>NC_135372.1:111789226-112092256 GCF_049243985.1 Paroedura picta
TGTCTTTAGGAACGGGGCTCCTTCTAGGTGTTAGAAAGTCTGTCTTTTTGAAAACTTGCCTTCCATTTGTCTAATCCAGGCTTTCTCAACCAGGGTTTGTGTAATCCTTGGATTTCTTGGCAGCCCTGAAAGGGTTTTATAAATTGGGTGGGAGTTAATTAATTTTAATATATTTTAAAAAATTTGTTAAGCATTAATTGGGTGATATGACCATATATGGTCATGCTGAGCAGCCCAACGGCCGATGATGGGTCTGGAGGGGGTGGAAAGGGCGGGGGCCTCGGATGGGTGTTTACACAGCTGTACTTCCCAACCATATTCTGTGCAATCGCGCCACTTCTGGGGTTTCTGGGGTTGAGAAAGGCTGCTCTAATCTTTAAAATGTCTGCAAGAAAAGACATGAGTCTGTGATCTGACTGCTGTAGGAAAATGCAACAAGAAGTTGGAGCAGCTTCTCTATTAGGAAGTAGGGATTCCAGTCCTTAGGTGGAACTTGGGTGGGACTTGGGGATCCCCCAGGATTTCCAGACTAAAGAGATCAGTTCCCCTGGAGAAATTGGCTACATTGGTGGGTCAGCTCCATAGCATTATATGAGATCCCACCCCGCCCCAAATCCTGCCCACTTCTGGCTCCAACCCCAAGTCTCCAGGCTTTTCCCAACCCAGAATCGGCAACCCTAAGGCCCATTATGCACGGCCGCCGAAACGGCGATTTCGGGTCACATGGAAAACGCGGAGGGGGAAGACGCGACGCATACCGGTTATACACGGGGCGGGGCGCGACGGCGGCAAAACCCAGAGTAACCGATTATGCACGCGCTGATCCGGGCGCCGCTTCTGGTTGCGCCCCGCTCACCCGGAAGCTGCGCTTTCTTCCGCGTTTCACTGACGCGGCTTTTTCGGCGGCATGCACCGAAGCTGCAGCCGGTTGCAGCCGGCTCCGTGCATTATCCGTGATTTTAGTCGCCGCCATTCCACCCCGAATGTGCACTAAAACCCCCGTGCATAATGGGTCTTAGAAATGCTGAAGCAGGGGCAGGAGGGGGATTTGGTTTAGGAAAAACTACATGAATGACGCAAAGAGGTTCGTAAAGTTACATCTGATACTGAGACAGCAGGTAGGGATTTTCTCCCTCTAATAATAATAGCCCTTTTCAAAAGGCCATCCATGGAAAGTCGATGTGCAGGGAAGTGAACAGGACTGCGATGGCAAGCTCCAACCCACCACATGTGGATTCCTCAGAGTAGGCTGTATATGTAGTTCCTGTACACCAGGGGTAGTCAAACTGCGGCCCTCCAGATGCCCATGGATTGCAATTCCCATGAGCCCCTGCCAGCAATGGCAGAGGCTCATGGAAATTGTAGTCCATGGACACCTGGAGGGCCGCAGTTTGACGACCCCGCTATACACACACAACCAGTGCATGCATGAAATTTGTATACACAACAAGGAAGTTTATAAAAACAGAGTTACCAGTCACACAAAAATATGCTTATTTGTACATGGTTTGTACGCACTCTTAGCAAGAGCTGTTCTGTGCATTAATGAAAGAGACTCTTCCACAAAAAATTGTTATAAGAGATAATTGGATGCTGTTTATTGTTATAAAAATCCATACCATGAAAGGAAAACATAAGAGCTATTTAACTTTATGATGGAGAGAGATTCCCAGAACATATGACTTAGGCAACTGACACATAAGAGGAGCTTTAACCCTTCTACCCTTATGTGGTTTCACAAATTAAAATTGATATTTTCTGATGCTGTACCCATCTTTTTTTTCCCTTTAAAGGGCATGGGAGACAGCTTTTATTAGGGAAACTGTGCAGTGTACGGACCTGGTTTGAACTGAGGCCCCCATACAGCAGTAAAGGACCTCCTTTCCTCATATGTCCCTGTGTACCAGCTATGGTCTTCTTCAGCTTGCCACCTCACTAAAGGTAGCCTCTATAGAGTGAGTTGCAGAAGTCCAGTCTAGAGGTGACCGTTGCATGGATCTCTGTGGCTAGGTGTTCTGGTGCCAAGTAGGGTGCTAGTAGCTTGGTGGTAGATCAGTGGTTCTCAACCTGGTAGCTAGTAGATCAGTGGTTCTCAACCTGGGGGTTGCGACCCTGGGAGATGTTGATCAACCCTTTTCCCAGGGGTCACTAAGGCTGCTGCTGTGACTGCTACTATGGTGGCGCGGCGATGGTGGGGCAGTGGTGCGGGAGTGGCGGCCTCAGTGACCCAAAATGGTTTGCTGCCTTAGGAAGATTGAGAACCATGGGCGTAGATGGTAGAAGGCCTGCTGCGCTACTCTCGTGACCTGTGCCTCCATGGAGAGAGAGGTGTCTAGGATCACACCCAGGTTTCTGGCCAAGTGGGCTACTGCTAGATACACTGTGTCCAGGTTGGGTAAGGGCGCTTCCTTGCTTGGACCCTTCCTACCCAGCCACAGGACCTCCATCTTTGAAGGGTTGAGCTTCAGAAGACTCTGCTTGAGCCATTTTGTCACTGCTTCCAGGCATCTGGCTAAGGTTTCGGGGGGGGGGGGGAATCGGGGTGATCATCCATCAGGAGGAAGAGCTGGGTGTCATCTGCATATTGGTGGCAACCCAGCCCAAACCTCCGCACCAGCTGAGCAAGAGGGTGCATGATGATGTTAAATAAAATAGGAGGGAGGACTGCTCCCTGTGAGACTCCAGGGAGCTCCAGCGAGCTCTCCCTCCTCTTTCAACCCTTTGTCTGTGACCCCGGACCCCTTGCTGCCAGTCAAGGGAGTACCTAAAGCAGGACAGGGTCAGGACGAGGCCAGGCCGATGCTAACATCATGTGGATACGATACAAGTGCTGTCCCGGCCTTTTTCCCCTGTGCAGAAAAGGTCAGAATGATATAAATGTTGCTGACTTCCTCCAGGGTTCTTAGTACATGTCTGCACCACAAACTTATAACTGGAATAATGATAATTTCCCCTCCCTGAGGACCCTTGGGAATTGCAGCCATGTCAGGAGGGATGGAGATCTTAGCAGAATTCTCAGCATGCTTAATTCACCGAACTATGATTTTCAGGATCCTTTGGACAATCTGTGAGAGATAAAATGATATGAAATTGATATGTGTGTGCAGTGTAAATTTCCTCTTAGTCTTAGCTCTTTTGCAGAAGTAGGCCAAAACCAGACTGGACTCTGGAAGAACCCTGATCAGGGTCCCGGCCTGTTTCTCCTTTGTTGATAGCAGCAATGGGAGGTGGTGATTTAAGTTAAGCCTAGAGGAGGGCTCCTCTCTAATTGTGCAGTGTCTAGTTGCAACTGATTTATGGCAGCACCTCATGTAGGTTTCAAGACAAGAAATTAGCAAAGGTGATTTGCCATTGCCTTTCTGTGGTCTTCCATGGTGGTCTCCCATCCAAGCACTAATGATGGCCAAGCTTGCTTTGTTTCCAAGCTTCTGCTGGACTTTGAAAACAATCACCTCCCGTCCAGACACCTTTCAAATGTGCTTGGACTGCATTCTTTCCAGAAGGCTCATGCCAAGCTATGTTCAGAAAATAACATACTGAGGAAGGATGGAAAGTGAACAATTAGAGGATAGCACTGTGTAGACAGTAAAAAACAAACCCTATAAAAGCACCGCAGCTTGGAAGCCAATGCAGAGATAGACCTCTGTGGAGATGCAGCTAGAGAAAGTGGCTCCCTTGGAGCTAACGTTTTAGGCTCATTGCTTGGCCAACTGCGATCAAGCTGGCAAGCTCTGCAATTAGTAAAATATCAACAATTCAATTAAAACCAGGAGGACCTGCTGAAGGAAGCAGATTTAACTACTTTGTTTGTTAGTGAAGGTGAAATTTTAAAATAACAAAAATTGCCAGTTTTCCTCTTGCCAAATATTGGCAGTTTCTTAACATTTCCAGCAGATGGATTGCTTTCAGCTATACTTAACTCCAGTCACATGCACTGCTTCTCCTTTTGGGGCCCACTCTCTGAGGCCTTTTATCCTGTTTGCGGATTTATCAGCTTTTCTAGGGATGCACCTATCCAGAGAAATAGTGTATATAACAACACTTAGCATTTATAAAGCACTTTCCCCTACATGCTCAAACCACTAGGGCATTTCAGTCTCACCAAAGTGGGGTTCAGGGATGCCTTTCCCTATGGACGCCTTCATTAGAAGCCTGTGTTGCATAGTGGTGACATCTAGTGGTTACTAGGAACAGATTGACTATAAAGCTGCATGCACATAAAGAACACTTTGAAATGATATATCTGGTTGGTCTGAAGCAGCACAATAAAATCAGAGTCCAGTGGCACCTTTAAGACCAACAAAGACTTATTCAAGGCTAGTCTGAGGAAGAGTGCTTGCACTTGAAAGCTCACGCCTTGAATAAATCTTTGTTGGTCTTAAAGGTGCCACTGGACTCTGATTTTCCTTTGAAATGAGTCAGAAAGCTAAACATTGCAAGAGAAATTTCATTCTGCGATGGTCCCCTGGGAGAAAGGAGTCACAGGCAATTCAGAGTTATGAGATGCCTATTTAAGTTCTTGTGGAGTTCACTGGTTAGAACAGCAAGCTGAATCAACAACATTGCTTTTGAGAAGACCGGAAGGAGTCTTTTGAAAATCTAAGTAAGGTGAATTTTTCTGTAATTAACAGAACCACAGTGTCAACAACATCATAAGCAGAAGCAGATCTCCAGTAAAATCTACAAGTGAGACGTTGATCCTCACTGGCTGTGCACAATTCCAAATGTCTTCTCACCTATCATATGTGTTCTGGGAAAATCTCATTTCTCCAACATTCAAGTAGCAATATTCTGTGTCTAGAAAAATAAAAACCCAATGGCCTTTTGTATTTAAAAGGGCTGCGCTGTAAAATTCTATTTGTATTTCTAGTTTTAGTAATTTTATCATTTTAGTTTTAGACATAATAGTGTCCTGTCTGCCTTCTATTCTTCATACTGTTTAAGTGGTTTCAATAGAAGACCCTTTTCTGGCGGTAACTTTTTTGTTTTGAACACTTTAGGGATAAAATTCTTCAGACTGTGTTGATTATCAGTGATATCTCCCTCACCACATTTCACACGTCCTCATTTTGTCAGCAGTTTAAAGGCACAATAATATTTCAAGTTCTTAAGCCCTCCAGCCAATTTTGGGGGGATATACCCCTCATTGACTGGAAATTTTTAGGTGAATGCAAGTCTCTCCCTATCTTCTATTAAAAATTTCACACTTAACTACACAGGCACAGGAAGGCATTGGGTACCCCCAGAAAGGCAGGCAGAGTTACCCACCACGTTCAGAGGCTTGCCTTTGACACCCCAGAAGACTGGCACCAAACTGCATTCTCTCATAAAGAGTTTTAGCAACTGCAAAACAATAGCAGTGCAAATCAAGCAACAGTAAGACTAGAAAGGTATATTCTTTCAGAAAAAGTAGTCAACATTGGCAGGATAACAGTGATCATAGAATCATAGAGTAGGAAGGGGCCATGCAGGAATTCAAAATACTCCCTAACACTCCTTAACACAACAAATAATTGGTTGTGATCCCTTTAGTAATGAGATCGAGAATTCACTTTTCTGGTTAGTATGCCCATTTATTCTCTCTCTGTGTTCTCCTCTCCTCTTCTGCTCCTCTGAACTGATGCAGGGCAGTTGATTACGGAGGATGTCATATATGAATGTTATTAATTCTCCAGCTTGGCTTAATTGCAGTATTTAAGAATGTGGTATGTTCTGTTTAAGATCTATACTAAGGATCCAGTTGTTCATTCCTTAAATGTCACTGGCACCTACTGGATAGTGCCTATGACATCCAGCTTTTGACTGACAAAACCTCTTCCTATACTTTCATCATCTTCGGATCTTTTAGAAAATTAACTTTTTCTTTAGTGAGAGCTTTGAGCACATCTCTGCTGCAAAATCTAAATCTACAGGTCTGTTCATGGGGATTCTTAATAGTAAGATATGAGAGAGATTGTTCAAGAAAAACGCACCATTATTTTAAAGCCACATTCATTGTCCTTTTTTGAGTGTAGCACATCATATTTTCACCATCCCTTTATAAAAAGCAGTGTTGCGAAATGATGTTGTTCTTGTACAAAAAGGTTATTCTCCCTTCAGCATGATTGCCTACCATGATTTGTACATGACTAGATACTACTAATGAGCCTCTTGTGGCACAGAGTGGTAAGGCAGCCGTCTGACAGCTTTGCCCATGAGGCTGGGAGTTCAATCCCAGCAGCTGGCTCAAGGTTGACTCAGCCTTCCATCCTTCCGAGGTCGGTAAAATGAGTACCCAGCTTGCTGGGGGGTAAACGGTAATGACTGGGGAAGGCACTGGCAAACCACCCCGTATTGAGTCTGCCATGAAAACGCTAGAGGGCGTCACCCCAAGGGTCAGACATGACTCGGTGCTTGCACAAGGGATACCTTTACCTTTACCTTTAGATACTACATTGGTAGTGCTGGGTCAAAGGTATAATAATGGTAATCATAACATCTAAGAAGGTTTCCCCTCTATTGCAAAGTCCTAATGAAGTGTGTGACGTTGCCATGTGAGGAATCTCAATGTCCAGAACTTCATGGGCAGTCCAGAAGCTTAAGTATCAGGGCCCTATATATGCCTGATCTGAAAGCTACAACCAGTACAGGGTCAATGCAGTCCATGAATCTTGACACTTAGGTATAGCAAGTTCTGTGTTTCTACTACGTGATGCATAAGTTTGCAAACACATATTAATCACAAGTTCAATAGGAATGGGGTTGGGAAGAAAGTAACCAGTAAGGAGTTATTCAGACTGCTTAAATGGGATTGAGGGAGCTCGCTAGCCCAGAGAGAAACCTGAGCCAAGGAATGGAATCAAAACTGGAGGCTTGTTGCTTAGACTTTTGTTAAATCTTTGGTGCTGGGAGCTAATAAGAAAGCAAGGACCAAAACTGCCCTGAAGACTGCAGCTTCTCGTGACATCTGGGGTGTGGATATGTTCTAAGATAGTGGGCTAGATTTATTTTCCCACAGGCTCATGTGGGTGTTTTGTGATTTTTGCAAGGCATTAGGCCAACATTCTAGCCATTGTGTTGGTGAATGTGATCATCTGGCAAACGCGTGAGATTGCTCTCCCAGCTAATATTGAAATGGGGACTTAACATGTAAAGATGGCCATCTTACCAGCTGGGAGAAAACAGAACTGCCTATGAGAATGTCAGGTCCTTTCTTCTTTTTGCTTTCTGCCATGACAGTGTATGATTAATTTTCTTTCTGTAGATGATGGATCTGTTGTTTTCATTCTGTTCTCTCATTCCTTCCGGATGGATTTATAGCCTGTTGTGAGAGGCTATTGATATATTTTGGCTTTTTTAAATAAAAAAATCTCTTTGAAAAGGCAAATTAAAAAGAATAGAAAGCGTCTGGCAAGCCCAGAGGGTATAAAGTCATTGTAGCTCAGTCTTTTAACATTTCTCTGCCAAGCTGTATCTCAGATCTTGTGCTGCAGGATAAAAGCCCATTTCAGTCAAAGTCACTGCATTCATTAACCTGGGCCAGAGCCAGAAACCCACTGCCCAGAGATCCTCAGCATAGAAGACATGCTGCACAGAGACATGGAAAGCCTGTGTTGGACTCTCAGGTACATGGTCCTGATCATGTCTATCAGGAGAATCATTAATCCTGCTTTGTGGTTCAGGAGGGACCTAAGAGATATGTTCTGTGTCTTATACATTGTCAGTAGCGCAGATGTGTTTCATTTGCTTTGTATACTGGCACCCCTTGAGTGATACCTTCATCTTGAAATACTGGTATGGATCCAACCATCCTCCATGTTGTGAACCTGATGTCTGCAGTATTATGGGGGTCAGGTGGGCCTCACAGGTGCAGTGCTTTTCTTTTTCACACAGGAATTCATAACGGCTGCCATTCAGTTATGTGGGAGGGCAACGGGAAGTGCAAACGAACAGATCATCCAAACTGAGGAAAAAGTGGTAAATGGAGAAGCATGTGTGCCTCCCTGAACACTTTTGAGGAAGAATGAGATTTAAAATGCGATTGGTAGCTTATATGGCTTTCCCCCCTTTCCTATAAAAGCCCCCTTTGAGGACCACTGCTGGTATAAGTTTTATGTTCTTTGGTTGATGAAAGATGAATTGCCTATAATCTATCCCACTGTATAATCTATCCCATATGCCTATATATATCTGTGGTCTCAGGTACCACAAATTGTGCAGATTCTAGTAGTACGTGAAAGGATTTGGCATCTCATTGCTTTCTGCTTCTTGATATAGCTACCGACAAACAATGCCCAATTACTTTTGCCCAAAGATTATAATCACTGAAGTGGGCAGGAGTATTCCAAAAGGAATGCCTGGTTTAACCACAGCATGGAAGCTGTGGCATAGTGAGGCTTTGAACAATAAAGGGAGTTGTTATTCCATTGCACTATGCCAAAACAGGCAGGCCTGCACAAGGGGAGTCTGACCATGTCAGCTCCCAGCCATCCTTCCTGCCTCTAGATTTGTATATACAGTGGCACTCAAGCAGCACAAGATTACAGTAGTGTTTCCAGTGAAGCCCTTCTGAAGCATGGCCAGCACATTCAGCTCTCTTGATCCAGCCCAGGTGAAGCTTGAGGACTGGCCCATGCTTCAGTCTTCCTTCTGCACAGGGTGCAATGTTTCCTGTCTTTCTAATTAGGTTCCCATTTCCCTCATATTGCTGTGGAACTGCAGTCACCACTGTAAATTGCTCTCCAGGGAAACCAATTTTGTAATGAAACAAGTCAAAGACAGTGAAACAAGTCAAACTGCATGGGAGGAGATTTTACCCATTAATTAGTACCTTTGTGCCACATGTTATCCAATATTCACAGTTGTCTGTGTGGCAACAAAGTAGTACATTGTTAGACCTCCTTCTCCACCCCTCTAGTAGTGGGGGGGGGGGGGTGGGATTGGGTTTGCCTCCATGTTGGGTTTATTTGATGTCTTTTGATGGGTGTTTTAATGGGGATTTTATAGGATGCTGTAACCCGCCACGAGCCAGTCAGGGAGTGGCGGGGAATAAATATAATAATAATAATAATAATAATAATGATAATGATGATAATGATAATGATAATGATAATGATAATGATAATGATAATGATAATGATAATGATAATGATAATGCATCTTCCATCATGCATTTGAGAAATGCTACTTTACAGCATTACTGTATCATATTATTACTATTAGTATTATTATTATTACTACTATTATCATTATTATGTGGTCAAACCAATTCATGGTGCCCCAGTAGGGTTTTTCAAGGCAAAAGACAAACAGAGGTGGTTTGCCATTACCTGTCTCTGGGTAACAATCTTATATTTCATTGGTGGTCTCCTACCTAAGTACTGACCCAAGCTGACCCTACCTATCTTCTGAGTTTATACAAGATTGGGCTACGCTGGGCTCACGTATTACACATCCTATAAGCCAGTGGTCCCCAACCTTTTTATCACCGGGGACCACTCAACGCTTGACAATTTTACTGAGGCCCGGTGGGGGGGGTAGTTTACTCCTCTACTCTCAATCACTGCCCTAACGCTCTCTGATCGCTATGGTAATGTTTAAACATCCATTCAAAATAAGATACAGACACGCCACAACAATGAACATAAGGAACGTTTTATTTTCATGGAAATTTTAACTCATGACAATGACAAATCAATGGGAACCCTGAGCTTGTTTCTCTGCAACAAGATAGTCTCATCTGGGAGTGATGGGAGACAATGACACACGAAGTGTGTTGTAAAGGGCCGGGGGGATGAAGTAAAGGGCCGGGGGGGGGGTGGAGAAGCGTCCTTCTCCGCGGCCCACAGGTTGGGGATCGCTACTATAAGCAACTTTGGGAATGTACAGGGGTACATACAATCCCATTCTTCGGGATCAAGGGCCATTAATTGTGTGTGTGTGTATATAAAACAGAAGCCACCTATGCACAACACTGATTGGCTAGAAAACAGTAGCATTACTTGCCCCCTGACCCCCCCCCCCAGCACGTTTTCATTGCACTAGAAATTGATGGTACAGTTTTTCCCCTTACAAGGCCAATGCACATTTAATGGAGTATATATACATGGTACGTTTTAAAAATAAGTAGTGATGGATGCAATACATTATAGAATCAGCTTTCATATAGCTGGCCTGCATTTCTTTCCAGTACTTTGCATAGGTGGTGAGGAGTCAGACTCCAGCTGTAAGGGGGGGGGGGAGAAGCAAGCTTTGATTTGCATCAGTGTTTATGTGTACTCTTTTACAGGGGGAGAGAGAGAGAGAGAGAGAGATGGGGATGGGCAGACACAAACAGGACCCGGCTAACCTGTCTGCTACCTGCGCTGAGTAAACATGGATTGAATGAGGGCGGATGTTGAGGCAGTGCCACAAAGGAACTGATTCTCTCAGCACTCCTCCCCACCCTCTTTACCTTCTTTGATTCTCTCTGTTTTCCAGTCCATCGGATGCCACCCAAAACCAGTGTTTGTTTTCCCATTTATGCCGGGGCAGGAAGCTGAGCTGCCAGACAATGGGCAGACTCACTGATGAGTGGAAAAGAAAGGGGAAAGATTTACTGCTGTGGGTGGGTTGGCCAAGGGGCATGCATTCGTTGCTTTAGAAGACGCCGTTATTGTCCCAACTTTTCAACAGTCATGGAAACAAGTACAGGCAAAGAAAAAAGTCCCGGTTTATGGACGGGAAATTGGGGAGGGGGGTGAACACAGGGAAAAAACCCCACAGGGATCCAGACCCTCTGTCTATGTAATTATAGTTTTTTCTCATGTCATGCATCTACAATTTCCTTAGATCTTAGGCTGATAGATATTATATTCTAACCTTGGCAAAGAGGGTATCTCATTGGGTGCTGAAACCCCATAATTGTTTTGACATAATGGATATATCTTTGGGAGGTACTGAGGGCTTTTCCTGCATGATCAAAGAGAGCAAGTCTGAACTGCATTTTAGGCTTAGAGCAATATTCTTGCAAGTCTCTTTAAATAAACGGTTGTGCTATCTGTAGTCCTTCATGTAACGGAAATGGACAGCATAGCTGGAATGCACACACACTGTCCCTTCCAGAATAAATGTCAATTGCATGCATCAGGAGGATCCTGGGTAGAGTGTTGGTTCCATGTGCATGGTTATAGCATCATGAAAGTAATGTCTGAAAGGGACTCTTGTGTTCAAGTAATACAGCAGAGCAGCAGCAGTAGTCAGCCTTATATACCAGGGCAGCCTTAGATACCCTGTTGGCAGAGGCTCCTGGTCATTGTAGTCCATGGAGAACCACAGTCTGGCCACCCCTGTTCTGGCTGAGGAAAGTGCAGGCGTAGGGATGATAGGAAAGTGCAGGATGGGGTAGGGAATGTGTCATTAATCACTGATGTCATCATAGGTCCTATCCAGGAGTAGTCCATGATATCAGTCCAAGAATATTTTACAAATCAGAAATGTAGTTTTGCCTCTGAGGAAAGTGTTACATTTTCCCTATGTGCAAAATAATGTGCAGTGAGATCTGGGAATGTGCGGTCTTCCTGCCCAAAACAAGTTTGAAAAAGTAAATAGATTTTCTGCAACAAATGAGTAACAACTTTTGCAAAAAAATCCCAAAATAATGTCTGCAACAGTTCGTGGATGGTTCAGTACTGACATGGGTTATTAGAATGCAGTTTCTTGGAAGCTGTTTCAGTTAATAATGGATGCATATCGACATGGACACACATAACAGGTGGATGCCCCCAACATCTTCAGATGTCCAGCACATTTTTGTGTGTGTGCAGATTCTGCGTTCTGGCATTGCATTTCCTCTAGCTGCCCCTATCCTAGTCCCACTGAATTGTAAATTATAGAGAATCCATGCCATCAGTCTGCTCCAGCTGTTTATGCAACCCAATTTCATAATGTTTGTCTTATTTCCAGTTGGATTTTGTCCAATTCACTGACTTCTATTGTGAGAACAGAGAGGCCTTCAGTCCTCCATGTGTTCTTCCTGTGAAATCGGTTGGGGATTGTTTTATACCTTTGAAGTAAGAGGGGTTTAAAACTACTTTGGGATATGCTAACAATACTTTATGGAGCAGAAACACAAATCCCACACCGTGTTGCACAGAGATACCTGCCAAGCTTTTCTCTTAGTATAAATCACTCTGGAGTGTTAAGATCCATGCAAACTAGTTCACACCTCTGAGACAATTATTGCTTTCTATTTTTACTTGGATACAGTGGGTATGTTTTCACTACTGGAGCTAGAAGAGTGCTCCTTCTCTTACTTGCTTTGGCAGAGAGCGCAGAGTCTGGAAGAAGAGTGATTTTAAAAAGCCAGACTCAGGCACCGTCGCGCTTTTTAAGCAGGTGTCAGATTATGACATGGTTTTCCCTTTTCAGGGCAAGTGCTCTGCAGATGTCTCATTATTTCTAAAGTGAATGAATGGCTTAGAAAGTGCTTGCCCAGGCACATTTGGTTGCCTTGTTCTTTGTAGTCAGTGAGTTGTCCATCCTGTTGCCCCCCACCACCCCTGGTTTCTTGTAGTTAGCACCTCTGGATATCACCTGCTCAATAGGGAGTTCATTTTCCTTCAGGAGTTGCTTTTATCTGCTAAGACTCAGAGAAATCTCCGTTTCGCTCCACATCTTCTGATCTGAGTGAGGAACAAAGCCTTCAAAAAGGGCCATGAGTCAAGCTTGGAAGAAATAGTGATACACAGCATCAAAGAGCAAAGGACTCTTGGATTCTTGACATCAAATGGGCAGGCACAGAGCTGTTGAGCTCAAAGCTCACACAATAGACACTCCCTGACTTGAGCGTTTTAGGGAGGAAACGTTTCTAACCAAAAACTTACAAACCTAACACACACTCACACACACACCCTTTACTTAAACAGATCACAATATTACGCACCCATAGAAGCCCTTACTGTTTTTATTGTACAGTTTTAAATTATTTTCTTTTTTCATGACTGTCTCATAAGCTGCCCAAAGACAACAGGAGGCGGCACAGAAATAAGCAAAACAGAATTAATAGCAAAGACAAATATTGGCCCCAGTCAAGCTGTAGCTATTCTCAGTTTGTTACCGACCATAGTTGGCATAAAAAGGTCTATCCTGACATTTCCATAGGGCATAGATGAGCATCATAACAAATGCGCTTGCATACAGTGCACATCTGGAACCATGTTAACTTCATGTGCATAAGCCTACTTCTGTACAGTTATCTTTCTAGATCTTTTCTGTACTTTTCATTCAGAATTTGTAACGCCAGCCCTGAGACAGCCCTCTCCGTCCAGTGCCCTCTTGATGTTCACTGTTTATGTGGAGCTGTCCATCTGTAATGTATAAGAACATGCTGTGCTGGATTGAGCTAACCTTCTGTTTCCCATAGCATCCAGTGAATCAGGCATGTTTGCATGCTCACAAGTAGGGGATGTATTTTGCCCCAGCATCTGCTTATCAGATGCCCCCTGACTCTAAAGATGGAGGTTTCTCTTAACTACAGCCTGGTACAAAAAGTTTAGATAGGAGATCACAGAATCATAGAGTTGGAAGGGGCCATACAGGCCATCTAGTCCAACCCCTGCTCAACACAGGATCAGCCCTAAGCATCCTAAAGCATCCAAGAAAAGTGTGTATCCAACCTTTGCTTGAAGACTGCCAGTGAGGGGGAGCTTACCACCTCCTTAGGCAGCCTATTCCACTGCTGAACTACTCTGACTGTGAAAAACTTTTTTCCTGATATCTAGCCTATATCGTTGCACTTGTAATTTAAACCCATTACTGTGCGACCTTTCCTTTGCAGTCAACAGAAACAGCATCCTGCCCTCCTCCAAGTGACAACCTTGCAAATACTTAAAGATGATCTCAGTGGCTGAATAGTTGTTGACACATTGGCTGTCAGGAGTGGTTTAAATATTTGCAGGGCCCATAGCGCCAGAGCCAATTTAAGGATTTGTGGGGCCCTAGTAGAATACAATTTTGGCAGGAGCAACCAGACTGGGGGTAGAGGAGCCCCCACAGTGGAAAGGGGTGTCACTCCAAGAGGGAAAAGGGAGGGAAGAGAGAAGCTGTGGCCCTTATCCATGGGGTGCAGGCATTGAGTGGGGCCCCTGGAAGTGCGGGGCCCACAGCACGTGCTGCATGTGCTTCATGGATAAACCGGACCTGTTGGCTGCGACCCTAAATAAAGTCAGGAATATTTTGTGATATTTGAATAATGTTAATTGTAATGGTGTGCAGCATTTTACATGTGCGGCTAGATATTTTTTCCTGTTCTATAGATATTTAAATGCAATTCTTTACAATAGCTGTTAGATTGAGTGTTGATATTGGACAGGGCCCGATTTGAATATTTGTTCTGTCCTATTCAAATCAAGCATAGTAACTCTCTCTGAAAAATGAACGGTTGTCTGGATTAGTAATCCATGTCTGGTAACACTGAATTGGAAATGTATTCCCCCAAGCAAAAGAATGTCATAGATAGTCTTCTTTTAAGGAATAGCTTGTGATACACAATGGGGCTTGTTTTAACCTCCCATCCAATCATCTGCGTCGGTAACTAAAGAACCAGGAAGTCCCTTCAGCAGTGCCTGGAGGAACAGCAGAGCTGCTGCTTTCATAGCAACAGAGGTTTGTGGGGGGACAGTGGCAGCAACCCCACAGTGTTGCAAAACCTGCCACACTCCCATGCCATGGTTCACATTTAATAACAACACCCATTTCCCACGTTCTTCAGGTTATCTGTATTTCCTTCAGATGACACAAATGGGCTACATGTGATCATGCATTGAAACTATTGGAATTGTGGCCCCATTCACCAGATGTTGCATACAGTCCTTTGCACATACAGAATACACACATTTTTGCAAGGTTCCTAATTATGCATTCAGGTTCCTCTACACCAGTGGTTCTCCCCCTGGGGGTCAGGACCCCATTCAGAGAGGTCGTGGCAGGGCAAGCAGTTTGGCGGGGGTGGGTGAGATAAAGCTTTCGTCTGTCTGGAACAGCAGGAAAGAGCGAGATCAGCATGGTGGGACAAGAGACAGAACTGAACTGAGAAACCCTGGAAAAAATATTTTATATACAATCATGACCAATGGAACTTCACTCCATTGGTCAGTTTGGGTTTAATTTCTGTGAAAGAACACTTCCATAATTTTATGGTTGAGGGTCACTACAACATGACAAACTTTATTAAAGGGTCACAGCATTAGGAAGGTTGAGAACCACTTCTCTAAACATACATGTTGGAATGAGCCATCCATTGAATTTTCCCATGTTGGAGCAAGGCTTTCTACCATGATCCTACCCCCCCCGCCCCCTGCGCCACACACACACACACACACACACACACACACACACACACACATACATGCTGGCCATGAAAACTTAATCACCAATGTGACTTCTCTTATATTGAACATAGACACAACCTGCTGTTTGCCACTGGTCTCTCCCGCATGTCTCAGTATTTTTCCTTTAATATGAAGCCCTTCACTCATTTCCAACAGAGATGGAAATCAGTTTCCTCTTCATTTGTCAATTAGCTGCTTAAAGTGGATACTAATGCTAGGTTTATTAGTAGACTGCTTGCTGACTTCTAAAGACTGCTAGGTGAAAAAATGATGTGGGAGTAAAGTGGTTGGAGGATTCCATTTGGACATACTAGAATGTGCAAAAGAGAGGCTGTGTATTCAGAAAATTAGAAACACAATTCAAGCACCAAGGGCAGAGCACATGTATAACAATGTTACAACAAAAATGTAAAGCTATGTAAAGCTATCTGTAATTATGGATATGTAAAGCTATCTGTAGAGCCTCTTGTGGTGCAGAGTGGTAAGGCAGCCGACATGCAGTCTGAAGCTCTGCCCATGAGGCTGGGAGTTCAATCCCAGCAGCCAGCTCAAGGTTGACTCAGCCTTCCATCCTTCTGAGGTCGGTAAAATGAGTACCCAGCTTGCTGGAGGGTAAATGGTAATGACTGGGGAAGGCACTGGCGTTGAGTCTGCCATTAAAATGCTTATGTCTGCCATGAAAACGCTAGAGGGCATCACCCCAAGGGTCAGACATGACCCAGTGCTTGTACAGGGGATACCTTTACTTTTACCTTTAAAGCTATCTGTAATTATGTAACATGTAAATATGTGATGCTATCTGTAATTATGGATATCATTCTAAAAGATTGATCAATTACATCGGGTTGTAACTGAGAATTGAGAGTCTTCATCAGAATTCAACACTGAAGTATAAAATCAACAACCATAATTCATATGAATTAACATCTAGGGTCAAAATGCCACCCATGGTAAAGCTCTTGACCTTTCAAATTGTTTTTTAAAAATCCAGTGGGTGTTGTCCACAAATAAAAGTTGTAAAATGAGATCCCATACTAGAGTTATGTTCTGTACAGTTCTCCACCATTGCTTTAATCCCCTAAAATGGCATCATTTGAACGCCCCTTCAAGAATGCAGCAATACTGAGTTCTGAGCAGAACCTGATCAAAATACACTTCCACCAACTTCCTTAATCTGTATCAATATTTCATATGCATGTTCTTCGTATTTTGTATTTTAATAATCTATGAATGTGAATTTCATTAGTGTGTAAATGCCCCACTGTTTAGTATTTGGGTTGCAATTCTATATTGAATATACACACACAGAGAAAAGTACATTGGTACTTTTCTGTTTTCTATTTAATGGATCAGACTAGAATATGATAAAGAGATGGGATAGGACCTGGCTTTTGTATGTATGTGTCATGTATTTAGACTTCATGTCTGCCAAGAGCTTAGTACTCCAGAGGGTTACAAATACATATATAAAATCTAATAGTCAGTCAAAATATAACATATATATAAAATCTAAGTTAAGTAGTAACTTTACCCTTAGAAGCTGAGTAGATGAGACTAAAGTTTCCATTCATGTTGTTCTACAGTTGTGCTGAAGTGGTTAGAAAAGCCACATCTGGTGAAATGTATCCATGTTACTAATATGACAGAAGGTGTCCCCCATGTTGGGGATTATATCAAAGTTTATAACTTTGATCCAGATCAAACAATAATACGTGTTTCCTCTAAAAAGAGAGGAAACAAATGACAGAAATGAAAATAAATGAAGTTAAGAATTTAGGGCAAAGGAAACCAAGCTTCGAACTTGAGTGGTCTCTAACCACTTATTGGCCATATAGGGACCAAGTACAAACCACCAAGGAGTTGAGAAAAAGGAAACAGAAAGATACTTTTTCATTCCAGATGTGGAAGCAAATATTGTGAAAATGTGAGCGTCATGCATGTGGATGTGGTTTGTGTATATCTTGTGCATGTGCTGTATGCAGCAAAACTTGGTCTTATTGGAAATAAATAATGCAATGTCAATCTTGGAGTGGATGGCTTTTATCTCACAAATTTTCTTCAGGGCTTTGATAGGCAAAAGGTTCTCTTAATTTAAGTAACATTCCCCAGAATCACATCTTTAAGATGCATACTGTGGAGGGACTTCTTGCATTATAAATTAAGCAAAATCTGAATAAAGAGCATACTTAAAACCAATTAATCAAAACAATGCAACTTTATTTCATAAATTGTTCCCAGGCCCCCAACTATCAATTCAGCTCTCCTGAAAACATTCAAAACACTGTCATTTGTGGATTTTATATCTATAAGGAGATTATATCTAAGGTTACTAGAAGAACACTGGCATTAATGTATTTCAGGTGGCCAAATTTGTTAATAAAATCAGTGGTGTCCTTAATATATGATGGTAACATTGTCACAGAGGGTCTAAAATATATCCTACATACTTGGAGATGGGTTCAAAGACTACATGATGTTTTGAGACTATAGGTGTCCCAGGAGAAGAAAATTTATTTTTAGGGAATATTCGCTGAGTATAAAGCACAAATGTTCTAGACCAGTGGTCCCCAACCTCCAGTCCGGGGAATGGGACCGGTCCATGGATCAGTCAGTATCAGGCTGCGGCTCCTCCTCCCTGGCTGTTGCCTCGGGGGCTGCCCTGCCATTCTGCTACCAGCTCACCTTTGGTGCTCTCCAGAGGCCGCCATGGCTGGGGCTCCCCTTCTGCGTGGCACTGCACAGCTGCTGCTGGCAGCGCCCCCCAGAGGGCGGTGGGAAGTCAGGGGCACCGGTGGGAAAGCAAGTGGAGCAGGGGCTCAGGTGGCGACGTCCCTCGGCAAAAGACTCCCCCCCCCCCCGGGCCTCAGTAAAATTGTCAAGCGTTGACTGGTCCCTGGTGATAAAAAGGTTGGAGACCATTGTTCTAGACTGTTCTTTATCTTTAAAAAGTTCTTTCTTGTGTTGAAATATACCCCATATTCATGACCTCCTCAAGCCAGGTTCCAGTCTCCTTTTTTGTTGGGTCATATCCACATGAAATATGAAATATAAGAAGACTGATTATTCAGTTGTCTGAATACTTCTGCTTCATATTTCTTCCTATTTTCTATTCCTGTTTTGTAATCAGCTTCCTTGTTTACGATGGTCTGTGCCAATGTATTGAATGCTATCCCTTTCATGTTCATTCAAACTGAACTGAGCAGGTTTGTTATGCTTCTCAAATTGTTCAGGGTCCTTGAGTATTTTATTTTCAAAAGCTTGGATAGAACCTGCACTGGGCGTGGTAGCATAAAATTAGTTGTCATAGAAAAAGGCTTTGGGGGGGGGCAGGGCAAGACTCTGCTTCTTATTGTCTTTTTAAAAATGCCTTCAGTCTCAGAGTTCCAATAAACAAAAAAAAATCTATCCTCATGTCCACAGGTTTATATCTATGGGTAAGTACAAAAGACAAACCTTTATTTGGGACTTTCCTATCACCTAGCATGGCCCCCTTTTGTTCTTCTTGACCATCTCAGCATTTTGATCAACCTATAAGACAAACTGTGATCCCATACAAAGTACTTTGAGAAGTTTTTCCCAGGATGAGAGGGAAGGATATAGAAATAACTTGAAGCAACTGACCTTCCTCTCCTAGAAAATGATGCAAAATTCAATCGTTGTGACAACTTACAATACTTTGTGTACGTGTGTGTATGTTCTCAAAACCAAGATCAGTTTTCTGGAAGCTGGAGAGGAAGGTGGGCAAGTCAAGGGCATGCTTTTCAGCATTGGGGTTCAGATATTATACCTTCAGACAATCTGTTCACATTAGATCCACTGCTGTGGAATGTGTATTTCTGGATTGTACCCTGGCCACTGTGGAAGATCCCGAGAGCATTTTTAGGATGATCATTTGGCTCACAGAGGTCATAAGGGAGGTATGTTGAACCTCATCATAACCCCTTCTGAATCGAGAGTTTTGACATTTTGAATCACAGCCGTGCAGCCACATCAACACCCCTCCCCTCCATACTTTGTGTTCTTCTGAAACATCTTGCATAGGAATGGTATGCAACTTGATGAAAATAGCAGCTGTTTGTGTAGTATTCCTGCCCAGTGTATGTTGTGGCTGCTGCTGTTCACACCAGACTACTCCTTGCCAATCTACCTGGAAGCGGTTGGCAAGAGATCAAAGGTAAAGCCCTGTCAGAACTGTGTGGAATGGGCAATTTGCTTTTTGTGCACTTACATCTGTGGTAACGCTTCAGCAAGGCATGTGGGGGTGGGGGAAATTGAGGGAAGTTGCTTGGTTTTCTGCCTCCATTATGACCAAAAACCGATACACCCTTTTCCTGCCTCTTTCCTCTTGGAGAGGAAAAGCTGGTATCCAAAGGGTGCAAACACTCTGGCATCTTCATGATTTTAATCCAGTCATGATGATTACAGGCCGAGTTTTCTGTGCGAACACTGATGACATGGGCCATCCTCCTCCTCTACTGGCTTTCAGCTTGCCACTGTGGGCACTCAAGTCCTCTTTAGCCATGGCTTGTCAAACGTCTGCTGCTAGCGCCTTCTATCATATGAGTAGTGTTTGCCCTCATTCTTTCTAGTAATTTTTTTTACAGCACTGTGGCAGGGAGAAATTCAACAGGCATCTCTCTGCTAGAAACAAAAAACTGCAGCTATAGAAATTCTGCGTGCTAAGCACAACTCAGAATTTGTGCCACTATTAAATCTATGGCATTCATTTCATGCAGCTAGTCCAGCTGGAATATAAAAAAAAACTGAGACAGAAGTGATCACTGGCACAGATGTATGAACACCTTGGCTATGTGCCTAGAGCGCATGTAAGCCATCCCACTATCGAGGTAAGGAGGAAGCTAAAAAAAAAGGGAAAGAAAAAGCAAAGCCAGTGATAATAGACTATTTCAGCCCAGGTAAGACCTTTACAGCTATAAACTGGTTTTAATAGTTTTACTATAGGAATTATGGGATTTTACTGTAATCTATTTTTATTCTGTAAATCACCGTGAGCCCAAAGGGAATGGCAGTATATAAATTTAACAGATGGATGGATGGATGGATGGATGGATGGATGGATGGATGGATGGATGGATGGATGGATAGATGGATAGATGGATAGATGGATAGATGGATAGATGGATAGATGGATAGATAGATAGATAGATAGATAGATAGATAGATAGATAGATAGATAGATAGATAGATAGATAGATAGATAGATAGATATACTTAGGAGCTGTGGGCTGCTGATCCATTTGAACCCCAGTTGGGTTGGGGAACATGTGCAGATCCTAGTAGTGTGGACAACAATCTCCCAAAAGACACTCCCATGCAAACATGGATCCCTTGAAAGTCCTCACTGCTTCAAAGGACTGACCACAGAGCAGAAGGGGGAACTATTGTGCCAAAGAAAAGGTGAGTCCTCTTCTCTACCAGCCAAAAGGGTAACAATGTCGGGGTTTGTCTGATGGCTACAGCAAGGCTGGCACTTCATTCAGACTAAGGCAGCTCCTTGGACAGACTTCACAACAGTAGTTAGATATAGGGCAGAGGCAGAATGAAGTCGTAATACAGATACAAGTGGCTAATCATGGTTACATGCTGCAATTTTGCAACATAGCAAAATCATTCATAAGGTGGAGCTCAAATAAGGTTTTTGGTCTCCGCTATTAAATATAGCGTGTCTGCATACTGCAAACATTTAGCAACACTGGTCATTGTGCAGAATGGCCCCAAGTTTAATATGTTGGTATTAACTTTTAAGGCCATACACAGTCTGGGTCCAGCATATCTTAGGGACCTCCTATCTAAATATGTACTCTGGAGAGTGTTATGCTGCACCAGTGCCAACAAGCTAGTGATCCACAGCCCCAAAGAAGTGTGTCTGGCCTGGACTAGGGCCAGGGCTTTTTGGCCCTGGCTCCACCTTGGTAGAATGAGTTCTCAAGTAAGAAAGATCAGGGCCTGTAAAATGGCGCTCTTCCACCAAGCCTTTGATTGAGCCCAGCGTGGATATAATCAAAATACCATGGGCCTTCCCCTACACACACACTCCCTGTTCCCAATGCTCCATCAGGAACTACTCCAATAGGCAGTAGACAGCTATCAGGTGGTTGAGCTATTCATCCTAGTTTGATAGTCAAGTTTTATATTAGTTATGTTTAAGCTGTATTTTAAACTGTGTTGTTAGCCACCCCGAGACCCCAGGTGAGGGGTGGGATATAAATTAAATAAATAAACAAACAGGAGAAACCAGGCTTGAGGCACTTAAACTTCTGCTAGTTAATTGCTTCAGGTTGTGCTTTAAGTTTCCTTTAATGTTCATAGTTACAAACAGGATTTGGCTGCCTAGGCAAGATTTCCCACACATTCGTAACATCTCCTGGCAAGACTACACACACGTCATATGATAAATAAATAAATAACACACAGGATTCCACCTACCAGCTGGACCTTTCCCAACCTCCAAATTAAATAGTACCAGGTGCCATCACCAGAGACAGGCCTCACAACTGACGATTTTGTCCTTTCCCGGAGATTAAATTAAATCACTCTGCCACTCTACCAAGCAAAGTTCCCCTTTAAATTGTCTCTTCTGTTACTGAAGCAGACCCAAACAGACAACCTTCTGTTCCCCCTCTGAAAGGTAACTGGATGCTAGAGAAGTCCTCCCATAGGCTCAGGTATGAAAGAGTTGGTTGGCTGTTTTACCTTTCAGGCAGGACAACCTCAAGTCTGTCACAAAAGGCTTCTTGGAAAGCAGCAAAAGAGACAAGGGCAATTATGGATAATTTTCAGCAGGAGCAACTGGGCTTTAACACTTTGTATGTAGTGTGACTGTTGTTGTTGTTAGGTGCGAAGTTGTGTCCGACCCATCGTGACCCCGTGGACAATGATCTTCCAGGCCTTCCTGTCCTCTACCATTCCCCGGAGTCCATTTAAGTTTGCACCTACTGCTTCATCCAGCCACCTCATTCTCTGTCGTTCCCTTCTTCTTTTGCCCTCGATCGCTTCTTTTGCCCTCGATGTAGTGTGACTATTTGCCACCTAAATCAGGAGTCTCTGGCCTTTTTGAGCCTGATGACACACTTGGAATTCAGAGGGTGGCGGATGTAAAATGGTTGCCATAGGAGATGAAGCTAACCACAAAAGTCAGAAAGAGTGTGATTATGTATAACTGTGAGAGCTCTTCAGCATTTTAGACTGAAATTCTTTTTAACCGGATACCCTTTCTTGAATAAACACAAAATAAGGATGCATATTGAGCTAGCTAAGAAACTCTCCCAATCTGCCTTCGTTGTGCAGGCATCCAGCATACTTCTGCCAAAAAAGGAGAAACTTCTGACTTCTCTGCTTTAGATGAGCCCTTATCTCATAAATGCAGACATTTTCACAATTTTCACCTGCACTATTTCTTATAACAACAACAGTTGGTGCTGAAGGGCTGGTGAGAGCTCATTGCACATGGGATGTGGTCAGATTTTAATAGCAATATAAATGATTTTTGAAAAGTTACCAAAACGATGTTATGAATTTTTATCTCAATGATATACATATATCCAAATTGGAAACATCTGGTGACTTCAGCAGAAGTTCCAGTTAGGTTTGCCTTCTATTAAGCATTTTAGCTGTGCTGACCTATGTTTAGTGAGAAGGAAGTCCCACAGAGTTTTCTGAATATCACACTGTCGTTTGCACTGCCATCACTATACCATAAACAACAGAAACTCAAAAAGAAGAGTTGTTTTTTGTACCCCGCTTTTCACTAACCAAAGGAGTCTCAAAGCGGCTTACAATTGCCTTCCCTTCCTTTCCCCACAACAGGCACCCAGTGGGGTAGGTGGGACTGAGAGCTGTAATAGAACTGTGACTAGCTGAAATTGTGGCTGGCTGCATGTGGAAGAGCAGGGAATCAAACCCCGTTTTCCAGATTTGAGTCTGCTGCTCTTAACCAATACATCATACTGGCCCCACTTGGTCCTGCCCATTTTCTAAGAACATTTGGTGGGTGCTAAGAAAGCTGTCAACAGCTGCCATGGCGCTCAAGGACACTATGTTGGGTACTCCTGACCTAGATGCTATTCCAGTTCTAGTTCTGTAGGATGCAGCTGTTGTGAGAGATGTCATTTTAGGGGCATTCTATCTGCATTTTCTGTTTGGAATTTCCCAAAGGGCTCTGAATGTACAAGGAAGAAGGAAATAGGCATGGTTGAAATGGCTGGTAGTTACGAAGAAGTTTATTTGTTTTTCTTGTTTCCACAACTTGCACATGGAGCATGTGATTGCTATGATAAACTCTCAGAGCATCAAAGCAATGACATGTTCCATGTGCAAGGATGGGGCTTCCAGTATTGTGCATACATATCATATGCTCCCGGTTTGGGAGATTCTGTTAGCAACTGCCAAGAAAGGAAGTGTTTGAGTTAATACACATGTGTGTGTGTCTGTGTGTGTGTGTGTGTGTGTGTGTGTGTGTGTGTGTGTTAAATGCCGTCAAGTTACTAATCCATCACCCTGTGGATTAATGTTCTCCAAAATGTCCTATCATTAGTAGTTGCTTGCTAAACAATGGGCCTAAAAAACTGTCTCAAAACCTTTAAAAATATCAAACCTCTAGTGGTTTGAGCCTTTTTACCAAATAAAAGTTCTAGCCTTGTGTAAATTCAGTATAGGTAGCCTCATAGTTGACAGAATATTTGAAAGCTGATTCGATTCAGGATTTTGAGCCACACATTACAGAACCACAGCAGAGACATTAAATTAGCCACTTGACATCCCTTCACCCCAACACTTGTGTTTCATACTATTCGGTCTCCCAAACTTGTTTTTATGTATTTATCTGACACATTTCTATGCTGCCTTTCCACCCAGATAGGTCTCCAAGGCAACAAATTGGGATTCAAAACAAAACAAAACAATAAAGACTAGAGACAAGTCAGTCCACAGGCAAACCTGTTTAAGAAATGTCTGTCTAATGCAGAGGTGGCCAAACTGTGGCTCCCCAGTTGTCCGTGGACTACAATTACAATGAGCCCCTGCAAATTGGCTGTGCTGACAGGGGCTCATGGTAATTGTAGTCTATGGACATGTGGCGAGCCATATTTTAGCCACCCCTGGCTATTACACTGTTTTGTTTTAAGAGCAAATAAATGTATTTAGTTATTTCTTTATCTCATTGGATGTCAGACTGTGTACAAATTGCTTAGAAAGTGAGATCCAGTCTATACGAAGAAGAAGGATGAGGAGTTGGTTCTTATATACTGCTTTTCTCTACCCGAAGGAGTCTCAAAGCGGCTTACAATCCCCTTCCCTTTCCTCTCCCACAAACGACACCCTGGGATGTAGGTAAGGCTGAGAGAGCCCTGAGATTACTGATTGGTCAAAACAGCTCTATCAGTGCTGTGGTGAGCCCAAGGTCACTCATCGGGTTGCATGTGGAGGGGGAGCGGGGAATCAAATCCAGCTTGCCAGGTTAGAAGTCTGAACTCCTAACCACTACACTTAGGTAGCAGTTGAGCATGGGCCACTGCAATGCCATCATGTGAGGAGCGTGAAGTATGAATTCTGTGCAGGAGAGGAGAGGGAAGAGGAGCTTTAGATACATTCGGGGAAGGAGGATGTCCCTGTGATCTCCGGCTGTTCCTAACAAATCCTGAGGCAGGCTCATGGGGTTAAAAGATTAGCCGACAAAAAGTAAAGCATTGTATAATCCACACCTGCTCAGGTGCATCCTTTCTTTTCCTGTTCTAGGAACTCTCCTCCCTGGGAATATTTATTTGTGATATTAGACAGCATTTCCTTCCTTTTGTTCATGACTTCTTAAAAAAAAATCCACTCCAGTCTGCTTAGAGTGTTTGTCAAGAGTCAGACTGTATGAAGTAGACATCTTTTGCTTTTTCCTCTGGAGGACAGTGGAGTTGACAGGGATTGCTGAAGCTGTGGAGGCAGCAGTTGGGCCAAGGAATTGTATACAGGCTTGCGAAGAAAATCCTGTACTGAATGGACTTCACTCTGCACGTAGCTAAACTAGATCCAAGTTTGTGAAAGTGGACTGTGAATATTTAAAGATGAAATTGGACACCTCCATTTGCTGATTTGCACCTCTTGTTTAAATGTGGCTACTCTGGCCCACTGATGATTCCCAAATGGTAAGGAAGCCAACTGTCACCTCATAAAGGATGTGAAGATAATTTTCAGGTCAGATGAAACTGGTGTACCTGAACAAAAATGTTATTCTCCAGATACTCCTGGACAGTGTTTGGGGAGCCATTGCTGAAAAGCTACACTGTAATGGGAGGTTTACCACCTGTCATTAGGATGGTTCAGCTTCCATTTTTACCTGTTGCCAATCACGATGAGCTTACAGAAGTTTCCTAATTTCCTACATGTGTGTTGAAGTCTTGCAATATAGATAGCTGTGGCTGATTCTCGATTCTGTTTGCTGTTGATCCACCCCTGCTTATTGACTTAGGTACGGTCTCAACAATTCAGTCATCATTGTTTTTCATATTTTTTTAAAAAGGTAATTGCATGCATTTGGTGTAAGCTTGCCACCTCGGGAATATACCTCAAGAATTCTCTGATGTTTCCACATGATCTTCTTAGCCAGTGGCAGTTAGAAAATATGCAATACGCTCCCAGGGAATTAAGCTTGTATCTTCCATCAATAAATTCTGATTCTAAACTGTCTGAAAGAACAGACTATCTAACCATCTGTGTCTCTTTCAAAGTGCTATTGTTCCTTCAACTTCCTTTTTTTTTTGCTCCTGAAGTCCTTCCTCTTATCTGTGAATTCCACATTAAATTACCCAAACAGTAGAATTCACTGACACAGGAAATAATGGCGGCTACAAGCATAGATAGCTTCAAGAGGGGATTAGATAAATTTACGGAGCAGAGATCCATCAGTGGCTATTAGCCACAAGGTACAGGTGGGACACTATGTCTGGGGCAGTGATGTTCTGTATATTTGGTGCTTGGGGGGCAACAGTGGAAGAGCTTCTGGAGTTCTGGCCCCGCTGGTGGACCTCCTGACAGTACCTGGGGTTTGGCTATTGTGTGGCAGAGTGTTGGACTGGATGGGGTAGTGGTCTGAGCCAGTGGTCCCCAACCTGTGGGCTGCGGCCCGGTGCCAGGCCGCGAAGGCCATGGCGCCGGGCCGCCGCTCCCTCTCCCCGCACCCCCCACCGCAGTAAAAAACTTCCCAGGCCGCAAGCTTGCGGCTCGGGAAGCTTCTTATTGCGGGAGGGCGGGGAGAGGGAAGCAGGGCCGGCCGCACCCATGTGGGCGCGCCCCGATGCGCGGGCGCGCCCCGATGCGCGGGCGCGCCCCGATGCGCGGGCGCGCCCCGATGCGCGGGCGCGCCCCGATGCGCGGGCGCGCCCCGATGCGCGGGCGCGCCCCGATGCGCTGGCCGCTGGCCGCGCCCCGATGCCCTGCTGGTCCCCAACCTCAAAAAGGTTGGGGACCACTGGTCTGAGCCAACATGGTTTCTCTTATGTTCTTATGTCCTTGATATTGTAAGGAGAAGAGGAAGAAGCAGAAAATGCCAGTGTTCCTGAAAAGAAGGCACCCACCAACACTTTTCTGGCACCTGCCAAATTTTTAAAGAAAATTCTTGGAGTCTGAACCTCTTTACCTGGTCTTTAAAAATGTTAGGTAGGCACACTATTCCCAGCCCCCTTTTTCCTAGTTCTGGGGCGAGCGGGGGTAGAATAAGCATCTTACCTTTGTTCATATTTTCAGGTTTTCATGAGCCAAAGCTCCCATCATCAGATACGAGCTTTGACTCAAAAATCTTGTTGGTCTGCAAGATGCCACTGGACTCTAGCTTTGTGACTGCAGGCCAACATGACAGCCCTCTGAAAGTTTTCCTTTATCCAGTGATTCAAAAGAATTTCATGTGCATAGATTTTTTTTCTTTCAGTGGTTAAATCAGCTTTCACTCACACATTGCACAAGTGAGGTTCAAATGTCCTTTTTTATATGTTGCATGTCAAAATGGTCTTTTGTTACTACAATTATTCAGAAACAATGGCACAAAGCACAGGGTGCATTAGTAGCTACCTTGAGGCTCTTGGTATCCTAAGATTTAATAAATATACAGATGAGATAGAAAACTTTCTGTGGACTTTATATAGTATTGGTGGATATCAGAACATAGCATCGTTTTGCCTTTTAGGCAAAAAAGAATTCTAATGAACAGCAAATGAAACAAGATCCTATTTATAAGAGGAGAGAGACATCAAAGCACTTGACTTTAGGTGCCCCTTGAGGGACAGATGAGTTATGAAGCTTGAATCATACATTTCCAGGAATTTTGTCTTAGTTTTCCAGTGTATACAGGTTTGGAATTCTCATGGCATAAATAAATGATGAGTTCTTTTGCAAGTTTACAAAATATAAATTAAGGACTAGAACAGCTCCCTCCTGAAACCTGATGGCAGTGGTACACTCCTGCCAACTTGGTGCTGGCAGGGCACCTAATGGCATCCTTTGTTTGTTCCACACAGGGGAAACAGAAGAAGAAGGAGTTGGTTCTTATATGCCCCTTTTCTCTACCCGAAGGAATCTCAAAGTTGCTTCCATTCACCTTCCCTTTCCTCTTCCCACAACAGACACCCTGTGAAGTATGTAAGGCAGAGAGAGCCTTGATATTACTGCTCAGTCAGAACAGCTGTATCAGTGCTGTGGAGAGCCCAAGGTCACCCAGCTGGCTGCATGTGAGGGAGCATGGAATCAAACCCTGCTTGCTAGATTAGAAGTCCACACTCCTAACCACTTCACCAAGCTGACTCTCATAGCTGGCAGAAAACATCCACAGTCAGCATAGTGATGGTGATGGCAATAGCACCCATAGCAATTTCACCAACCTCCACCAATTATAGAAGAGCATGCCACTGATATCCTCATGAAAGCTAGCTTCCAAAGTGGCAATACCCCCCAAAGCTCACATAGCTGCTGCTTTTGATCATACTATAAGCTCAACAGGTATTTATTTATTTATTATTTAGACTTTTACCCCATCCATCCCACCTAGAAGTGGGCTTTGGGCAGCTTACAGAGAATTTTAAAAAATGAAATGTAAGTACAATAAATAACAATAAAAGCATTAAAACCCAACCTACCCAGTATGGCAACAGTAGTACAGACTGAAACCTTTCCCCAAGTAGCTTTCAAAAGAATTAAGAATGCTGTCTTTCCTGGCCTCTCTTTGGGATGGCTACCAGTAGAGAAACTAAAGAGACAGGTGAGTAGTAATAAGTACTGGATGGACAGAAAAGAACTTTCTGAGCAAGTGATGCTCAGTTAGGATCTGTACAAACATAGAGCTCCTTCCAACCCATGCCTTGTAGGGAGATGCAATGGGACCATGTCTATGCTGTCTGCTGAGGCTATTCCATGAGGCTGTAATCCCACTAAGCAATGTCCACAGTGGGTGTTTGGCCTGCAGAGACACAGATCAGTAGGGTGGTTTGTGGTAATTTGAGACTGCAGTTGTGCTTCCAGTACCCTACCCCACATGTATTTGTGTGCGTGGGGTAATCCTGACACAGGATAGTGTTTAAAGCATGGTACTGGGGTGTCCAGATCTGCTTGTCTCTCTTTTCAGTTCTGTACTGCTAGCCACAATTGTTGGGGCACAACAAGAGGATGGAACACAACACAAGGGGATGGGAGCAATGGTTGTGGCAGTTCCAGGTGGAGGCTGTCCTTCTTTCTTTGGTTATCTGTGTGCAGTGTGTTGTCCTTTCACCTCATCTTTAGCATCTTTGTTCTAGGAATAGTGGTGTAAAATGTGACAACACTAGTTTGCTCCTTTGGCTCTTTGGGTGAAGACAATGAGGTGTGCACGGCATAGGCCAGAGCATGACCTATCATCTGAATTAAAGAGGGGAGCTGTGATTCTCCATAATGGGAGTGATATAACTGGCTGCAGATTTAGTTAGCATCCTAAGCTGTGCCAGCACTTGGAAGGTGGGAAGGGAAAGGGAGGCAGAGGGGCACACTTTTTAAAATATGGGGTATGTCAGTGGTTGTTTAAATCATTTTTTAAGGCCAGACTGAAACTGCCTAGTTGGAATCTCCATTATCCCTTTGACTAATGACAGTGCTTTCCTCCAATGCAAGTCTTCAGCACGGGGGTCTAACCAGTTAAGCTTTCATCGAATACGGTTGCTTCTCTTTACCCAAATAAGACGTTTAATTAGAATAGGCTCTACAGTGCACGTGATATAGTTTCTCTTCTTTTTGTCTTTCAGGGATTTGAGCATGAATAACATCAGCGAGCTGCTACCTGGTCACTTCCATCACTTGCGCTTTCTCGAGGAACTGTAAGTATAACTGAGCTTGGAGTATCTTCTGGGTTGAATTATTCCCCCCTCATTTTGGGACAAGACCATGTATGCAACACTTGAAGATAGAGTTAGACAACTGTAAGTATTTTGCTTCAACTGCTTCCAAATGTTGAGGTTTTTCCAGACAGTTTCCCTTTAGCCCTCTATGTTAGCTGATAAAAACCAGTAGGGCTACATTCCAACAAAATGGAAGTGAGTGGGGTAGACATGCTGTAGGGGAGATAGCTAGAGTAGACGTGTTGCAAGGGATAACAGCAAAAAAAAAGAAGATATAAAATGTTAACCATGAAATGGTAGGGAATTGATAGCTTTGCTGGCATTCATCTTTATATATATATATATATATATATATATATATATATATATATATAAAAAGGCAAAGGCAAAGGCAAAGGCAAAGGTAAAGGTAAAGGTAAAGGTATCCCCTGTGCAAGCACGGGACCCTTGGGGTGATGCCCACTAGCATTTTCATGGCAGACTCAATACGGGGTGGTTTGCCAGTGCCTTCCCCAGTCATTACCGCTTACCCCCCAGCAAGCTGGGTACTCATTTTACCAACCTTGGAAGGATGGAAGGCTGAGTCACCCTTGAGCCGGCTGCTGGGGTCGAACTGCCAGCCTCATGGGCAGAGCTTCAGACTGCATGTTTGCTGCCTTAGCACTCTGCGCCACAAGAGGCTCATATTTATATTTATATTTATATTTATATTTATATTTATATTTATATTTATATTTATATTTATATTTATATTTATATTTATATTTATATTTATATTTATATTTATATTTATATTTATATTTATATTTATATTTATATTTATATTTATATTTATATTTATATTTATATTTATGGAAGGTAATAAAATATTGGGAAGCAGGAGCTGTGTCACTTTTCACTAACAATACCAGCAGCATTGCCCTCTGTGAGCCCATAACACTTATGCAATACATGTAAAACAAAACTTGCGGTAACAACACAAAGGAAAGAATTTAATTTTCACAGCAACAAACTGCCCTCAGATGTCACAGGAAACAAATGTTTGTCTGACAGACATGAACATAGTTTGCAGCCATGTTGACATGCCCAATTCACTTCATTCTCCCTCCTCCCATCACACACAGGATGTGATTAAAGGCTTTTCAGGAAGCCTTGAATCAAGGTGGCTGAGCAAATTGGTACCCCCTCCCCAGAGACCAGGTTTTTAAATTAGGATTAACCTGAGGTTAGAATTCTGGGAATGAAGCTCATAAACCCCTTCAGTCAGCAGAAGAGGTTCTACTAAGGACAATTTCTCTCACCCGCTTTTCCCAGCTGGAACTGCACATCTTTTTAACCATCCATTTGGGACAGCTGGTTCCATGATAGAAAGATCCTTGGCCTCAAACCTCCCAATAGTGTGTGACTGGACTGAACACCACAACAACCAGATTGTTACAGTGCACTCAAATTCAACAAGATTGGGGATCCCTGTTGTACATTAATGGTGCAAGGCCTAAGTCAGAGGATGAGGTTTCCTCAGCCCTCAGGTCCTTGTATGTGAAAATACTAAGAATTGAATCCAAGGCCTTCTGTGTGTCTTCGGTTTAGTTCCTAGTATTATCACAAACTAGGAACTGAGGGCTTAGAAAACTTCAACCTCTGCCTGCCTATCACTGTTTTATCTCCCCCCTACACACAATACTGCTTTGGAAAGAAAAAAAAATGCTACAGAAATGAACTCAAGAATAAATGTTCTGTAGGGATGTTGGACCCACAAGATGGTGGATCAGATACCTAACCAATGTAAACAGGATGTCAGGTGACTTTTAAGTTTCTGTTTAAAAGTGGAATCCTTTTAATGTGTATATTTCTGGAAATGTACATGACCAAACAAACAAAAATCTCCATAATATAATTTATTACATGCCCAGACTTAGGGCTACCTGAATGATCCTGTTGGCCTTCAGAACAAAGAAGTTCACATCGGCATATATTAAAATAGACTTAACTTCTGGTTCCTGAAACTCTGCTTTTTTAGGACAGCACATAGTGTTTTTAAACTCTTTGGTCCAAAAAGGAACCATTTCACCTGCTCTGTGAACCCAGTCATCCCCTTATGTTTTTTGACATAGGGACTAATATCAAAGAAACATGCTTGTTAGAAGTGTCTGCCAGGAATTGTCATACATATCTTCTCAGCAGATGTTGGCACCACCAAAGTAAGACAGTAAAATTTTCAGACAGATGCATTTGTCTTTTCTTTACCAAAAAGGTTATTTTACACACATGTGTGAACATTGCTTGATTTCTCATCACTTGATGACTGATAGATGAATAGGTACTGATGCCATTGAAAGGTGTGGGGGAAGTGATATGGATATCTTGTCGGATTCTGTGATGTTTGTTCTGTTTTCACCTGCCAGCCATCAACCTGGTCTGGGTGTGTAAGATGACTCTGTGCCTTTCAAAAGAATCCAATGAAATTCGAAAGTTCTGCTTGGCTAAATATATTGTGAAACAGACCTTGGTCAAATTTCTGACAGGAGGATGAATTGGAATTGGAAGAATAGTGCTCCCTTCCATTAATTCTAATTAGCATACCAAAGATTCCTTGCCAAAAGGGGAAAGAGTCCCTAACAGTGTATAGTACTTTGGGTTGAAGGTGAAATAAGGTCCCAGGGATGCATGCCCTGAGGTTAGAAGCTCATAGAGCTTATTTTGTGAGTAGTAACCCTCTCCCCCAGAAAGTTATTCCTAGTTTCACAGCAGGAAAACAGGACCCAAAGATACAGTGCAGAGGTACATCCTTTGTCCATTAAAGCCAGTGGACTTAAAAGGGTGTAACTCTGCATAAGACTGCTGTGTTAGGTTGCATCATTGAATAAAATGGAACTTACTTCCAAGCAGACCTGCCTAGGATTGCTTCCTTAGTCCTGTTCCCTTGTCTTCTAATTGTAGACATCATTATATAAGCCCAGAGAATTTCTCTTTAGATTGATCTATGTCTGGTAGTATAGGTAATTTCTACCACATTAAAACAATGGACAAGAATAATACTGGAGTGTTATAATTTCTGGCAAATGATTGTTCAGTTTTGTGAATGCAAAAGGGTAGCCATGAACATGCTAGGAGACCTTTACACACCAGTCCTAAAGTTCTGTGTAGCTATAAGGCAGTCTTTTTCAACATTTTGACCATGGAGTAACCTCTGGAAAATTTTGCAGACTTTGAATTAACTCTGAAGTGATGTCAGTTGGATACATCTCCCTGCCACACCCACAGAAGTGACATGTTACTGTGACATCACCCCCCCCCCCCAGCCAATCTTTAGTAGACATTTCTGAAATGATGATGATTTCACGGTGTCTCAGGTCAGCATATGAAGCTGGTAGACATATGAAGCTGCCTTAAGCTGAGTTAGCCCACTGTTCCTTTTATCTGAACACTGTTTACTCTGACTGGCTGTGGTCCCCCATGATCTTAGGAAGAGGAAGGCCTTTTGTAACACTGGCTACCTGGAAGTGCCAGGATGTAAACCTGGGATAGCCTATATGCAAAGCAGATGACCTATCACTGAGGCCCCACCACTAGGGTCCAAGGTGCCTGAAGGGCACCCTACTTTCATGTGAAAAAACTGACCACTCATCTTCAGGTGTGCTGCTTCAGGGGCCCTTATCATCTTAGGTTAGATGGGCAGCATCCCAAAAAAGGGTCTTCTTGGTCATGGCATCAAAATTTTGGAATTCCCTCCCCAGGAAAATTCATCTGTATCCCTCTATCAGTTTCTTCCATCATCACGTGAAGACTGTTCTGTTTTGTTTGGCATTCCCTCACTAACCTTTCTTCCTATTTAAAGGTTTTGCTTAGTTGTTCTTAAACACTATATAAAAAGTTGTTTTATTGTATTTGAATGTTTGCTTCCTTGGGCCTTTAGTTGGATTGAAAAGCAGTATAAAATGTTTAAATGGACTGTGCTGATGGATTCCATTCTCCGCTTGTTCTGCACATATACATATAAATGTATTTATTGTATAGCGTGTGTAGCTTAGCCAGGAGACCTGAGGACTGCTTGGCAGCCAGGCAGGAGATGTTCGGAGGTGGTTTGCCATTACTTGGAGGAACTCCATCCAAATTCTTGGAGGTCTCCCATCCAAATATGAGCCAGGGTTGGCCCTACATAGCTTTTGAGATCTGACAGGATCAGGCTTGCCTGAGGTATCTAGGTCAGAGTTCTTTTATACTCATCTAGCATGAAAAAACTGCCAACAGTTGTACTTGAAGTTATAACAGTAATGTTTATTCTTTCATTCTTTCCCTTTTACACTTATAATAATAATTTTTCCAGGAACTGGCTTGTAATTTCCCTACCTATTGTTGTGGAACAGAAGTGTAGTTCCTTGATATGGATGATCTTTTAGCCTCAGAAAGACATGTGCTTTGAATTTCAGAGGAAGAGATTGGAAATTCCAGCTCAAGTTAACTGAAAATAGGTGCAATCTTATGTATGTAAGGGGTTGCAAAGGCTGCCCAAGATGTGGATGCAGAGCAGTGTGAGGATGGGAGAGTAGTGATATACTAATCCTGAAAATATAACAGAAATCAGCTTATTAAAATAATACAGGAATTGCTGGGTTTACTTTTAAGGCCCTTAGGGCCAGGGTACCTGAAGGACCATCTCCTCATGTGCTACTGTTTTGCAGTGGTTTTGATCCTACATGGAGGGTAGTTCCAGAAGATAGTGCTGGATGACTGCTACTTGGCCCCTTAGCTGTGGCATCCTACAAGACTCCATCATGCTTTTCAACATGCCCAGGTTACAGCGCAATTAGATTACTGCAGTGTACTCAGTGTCCAGAGACTTCAGTTGGTGCAAAATGTTGCAGTCAGGATGTTGACTGGAATGGGCTATATGGACCATCTCTCCTCCAGGGTTGTCCACTGTAGGGTAGGAATAGCCTGGAGATTTAGAGGTAACCCTTGGGAGGACAGGTTTGAGGTAGAGCTGCCAGACCTCCGCCAAGAGTAGGGGAACTCCTGCCCTGGGGGCTTTGTCACCCATCCCCACCAATCAAATGCCTGATGAGGAGACTCACTGGCTGCAATGTGGAAACATAACTTATAGTGCACACTAGAAGAGATGTCATCATGTTGCTAGCAATGCAGGAATGGGCTTCTACCAGGTAGTTACAATAGATGGCTGTAACACAGGGTTTCCCAACATGGGTACCATGGCACCTGCTGATACTTCCCACGACACCCACTGACCTTTTCAGAAAGCTGTAAGGCCACTGTAAGGCAGTGCTTGTTATTGGGAGCGCTTATTAAATGAAAGGGTGCAATAACAGGCAGACACTGGAAGATTAGGAGGGTGATAAATGCCTGGACTTTCCTTAGTCAGTGTGTGATTGCATATCTCCTTCAAGTTTTCCTTTTCCCCTGGAGGTCAGAAAGGACATGGACAGAATTAAGAGGGTTCAGAAGAGAGCGATGAGAATGATCCGGGGTCTGGGGACTAAGCGCTATGAGGAAACGCTGAGGGACTTGGGAATGTTCAACCTGGAGAAGAGGAGGTTGAGAGGGGTCATGATTTCTGTCTTTAAGTATTTGAAAGGTTGTCAGAGGAGAGCAGGGAATGGCTCTAGTTGGCAGTAGAGGATAGGACCCACAGTAATGGGTTTAAACTTCATGTAGTGGATGGACAGATACTTATCCTGGATGCTTTAGGCTGATCCTGCATTGAGCAGGGGATTGCAATAAATGGCCTATATAGCCCCTTCCAACTCTATGATTCTATGATTTTCCATTTGGCTCCACCTCTTGTAGCAGCCATATTTTGGGGGTCCGCATCCTGTAGCATTTTAGGGTCTACTTACCACCTCTCAAAATTACAAAAGTGCCCACAGTCAGGGCACCTCTGGTATAAAGTTATGATGCTGTTGCTTTTATATAGCTGTTGCATTTTAAAAAATCCTAAGAAAAGATCATGGAGTGGAAAATGCCAGTCATGGAGGGATGACGCAAGGAGGATACAAGAGAAACTTTGGTCTGGATGCTCCATTGCTGCTGTGAATGTCTCTGTATTCACAGCGGAAAGAGCAATATGGAAAATTGTTGCTGTGTAAAAGCAGAGCAGTGAGCTTGCATGGCCATATGGCTACTCAGACCTAGGCCTCCTGGATCCTCCTTCAGCATGAATGTAATGTTTCCAAATTGGAGACTGCCTTATAAATACATTTCATTACAATGTACAATGACTTTGGGTCTTACCTTAAAAATTGCTGTTTGCCCTACTGAGGTTTTGACTGTAAAGCCAAAAGCAAACTCTTTATTCTTCCTTCAGCGTGGCAAATATGAATAATGAAGAAATATAGCTGTGTTCAAGTTGATTCTAACAGAGCAATCTGCTGCAGTTACTCCAATCTAAGCCCATGGAAGTCAATGGACTTAGATGGAAGTAACTGCATAGGGTAGTCTTATTTATTTAAGCATTTATACCCCCTTTACTCCCACACTGAGGAGTCTTAGCAGATTATGTACAGAAATGGAACCTAAATAAAGATATACAGTTCTTTCTTCCTAAGTTGATCCCACCTTCTACTCATAAAGCTATGTTTGATCCAAAATATAACAAGGCACTGCTGGATTTTCATGTATAACATTTTTTTAACATGGTGGCACAAATGAACATCTTAAATTATTGCCTCTTCTATTACAGGCGCCTGTCTGGAAATCAGCTCTCTAAGATACCAGAAGAAGCATTTTCTGGCCTCTACAATTTAAAAATTCTGTAAGTCACAATTTTTCCCCAGTATGCTGGTATTATGCTATTATAATTACTATGTGAAAGCTGTATTTGATTCCATCTCCCCCCCCCCCCCATATTCAAAGGCCTTCAAGCGTTCTTTGTCATTTGATTTCTCTCTCTTACTATCAGTTTATGTCAGGATTCACATAACAGACAAACATAAACATGGAGTGTTTTCACATGGGCCTACTATATACTAGTATTTATATAGCTGCCACTTTTTCAAGACATGCTGTTGAAGAACTCTATGAAGAATGTACATGGCAGTTAAATAAACTCCAAACTCCAAATCTTGAAGAAATCATATGGTTACCAATATGGCCAGTTTCATCCAGTACTTGAATAGTACTTTGTTGATTAGCTTATAATTAGGAATATATTTAGAAAATTTATATGCCATCTCTTTAGAGAACTTGGAGCAATTCAGGTCTGTTTCATTTGTTCAAAATATTTCTTCCTTGCAAGCTCCCACTTAAGTCTTACATAGACTGTTTCCACACAAAGAATATGTTCCTGGACAGCCTTCGAATGTTGGCAGCTTTTAGAGCCCCCTCTACATGACATCAACTGCATCCTGAGGCTGTCCAGTAGCCGGGTCAAGATTTGGCCATTTTTTGTGATTTTGGGAATCGCCAAAACTGGATTTACTACCCTAAATTGCATGTCCCATTGGTGAGCAACCAGGGATAAACTGTAGGGAGGGGAAAACGCGTGATAGTCTCAGCAGCTTTGCCCCGCCCTCGCACTTGCCCTCCCTTCTCCATTTCCTGCTCTGAGTAATTTTTTTCATGGTGCGGTTCGTGTTGCTGCGTGACCTCAAACCTACATTGTCACAGGTGAAATAAAGTCTTTTTAAAAGTGTCCACTGTCTTTTTGTGATCAGGCAGGCAAAACACAACCCCTTTTCTGTTTTCTGGAGGTGGGGGATGAGCTGGGAAAAAGGGGGGAGATCAGGCTGCCTTCTCCCGATCATACAAGGGTCTGAGTGCTCTGTTTTAAAGCCAACCATTAGCACAAAATGTCTTTTTGGGCTCCAGGGACCATGTTCACCATCTCAAAAAATCCACCCAGACAAAAATAAAATGCAAAAGAGCATGAATTCCAAAAGTGCGGGATGCTGTATTGTTCTGGCATTTCTCCATAGCAAGGTGGCCATGTTGATTTTTATTAACAACGCATCTGTGTTGTGGCATTACCGCATAGCAACGCGTGAGCAGGAAGCCACTCGCATTTTATCCCTCCATGCGGAGATGGTCTTAGTGCTGAGGCTTTGACTAGGTAGCTGCCAAAGTGAAACCCATCCAGGTATCGGTCGTAAGGGAACAGGGACAACCAAGCAGTTGTAAGAGAACATGGATACTCAGAACTCTTCATGCAAATGCAAAGCAATAGTCACGTACTTTCCAATTTTGGTTCCAGTTCAGAGAATTACAATGACTCTTGACTTTCATGCACTTACAGAAGTGAAGGGCACAGGTAAAAAAAAAGAGTAAGGGAACTAGACAGGTTCCTGGCTGGAGAAGTGCTGGTGTAATAATGCCCACTTGTGTAACTGCTAGTCAGGATTATTCCAGAAGCAATACAGTGGCATTGGTCTTATAGTGTCCTGTTTTCTCTTTCTCTCATTTCTTCTCCCCTGATATGACTTCCGATCTGGTATTTGCCTGCACTTAGGTATCTATAGTAAGCATTTCCAGTGCTGCTTAGCTGCACTGTACAATCTTCCTCTGATCACGTATGTATGTATGTATGTATGTATGTATGTATGTATGTATGTATGTATGTATGTATGTATGTATGTATGTAGAGCCTCTTGTGGTGCAGAGTGGTAAGGCAGCTGTCTGAAAGCTTTGCCCATGAGGCTGGGAGTTCAGTCCCAGCAGCCGGCTCAAGGTTGACTCAGCCTTCCATCCTTCCAAGGTCGGTAAAATGACTACCCAGCTTGCTGGGGGGTAAGCGGTAATGACTGGGGAAGGCACTGGCAAGGCCACTCCGTATTGAGTCTGCCATGAAAACGCTGGAGGGTGTCACCCCAAGGGTCAGACATGACTCGGTGCTTGCACAGGGGATACCTTTACCTTGTATGTATGTATGTATGTATGTATGATTTCTGGGGTTACCTTCATAGCAAATATATAGCTAGATAGCAAGATGAATGTTTAAAACAGGGACTCATGGTCACTGCAGTCCATGGACATCCGGAGAGGCACTGCTGCCCTACAGGAAGTCCAGCAATAATAAAACTGGTTCCGGCAAGCATTCTGGTCCAGCACAGCATCTGTTTAGGTGCTCCCTTCTTCATCTGTGCTCTTCCAAGGAGATTCTTTACAATCCCTTTCCTGCTGCAATAAACATTTCAGTCCTGAGGGCATGCTTGGAACTAACCACAACGTGAAATTGCCATAGCCGGCAAAGTTTATATGAAGCAAACAGGTAGTAACCTGCTCCTGGGATTAGAGAGTGCTGCACTGTTTACTAGGCCTTCTAAAGAATCCTGCCCTAAATCCCTGGGTTTAGAGATGAGTCGCTGCTTTATCCGTAGTCTGCATTAGGCACTAAATCAAAGAAACCAAGAAAACCACAGCAAACCCACCCTGTTTCAATGAGGGCAACTTTATGCTTTGGGAACTCATGGCCTTTGAAAGTCTCTTTTTATCCGTTTACATTGGAGCACTTCCCAGTGAAAGAACTAAAAAGGTAAGAGGAATACAGGTTTTGCTGAAACAGCACCTCCTCCAGGTAATGACCATAGTAGCAAAACATTCAGGGCAGTTGTGTATGAAGAATGCTCACAATTGCCTGCTGAGGCTAAAGCCATACTGCACATAGGAGCTATGATGATTGTGGCGGAAGAGAGATTTATGTAGGACAACATCCAATGCATCTTGCCTTGAGATGTAAAGAGAAAGAAAGATGAGGGATCTTATCTCTAAGAACAAAACAGTTAACCACAAATCAGCCCCAAAACTTCAGACTTTTACTATAGTTCCTTGCCATACATGCAAACATATTAGGGGCTTTAGAGAGTTTTTGGTTTTGAAGCGAAAAAATAGAAATTGTGCCCTGTTGTGGAGAACTGGAACACGTTTTCAAAGGGAGACAGACAAAGGGCAGAATGTAGCAGCCTCCTGAATTCTGCTTTAAGCCAAATGCTTCGCATTGCTTCATGGGTAGAGGACAGGAAGGCCTGGAGGATCATTGTCCATGGGGTCGCGATGGGTCGGACACGACTTCGCACATAACAACAACAACAAAGACGGATCCTATTTGCAGAGGTGAGTTAGCCTTGACGTTACACTTAAAAATTCTTTTCATATGTCCTGCTAAAAATCTGGAGAAAGGCTTGCTATAATGACCAGTGGGAGCTCTGTGAGTGAATTCTTTCTCTGGAAGGCTGATAGGTACAGCTGCAAAGTCTCAGATCCTTCCTCTGTTTCTGTGGGAACACTGGCTACAGCCTTTTTCTTCCTTTATTTATTGGAGCTGCAGCGACAGACAGGCAGGGGAGGCACGTGCTGAGGAGGCCATAGGGCACAGAGGCTAATCTTTCTTGGGACTTGTTAGAACGAGGCTTGAAAAAGTACCAAGCAGGGGTTGCAGGAAGCCTTTCATCAGACCCAAAATGCTTCAAGCAAGGAATGCAAATTAAATCTCACTTTCAGATGTAGACTGCCACTCCTGATCTATTCCACCCCTAACAGGACGTAACTTCTGGCTCAGCTATCCCTGGGTAGTCTTGTCCTTGAGCTTTTGAATGCCTTTCTTTTACTAGTTGCTCAGGCATTAAACTTGTTGTTGTTGTTGTTGTTGTTGTTGTTGTTGTTGTTGTTGTTGTTGTCAGGCATTAGGTAGGGCTTACTTTGACCCAGGAAATATTATAAGGCAGGGACACAGAATCGGTTTTGAATACCAGAGCTGGAACACATGCTTTTTTTAGCAGAGAGATGCCAGGGCTACAAAATACCTAGGAGCCATGGCATCTATACGTAATATATTCTTCTAGCCCATGATGTCTTATGTCTCAATAAACCATCTAGTCTCTAAGTTGGTACAAGACTCCTCTTTGGTTTTGCTACATCAGACTCATACTGCTGCTCTGCTGGAATTTATAGTCATCCTCTCAAGATGTCCAGCTCCTTAATCCTGTGCAAAGAACGGCTGCAGTTACATGGTTGGCCAGGCAAAGGCAGGCACTGTTCTGTATGGTTTCTCTATTATTGCTTCAAATATTTCAAAACTCATTTCAAGACTGAAGCCAGATTAAAAGGTTGCATCTCAATAAAATTTGGAAGTCATGGCAATAATAAACAATCATATTTAAGCATGTGCAGAATATATTTTCCTTGACACTGAGATTCTACAGCCCGCTGGCATCACACCTGATCTTCAGAGACAGGCCTTTTGAGTCTGAGAAACTGATATCCAGACAAATTTCCAGGTTGTAGGCAACTGAAAACTCCATTTTTTAAAACATTATCAGAACTGATTTTTATTGGGGAGATATAGACAAATATAGTTGTTTATTGATGGTAGTTGCTAAGTAGCATTGATTATGGTTGCTAAATTTGATAATTACTCCCTTTTGAGCAGACCTAGTAGTTTCTTAAACAAACTGAGCTATGGAGCAAGGAGACCTTTGTATTTCAGGAGGAGGTGACTGCACACTGGCTGGCCCTGGGGCCAATCCCCCATCCACAGCAATATTTAAAAATTAAAAAACCCAGAGCAACAATTTTAAAAAGGATACAAATAAAATTAAAAGCATTGAGCCTTTCTAATGTGTGGGGAAGTGGTGAAAAGCCGTGCTAGATTCCAGAAACGGGTAGGTGCATTCCGTATACCTTCAATTCTAGTGGAATATTGAAGTCCCGGTACTGGTCTATTCATTCCCCACAGGTTTCCGGTCTCACCGGAATCACAACAAAGGAGGCAATATTTTTCCGCACTTCTTCCCGCCCCTGGCCATCAATCAAACGGAACAGCCAATGAACTGTTGTGTTCATGCTCCCGAAAAGCCCCTTTCCCTTTAAAAACTGTTTTTTAAAAACCCAAAAACACCAGTAGCAACGAGTGTTTGTTCATTCGATGTCTCAAGACCTTTTTTGCTGGTGTAGGAGCTGGCGCTGAATCATTTACACGCTCTTCAAGTTAACCCTCCCCCATGGGTGCAATTTCTGGCCAAAATTACGGGCAGTGTTGAACAGGGGGCTGTATTGTGCTCAGGAACTTTAAAGACAATTGCAGAAGGGAGCTTTGTTTTACTATTAAGCACTTCTGAATTGCTTGTGGAGGGACTTCAGCCTGAGAAGCCTTGCTTATTCGTTCCTTTCACCAGTTTAAGGCGGGGAAATGGCGATTGCGTCTCCGGAAGCTCGGGGGCGAGAGCTAGGGAGGGACATTCTTTCTACTGCTATTTTTGAGAATGCAGTACAGCCTGGTTCTGTATTCATTTAAATTTACCCATGAAATCCTTCCAGTCTGAAACACCTACAATATTTAAGTGGGAATAAGCAGAGAAGAATTGGTACAATAGCACCAGCCCACTAAACAGCCAAACAATGGCTGATAATTCTTCATGTGTAGAGTTAGTAAGCAGCAGCATCTCTCTTTGCCTCTGGGATGGAGCAGAGGACATGTTTCATGCAGCATGGCTGAGCTAGAGAGGTGCAGCATCTCTGGGCATAGGATGAGAATGTTTTTATTAGACTGAGCACACAAGGAGTCATGGAGATAGGATTCATGAAGTGTCAGTCAATTAGGTGGGCGAGGCTGCTTAGATGTGGAGGCTGTGTGGGAAAGCGTTCCTCTGATTAAATGAATAGCTCTCCCCAGAAGGCATTTGAACGGATGCTGTGTCTTTAAATCCCTCCCTGGAGTGGCGGGCAAGCAGCCCTTGATCTATATACTTCGCTCCCTTTCATCTTGCTCAGTCATTAAAACCAAAGCAACTGAATGAATACACTGAATCGGGCACAGTAGATCTGCTCCAGAGTCATACCCCACCTATGTTACACACAAACAAGAACACATGTTCTAAAGTTTAGTTCAGCAGCATACCTCATACTAGAAGCTGTACTGGTATGACAGGCAGTAAAGGCAATGTTTGTTATGTGGAGGTGAGCTTCATATCTGGTAAGATGGAAGAGTTATTCGGTGATTTGAAAGGGAAGCAGGAAAGTGGAGCCCAGGAATGTTAAATGCCAGATATTTAAAAATCCCCAGCTATTCATTTAATCACAGGAATGCTTTTTCCCACGCAGCCCCCACATCTGAAGCAACCTTTTCTGTCTAATCAACTCAGGCCCCTTATTCAGGGACCTGCCAAAATAGGAAGCAGAGGAGCTCCAAAATCCTGTCTAAAGAATGAGAAGCTGTTTTCATCTCTAGCAAAGAGCTACCTTTGAAGCGATCTCTGGAGCGAAAATCCACAGCTGTCTGCTTTCCCTCCTTTATGGAAACCTTCATGTTGCAGCCATGCTGACATTTATGGGGTGCAGCCAAGAACCTACAGGGCTTTGCTTTCATTCTTGGTTACAGCAGACTCTCCGAGCTCAGTGTCCTGCCATGGAAAAAATTCGGGGGGAGGGGGGGACTCCTAATGAAGCCAGTGTCAACAGGTAGGCATAGATTCTGTTTCAGTTTGTGTTTCAACAAGAGCTCCTTGGCTTGCATCTCTGCCTGCACAGGATGGCTGAAAGTAAAAGGAAAGAGGTGTTTAAAACCTCATCAAAACAAAATATATTGTCTAATAATAGCCTTGCTAGTCTGGTGAGAGAAGGGAAAATGTGCCATGTTCTTCAAGGCTGCCCATGCGGGAATCTGCAGTGGAAGGGCTTCCCCCACCTCCAATTTTCTCAGCATCATCACGTAGAAGATTCAAGTGGGCAGCCGTGTTGGCCTGAAGCGGCACAACAAAATCAGAGTCCAGTGGCACATTTAAGACCAACAAGGATTTATTCAAAGCGTGAATAAATCTTTGTTGGTCTTAAGGGTGCCACTGGGCTCTGATTTTGTTTTGTTGCACATAGAAGAAGGGTAGGTTGTTATACCTCCCTTTTCTCTACCTCAAGGTGTCTCAAAGCAGTTTATAATCACCTTCCTTCCCCCACAACAGTCACCTTGTGAGGTAGGAGGGGCTGAGAGAGTTCTGAGAGAGCTGTGTCTGGCCTAAGGTCACTCAGCAGGTTTCCCGTAGAGGAGGGGGGAGTCCAACCCAGTTCTCTGGAGTGGAGCCCGCTGCTGACTCTCAACATACTAATCAGAAACCGCATCTTTAGCAACCAATCTGTTTTTATCAACTGGCTCTGAAAGTAAGCTGTAACACTTGCCAACCAAGTGTCATTTGAAAAACCATGGTAATTGGAGAATATTTAATGTGGTTTAGTTTGGGGAAAGTTCTACAAGGACTTCAGAATTCCAAAGTTGACTTATCCTAAAACTCACTAAGCCTTGACCTAATACTGCCTGGCTCTCGTGTCAGCTTTAGCACAGTCTGTGGCAAATGTCAGGGCCTGTGTTGCCTCTGATTGCCAAGATATACCTGCAAGAGCATACCTGCAGGTGCCATCAAATGAGTGTGTCTCCCTTGGGAGCTCTCTTAGTGTTCATAGAATCATAGAGTTGGAAGGGACCTCATGGGCCATCTAGTCCAACCCCCTGCACTATGCAAGGCACTCACATCCTTATTGCTCATCCACTGTAACCTGCCATCCCCTTAAGCCTTCACAGAATCAGCCTCTCCTTCAGATGGCTATCTCGTCTCTGTTTTAAAATTTCCAAAGATGGGGAACCCACCACCTCCCGAGGAAGCCAACAACTAGTCTGTGACAGGTGTTTTATGTGCCAGTTGTAGCCTTCTATGGTTCTTTTTGGCACAGATATGGGATTCTTATCTGACAAAGGGAGCTTTGACTCTCAAAAGCTTATACCCTGAAAATCTTGTTGCTCTCTAAGGTGCTACTGGACTCAAATGTAACAGGGCCAGAATTCTTCACTAGGGAATTAAGACTGTCAAACCAGTTATCTAGCCAAGAGTTGATTTCCTTTGGCATGTTTCTGATTCTACCATTTTCTTTCATGGCCAGGGTCTTCAACAGCAGCTAGGCAGAGCCCAGGACAATGAAGTTGAAACTGCAGTAAGGTGAAAAGTCACTCTAAAAGTTGCAGCCAGAGAGTCTGAAGCCAAGAAGGCATCGGACTGAGAGCTGGGAGAAAAAGTCAGAAATCAGATGCCAAGTGCTGAGACTTTGCTGAACCACATATGTTCCATCAGGGCCCTTAGCTCTTCCGGTAGCTCTTTCCAACAGGTTGGGGCCAGGACCGAAAAGACCCTGGTCCTGGTTGAGGCCAGGCATGCCTCCGGGGGAATCTGAACCTGATCAGATCTAGGTTACAGTGTTATGATGTTGACTGGATCTAATTACAGATCTTATGCCGATGATATTAAAACATCTTCACTTTCTTCCTATTTGGGCCTGATACAAAGTTCTGTTACTCTTAAGTCCTTAAATGATTTGGGACCATGAAATATAGAGGACTGTCTCCTACCATATGTTCCTGCCTGTCCTTTGAGATTATTCTACCTCCCTCCATTTTCAGAGGGGAGGCAGATAGCAGCCAGGAATAGAGTCTTTTTAGTTATAGAGCCCCAGCTGTGGAGCACTGTCCCATTGGATACGTTCCTAGCACCAGATTTACTGTCTTTCTAGTAAAGGCATTTTTTAATTCCCCCAGGCTTTTAAGAGGGATTTGTTTGATTTGGGTTTCTTTCTATTATTGCATCATGTTAACTATTTTATTCATTATTTGTTATTTATTTATTTAGAAAACATGTACCCCACTTTCTGCCTTCTTCAGGTTAAAAACATACATAAGAAAAACATTTTAAAACATTAGCAGCAAAACAAAAATGCATCATTCAAACAATTTTAACCAAAGTTGAAATAGACATATATAATACAATAAAATGCTCATATATAAACACAGCAATTGAAACACAAGGCAGTTAGCAGGGACCACTGCGGGAACGCTAGACCCAAAAAAAGCTCTTCACCTGCCTGGCAATAGAAGCAGACAAGTTAGTCTCTCTGTGGAAACACTTCCAGAGTTTTGGTGGTGGAGTCGGGAACACCCTCTCTCAAGTTGCCACTCATCCAGTCTCAGAAGGCGGGTGTATCAGAAGCAGGCCTCAGAAGATGACCTTGGGGTCAGGTAGCATCCTAAGGAAGTAGGCAGTCCTTTCGGTATGCTGGCCCCAATCTATGTAGAAATTCAAAAGTCAAACATCACCACCTTGAATTGTGCCCAGAAACAAATTGGGAGTCAGTACAGATGGGCCAAGGCTGGAGAGAGATGGTCCCTACAGCCCACACAGTCAGTACCCAAACTGCAGCTTTTTGTACCGATTGAAGAACAGAGCATTTTTCAAGGGCAGCCCTATGGAAAGCTTGTAATCTAGATGTAACAAGGGCATGCACTGGAGTGACCAGATATTTTTCTGTCCAGGGAAAGCCATACCTGGCTAACCAGTCAAAGCTGGTAAAAAGTACTCCTGGCCAAAGCTGCTAACAGATAACCTCATTCTGTTGTTTCATACAGATGTTGACAGGATGGAGCCTTGGGGGATGTCAAAGGCCAAGAGGCTGAGCAACATTACCCCAGCTGAACAAAACAGTCACAGCAGACTACCACCTCTTGCAGGCCAGATCCCAAAAGGCCTCTGAGCATTCAGAAGACCTCCACAGGGCTGCCCTATGTAGACACAATGCTGTCAGAAAAATATGGTTTCTTTGCTGCCATCACTGCCACAGGATGCTTTAACATGTCATATTGGATTAGTCCCAAGTCTTCCTTCATGGCTATTCTAGCAGTGTCCATTGTTTTTCATTGCTCACAGCCCTTCAGTAAACCTAGAGCTGGTGACAGGGAGTGATTGCGTCAACTGCTGAGGTAATTTCTTCATTCCAGTAGTGAATCAGGACATGGTGCATCAACTATACCAACAGGGAAATCCTCTAGAGCCATAGGAAAACCTTTTTGGATCCATCTGGGAGCATATCGGTTTATATTCTAACTAGATCTAAAGCCCATTTCACTTGGAAATGAAATGGGCGCTAGATGGCCTGGGAGCAGGCCCACACCACACCCGAGGCTCTCTCGAGCCTTCTCCCGGCCGGTGGAGCAGCCTCGCCGCATCTATGATGCGGCGAGGCCGCTCCACTGGCCAGGAGAAGGCGGCGCGGCCCACCCCTCACCCGGGCAGATGGAGCAGCCGGGCAGATTCCCTGGGCGGCTGCTTGGGGCGGGACACTCGGAGGGGGAACTCCTGATTGGCCCCTCCGAGTTTTTATCCCAGACAGGGCCCGCCCTAACTCCTCCCATAGTGCCCTTTCTGCTTTATTCAGTCCAGCCATTTATTCAGTCCAGCCATTATTCAGCCCAGCCATGGTGGTGGCAGAGTCAGAGCTGCTCTGGGCCCAGCAGCAGAATCTGGAATTGACTGGAGGGCTGGGCTCAGTGACAGGGAGGCTTGGGAGGGAACCTAAGCTCAGCAGGCCAGGAGGAAATAGTGGGATTTCAACCACAGACCTTGTGAGCCCCCACTTGTTTTAATAAATCCACCACCCCTACATAGTTTTGGTACATCCGTAAGTCTAAACCCAAACAAATAGTGATCTGTCCAGGACAAAGGAACACAGAAAATCCAGATTTTAACAATGTTTGTCCTTGTTGTATAACTAATAATGCTTTAATGCTTCCTTTGTCTTTTTGGCTGCTGTTTTATACTGACTGGTATTTTATTGTCATACTTTTAACTTGTTATATGCTACATATTGCATAGCCACCCGAGGAACCTCTTTATGCAAACAAATTTATATTATATAACATCGTTTTTTGCATATACCAGATATAATATGTTTATTTTCCTCTGTTAGGGTGGTTCCTGAACTAATACCCTTACTAGTATTTTCGGTGAGAGTTCTCTTTTAGTCATCTATCGCTTTTGTACTAAAGAAGAAAAACACAGAGAAGCCATGGGCCTAGGTCTGTCCACGTTGTGCTTTTGGTGTTTACTTGGGTAAATGCAAATGACTATCATTAGCCTAAAATGTTTACTAAAAGCAGTGGGGCTGGCAGGCTGCTCCCAGTGTAAACAGTACCATGTCCACTAAACCCTGTGATTAGAGCCATTGTTCCATAGAGAGCAATGAACCACTTGGCCCCACACAGGGTAGGTTATTTCTTGTTTTCCCTTTGCGTATGATGCACTGAGTTCACCCTGACTGCTCATACAATGCCCAACCAATATGTATTCAGGTTGTGCGATTAAAGAAAAGAAAAAAAGAAAAGAAAAGAAAAGGAAGCACCATCTTTGCTTTTTATGCATTAGGTAAAAACCTGTGTATATGTGTGAAGGTTGTCCAGATTCTCTGAGCTTGTAAAAAGTCCTCACTTCAAGTATACAAAGCTCTTTTTTGTATACAAGGCTTCTGCCTGCAATAGAAACTGCATTGCTTTGTCCCAGACAAATAGAAAATCCTGTGATGCTTCACGTGCTACACATATTCCGAACTATACAAATATTGTTACTAAACTTTACAACTGAGCAAGGTTTTTGCTTGAGGTAAGCAATGTTTTTTGTCCCACTGAGCTGCATAATGTTATTCCAAAAATAAAGCTGTTTTTTGTAACTCTATTATGACTAAAGCCCTGCCTTGTCATGCAGAAGGTTTATGAGCTAGTGACTGGAAAGAAATGAATAGCTGTAGTGCAGACCCATGAGAAGCTAGCTCCATGGTTTTACTATCAGGAAGATAAATGTGGAAAGTTCTGTGTGACAGTCTCCATGGAACCTGCTGCTTCTTAGGGAAAAAAATCTATTAAGTAAATGCAGATATTATTCGGATTTTGTCCTAAACTTGCAGAAACTGGGATTCGATTGTGAACCCAGCACGCACAGCCATAGTTCCTAAATGGGAAACATTTCCTCCATCGAATGGTGATTTACTCAGGCCTGATCTGTTCTGCTGTGGGAATGGTTTGCTCACATGATTATAGGTCAGAATGTCCCTCTCTCCAGATTAAGGTTCAAATTAGGATGTGATAGCAACCCCAGTTTTTCCTCTTAGTGATAAATTCCAGAAAGCACCCATTAGCCTGTTGCAACAAAACCAACAAAGTGTTTGTGTCACATGGTAAGGATGAACTAATTTATAGTGAGAAACTGAAGTATCTTCCCTTTCTGAGTTAAAACCAGAACTTTGTGCCTTCATCCAGCAACAAAATATTTGAGTAAACTAATGCTAAAAGGAAAATGGAATATCAAAGAGGCAAAATACTCCATTTGTGCATCCAACATTATGAAGACAAAAATCATGTTGTGTTGTAATTGTTACTGATAGATTATGTTGTTCTGTTGAAAACTGTATAATGTTACAGAGTGTTATAATGTTTCATGTAAAGTTACGCCCAGAACCATAAAGAATCGGCGGTATAAAAATCCAAATAAATAAATAAATAAATTTATATATGCGATAGCCTATGAAATAAAATAGCATTTAGCATGTAGAAAACTTGCATACCAAGGACATGGTTAGGCTGGATGCTTTCCCCCTGCCTGCTAGGTTTCTAGGTGTAAAGTATATTCTAAATGTTAAGGAGCATTAAAATGTGATTCTGGCTTGGAGGATCCCAGAAGAACTCTACTACATTTTGCTTATTGTAAGATATCTGCTTGATAACTTCTATGACAATTGACAAGTACACTGCAAGTGACATGCATGGGTATGACAGTGGTTTTGATGTGAGGTGCCCTTTGGTTTTGTTGCAGGTAGCTTGTAGACCCAGCAATTTAAGATTGCCTGTTGTCTTGGAGCATAAGCTATAGATATTTAGTCCTGAGTACAACAGCCTCACTTTTTGATCTCTCTAGCTGATACACATCAAGAAACCAAGACTCACCACATGAAGCCAGAGCTAGATATTTCATAGAATCAAGACTCTCCACAATTGCATATGACATATACTCTTTCAGTGTTGACTAGCCTCTTCTCTGCCCCAGTCTTATGTACATTAATAAAACATAAAGAAACACAGGAATAATAAACCATGTAATTGTTTCATAGGCTATGCATTCTAATCCCTTTGTATTTCTGCCTGAATCTTGCATCACCCACATGCCAGCTCAGAATCATGTGATCTATCCCTGCATTATTTAGGTGTGCCATGTCCTTTTTAATGGATGGGTTTGGAATCTCAAACAGTATCTATACTCTGAAATCTTGCTGGGAGAAAAATTATGTACATTTAATTGTGATTAGGGTTTGTTTTGAAAGGCTTTTTTTTCTAATTATAGGATGTTACAGAACAATCAGCTTAGTCGGATTCCAGCAGAGGCTCTGTGGGATCTTCCAAACCTTCAGTCACTGTAAGTACTTAAGGATTGATATTGGGCTGTCTTTTAAACAAGAGATTTTCAAAAGTATGTAGAATCCCAACAATTTAATTTACCAGGATAGGCATTCAGCCAAGCATTCTTGGGAGCAGTATAGTATAATGCATCAGACATTTTGCAATTGGAAGCTGATTTTCATATGGTCTTTATGATGTAGATGTCATTTGATTGCTTATCTGTATATCTCTGTAGTTTCTTTTCTTTTGAAGACAACATTGTAATAAATAAAACATTGGCATAAATACAAAGCCAACCACAACCTCCAGTCATGGGCCACCAAAGGCCCACTGGAAAAATTCTGCTTTACAGAGCCTCCAAAATCTGTACTTCAAGGTTGCACAAGTTCTGAAAAAGTCAGTTCCGCAGCACAGGTACAGTCTCTGAGAAGGCAGGAGCCCCATTAACAAAAGTTTTTAACTAACTAGATTGTAGGAGCTTTGAGTAATCTCTAGTCTGTTAATTGGAGCTACTAAATTTACCTGTATCAATGAGTGGGCTTGCTTTACATGGCTGTTCCATCATGTATAATGTTGTTCTTGAAATTTGCAACAAGCATACATGCTGTCCAGAAATCGAAGTCTCCTTCCGAATAACTGTGACAGTAACTCACCAACAGAAGCGAGTCCACATTTAGAGGGAAAACATACTTGCTTTTAATTTTTTCTCTTGTCCAGTAGAGAGCAGTGTTTTGCAGCCAACTAACCTGCATTTGTTCACCAATACTTGTTCCCAATGGTGCAATCAAAAGAGGAATATTGGAGTGGTCCTGTGGTTCTTAATCAAGTATTACTTGGATTTGCTTTTCCACTCTTTGTCCCCTAATCAGCACTGCTGTTTTAAGCATCTGCTCATCTACATGAGTTCATCTACATTTGTTCGCCTTCACCATTGCTAGCATTACACTACCACTATCGATTTTTTTAATGTATAAAAAACTTTCAGCAATATAGCAACTTCTCCCATCAATGATAAAGCTAAACAAGAGTTTCCTCTGTGGATCCTGTTTCAAAGGGCCCTCCTAATAATTTCTTTTTTAATATATTTTAAAGCGCGACTTCAGGAATCGCAAAAAGTGGATTCACCAACCTAAAAAGCACAATCCACCAGCAGGCAACCGGCAGAAGGAATGTATGGAGGATCAAATGCGCTATACTCAGCTCTGCAATGTCCCGCCCTCGCACCCACCTCCCTCTCCCTTCTTCCCTGGGAATGGGAATTTTTTTCTTTTTAAAAATGGCAACATGCGCAGAGCAACGAATAGGCATATACGTGCATAGGCAAAGCTAGTGACACACAAAAGCAAATTTTATTCAATGCTGTGACACAAAACTTGCTTCCCAAATGTTTTTTTTTTACAAAGCAATGAATGTTTTAAACTTCTCACAGCATTGCTAAAGAGACATGTTTTTTGCGTACCTCGGCAAACTCCCCTAAAAATGTCTTATTTCCCCAAAGTGTGACTGCTTCACCATTCTCAAACAGACACATCATGTGACATAAGCTGGCTTCATGGTTGATCATCCCCATACCCTAGCCGCTGAACCATTTTTGGGTTGGCTCACACGCAATTTTATTTATTTTTTAATTCAAAATGAGTGTAAATGCATGCTTGTTTACACACCAGCAAAATAAATGGCGGCGACCGCATGCTCCATGGACAAAGGAAATGTTGCCGGCGATAATTGTCTTTGCACAGCAAAGAGTGGCTATGCTTACAGATGAATTTGCATTCAGATTCTTGCATAATACCCTTTACAAGTATGCTTTTCCATACAAAAGAAGCAGTTTTGAGCTTTCTCCTGCAGTGACGTGGTCTCTGCACCATCTAAGCATGTCAACCACATTTTTTCTCCTTAATCATTGTCTTGGCTGAGTGTCTATTGAACACTATTTTTTTTAGATCTAAGAGAGGTTCATATTGGCATAGCATGAGAAACTTTTGCATTACTGGCCGCATGTTGGGTACCAGTAAATGCCACAATGTGGTAGCAGATTCCACTGAAGGAGGAGTATTAGTTTGTTGCAGCAATAGCAAACAGGAGTCTTGTGGCATGTGAAAAACTAATAGATTTAGATGCTGTGTGAATGGGAAGGTGTGCATTTCTGCAGGTAAGCATATGCAGGGAAGCATCTTTGTGTGGAAATGTCCCAAGAGATACACTCCAAGTTATCTTGCGTCAAGTATGTGCCCTTGGTCACACAGTGGGCATAACCTGTCATCTAGGGATACAACTGCAGACATTTCTACTTTCATAGCAGAGGTTGTTCTTGAACCATGGTGTTCACAGGGATTTAGGCCAGATCCCTGTGGTGATACACATTGATAGAGCCAATCACACACTAGAATCCACATGCAACAGCATTTCCTGTGCTAGTTGGAACACATTATAGAGATAATTTTAACTGTGTCAACCAACACACTAAGAACAGTTTACTGGATTAATATTACTTGTCCATCTCTCTTTCTTTCTTGCCCATCTTTCTCATGGGGGGTGCAGGGCTGCAGGGGTGGGGGGAGGGATTATACTGCTAATCTTATTTTATCCTCTTTTATCTATGTTTTGTTGTTTTGTTATAGGATGGGGCTTTATCATGTTTTATGGGGAGGTTTATGTTGTAAGTTGGTAGTCAGAATTCATTGTATATATCCAAAGGCCATTCCAACGTAATAAAAACAATTATAAATAAAACAACAGCAAAACCAGAAAAAAATGAAAGCAATGTGAACAATTCTGGGGCAGAAAGACGGCATAAATTGCAGCACATAAAACATTGAGCAGGTAGACGTTTGTGTACATGGAATTATAATATATCCAAATCAGCTGAGATAGTGAAGACAGATTCATATATGCAGAAATCCCCAAGCATAAGTAATAATTAATGTCTTGTTCAACTTAAGATGACCTCAGTAGTTAACAGGGAAATACCATGTTTCTTTCTGGATGTTTTAATTATCTTGTATGTAAGTTCTGAAGTACACCATTGCCACCTTTCTGATTTGGGACAGACTGGGTAGGAAAGAAATGTCCAAATCCTCTGTAGAAGGTGTTTGGAAAGATTTTACAATAAAATTTTCTACGGAATAGGATCACAACAACTGTAACTACCACAAAATGTACTAAGAGGAGACTTCCTGCATTTTGGGCACACTTCCTCCCTGCTTGGCTCCAGAACAGTTGAACAACAGAATGACTGCAGACAACAGCAAGCGAGATAGTTGGGTTTCTTTCTCTCTCTTTCTATACACAGTTGTTTCGCTTCTGAATAAAAACTATTTTATTCTTTAAGCATCCTGGTGCTCTGCTCCCTCTGCATATTCAAAGTCTGACAGTTCCTGTGACTAGAGATGCTTTATTCTGGTGGAAGGAGCCTTCCATCTCATGCAAGAGCTGCAGGATCCAACCCATTATGTTGAAAAGAACAGGGCTGTGTGATTTGCAAAGAGCAGCAGTGTTTATTGTTCCACATGCATGACTACTACAAGTCATCTTTCGCCCAAGGAGGGTAGCAACCACTAGGGAAGCAACCACTGAAAAATTAAAAATACCATTCCTGTGGCGAATGAAGGAATTAAGCTTTTGTAGAGAAAGACAGTTTAAAATAATGTAGTATGCGACTTCAGTATTTTATTGCTTTGGATTTTCGGTGAAGAGGCATCTGGCAAGGCACTCTGGTGTTTTCAGCACTTGACAACAGACTCCTGTAAAAAAAAATCTTAACAAAAAACCACCCTTGAAAGCAATGCCAAGAAGTCTGGCAGCTTAACATATTTCTAGTTGTGTAATAAAAACCTCTATTGTTATCAGGGAAACTTTTGAGCTACAGACTCGGATGCTTCTGGCATTCAATTTATGTTGGCAGCAGGATCTCTATGGGTGTCTCACTTCACCTGACGTCTGAACATTTTAGCAGAAATGCTCAGCAGCTCTGGGGTGTTTGCCGGGCAATCTTGTGCTGAATTACTTCCATCCAAGCAAATTGATTTCAGTGGATTTACACCAAGTGATTGCACAGGCATAAAGTTTTAATAGAGTCAGAGAGGTGGATTTCTGATTGTGCTCCTGGGGACCCTAGAGTTTCTTGTACACCTATTAAGAATTTTCAATGAGAAAATCAGTAATGGCACATAAGGTTCACCGAAAGATCACTGTAGTGACGACCTTTCCCTGCACTGCACAGCGACAGGGGCTCTGGATTCTTAATCATGAAGTTTTTATTTATATCTCATTTTATTAATCTTTTATAAGATAAGATGGCCCCAAATTTTGAAGTGTGAGTTTGACGTGTGAGTCTTGCATGCCATTTTTCCAGAGTCACAATACGGCTTTTAACATGTGACTGTATGGTGCTCAGAATGGCCTGGAAGGAAGGGGCAAAGTGCATTGTGGAAGCTGAGGAGATGCATATGTTTTGAGAAGTTCTCCAGGGGCACAACCCAGATAGCAAATGCAAGAAGTGGCTATGAAATATGTCAAAAATCTGTAGTGGATAAGGAAATCTGTATTAAATTGACAGCATTTTGGGATGGGGGGAAAATAACATTTCAATGGGGGGGGACTGTACAGAAAGACAATGTTTAACACTCCCTCCCCATAACCACTCTTGTGCTCAGATTCAGAGCTCCCTGAAGAGCAGCATTATTAAAGACAAAAACATTGAGAGATCCAATCAAGCATCCTCCCACACTATGTGTAGATTGGCCCTTAGAAATCATAATACAAACTGTGTTCCCTAAAATGATATGACTTGAAATCGACTGCTTCTGGGGAGATTTAGGATTTCTTGAACATGTTGAACCATCTGCATGCTATGATAGGAGTCACATTGGCAAGAGACAATAAAATGCATGATTTTTTTTAAAGGAGGTTGATGCAGGGAGTTTTGATTCTACAAACATTATAGTTTAAATGTTGGTTTCTAAGGTGCTACTGAACTCGATACCAGCTGATAAAAAAGTAAACTCAGCTCATTTCCACACAGAGGGTCCAATCGCGTGATGTCTCCTACCCACAATAGCGGGATAGTAAATTGTACTATTTCTCCCCTCCACACTTTAAAGCCCTCTTGCTGTCACCGCTCGAGTTTTCCCCTCCTCACTAGCAGCAAAAAAAGAACGAGGGAGCAACACACTCTTTTACTCGCCGTTTCTCGGCCTGTCAATCAATGGAAGCAACCAATTGGAGGTTTATGGGTCTAGCGCTTCTTTTAAAAATTGAAACCTATGTATGGCAATGCATATTCATTGCTATGGATACACGTTACTATGGAAAGTAAAGCACACACAAAAAAACCCAAACACAGCCGGCCAGTAGAGGACACAGCGAAGGAGGCAGATTCCCATTTCCTCCTCTCGTTTGTCAGACCCCTGTCCCTTCTGCTCCTTTATTCTCCCCCCCCCCACTAGTCCGCCTGCCTGCCACGCAGCCATTCCCTTCCCCAATTGCCAAGACTCCTGCTCTCCCTCTCCCTCCCCAACGCCTCTTAAGTGGGGCACAGCCTTCATGCCGCCCAAGCCCCATTAACTCTTCCATCTAATTAAAAGTGGTCAGAACGTTGTCCATGCTTCTTTTTATATTGGATGGGGGAGATCATAACTTGGAGGCTGTTTTAAAAGAGGGGAGGGGACCCCCCAGGTCTTTGCAGGGAACCCAGTTTGGAGTCCCCCCTCCAACTCTGAAATTGGCACGGGGTGGCCCCTTTGTTTCTACGCACCCACCCCCTACATCCAAACTGGCCTCCCCCCCTGCCCTCCTACGCAGCATGTTTAAAATGTCATTTGCCCTTATGAAACCTGAGCAGAAAATGTTGGTTATTTTATCGAGAGGTGAGGGATTTGTCTGGTAGCAATAAATTGCCTCCCACCCCGTCCTTTCCCCTTTCTTCAATTTTCACCTGTTCATTTGGGTGGCTGGAGCAGAGGGAAGAAGACTTTGGAAAGTGGGGGAGAGTGAGAGAGAAAGAGAAGGAGAGAAAAAGAAGCGAAGGGCAGCTCATGTATAATGGATGTGCCGTTTGAATAGTGGGTAGAATCGTCACCTGCACACTCGTGTCCTTAAGGTGAAATTGCTGATTTACTTAGGCAGTTTAGAGGTCCCCTCCTCTTCCGCCCCTCCTCCCCGTGACTTAGGCAGCATAGTGTCAGCGCCACTGCTTAAGAAGTGCTCAGAGAGCGAGAAGGAGGGCAGGAGCCCTAGGCAATTGGGGAAGGGAATGGCTGAGTGACAGGCAGGCAGACCAGCGGGGTGGGGGTGAGGAGAGAGGAGCAGAAGGGATGGGGATCTGACAAACTAGAGGAGGAAGGAAAGGAGGCACTTACTGAAAAACCACTAAAGAGAACCTTAATAGAGGTTGAACAGACACAGGGGTGGGAATCTGCTTCCCCCGCTGGGCAGGAAATGTTCTTTTCCCTGGTTGTTCACCGGTGGCTTGCACATTCTAGGGTGGTAAATCCACTTTCCTGGATTTACCACATCACAAGTTAAAAAGGTAAGGTGACCAGATTTTAACATTGGTAAAGCAGAACACCATTGACCGGGGAGGGTTCTTGATTTAAAATGTGGTCTATATGGAGCAACAAAAACTTTCATAGAATGCAAAAATAGTATTATAATATATATATATTTTTAATTTCAACGTAAGTACAATTTGCCAGGTGCCCCCAGATGTCCCTCCAAAAGTGGGACAATCTGGTCACCTTATAAAAAGGTGAAATCAAGAACTGGCTAATGGGCAGCCTCATGATGTCGGTGACGTCACGTTGAGGGGTGTGAATATGCCGCCAACATTTGGAGGCTGTCCGGCTATATTTTGCACGTGCGGAAATGCCCTTAATTAAGTAAGTAAAAGCACCCAAGATCTTTGGAAGCTGCAAATTGCTGTGCTGTGCTATGCTGTTGTGGTCCCACCACATCAGGTTCCTTTGTTCTGAAGTACCAGTTAACACCTCTGGCAATCAGTACGATGAATTAGCAGCATTTGTTATTGCAGCTTCTTCTGTTAACAGTCACAAAAAAGCTGGAGGGAGGCCCAGGGAAAAAAAGTAATTAAGTTGCAGGGGGCTGCCCAGAGCCTTATGCAATCCTCATATTTACCACTAAAGACGTGCACTTCTTCTACATTTATCTGATCTTCATCTGTGGTCTGCACAAAATGAAAACATTTGAAGAAGCACATCTACAGCTGATGGCAAAGTTTCTAAACTGCACGTTGGATTCCAGTCCTTATGTAATACAGTGATCCAGTTCTGATGCCCTGGCAGAGTGTCTGGCTACCAGCAGTTTATAGGTGTGGTAACAACTCACCATGAGTACTCTTGGAAGAGTCGTGTGTCAGGCTAATTAACAACTTTGTGGTTACAGGCTCTTACTTAAAGCAGATGGGCACACTGTCTGTTCCTCTGCCAGCCAAAGACTTTCAAAGCAAACAGGTGCTATAAGTTATAATTACCATACTTTTAGTAAGAATAAGAAAGAGAAGAGAGGCTGATTGGATTAAAAGATCAGAGCAAACCCTTGAGATTTATCTTTCAAATGAGAATCAAAGGCAATGGAAACATTTTCGATTTTCTGTAGTCTCTAAATACCCATGCCAGAGGAGTGATTAGAATATGGTTTCTTATGCACACATTTTAAATAAGTAGACCTGCCAGGGAATAATTTCCTTTACAGTTTTGTGTATCTGCTTGGCATTTGCTACTGTTGGGATCTGAAATTCTCTGCTCAGAATGTACATACATACAACACCACCTGAATTTTCACTTTCTCTTGATGACCAAGAATGCATACCACCAAGTCCATTTGTTGAGAAGGACGCTTTTATTCCTACCATACTGGAGCCTGAATTCTTTGGTACCTTAACGACTAGCTCTTATAATGTCCAGTAAGTGGACTGTTGAAGGCTATGGGGCAGTGCCCATAGTGATAATCCATGTATGGTTGTGACTGACTGGGAGCACAGATCTGTGTTAGCTACCTATAGGCTTCTGGACAGTATTCAAGTTGCTGCTGTAGTTGACCTATTAAATATTATGTGGTATTGATGCTGAATACCTAAGTCACAATCCCTTTTGGGATTTGATCACATTTCTTATCGTTCAGTGATAATTCTGACTATATATGAAAGTGAGAGCATAAAAAGAATATTCTTGATGGCTGTTACCCAGCTTTGTATTTTCTCTTTTCTATGAATGCCAGATGCATGTAGCAATGTCAACTGTAGGAAGAGTTAACTTCAAAAATGAGAGTGATAATATAACCACTAACCAGTTCTAACTTCTCCACGTTCCTCCCATTCTCCTACAGATGGGTACACTGTCTGTTCCTCTGCCAGGAATTCCCTCCTAAATCTTGTGTAGATATATTAATGTACAAATAAATGATCCCCAGCACATGCACCAAATAGTAGCTACCCTGCTCCCCCCCCCCTTTAATGTGTTTTACTTGGCACTTAGGCCCCAAAGATTGCTAACCTTGGGGGGAGGGGAGGTTAGAGAAAGTGCGTGTCTCCTGACAAGATACCTGCTAAAGACTGCCTGCAAAGTTTTTAAAAATCCCAAACCCTAATGCAACAAAGTCATAAAAACAACAAACATGTAAGTATCAATTTTGAAACATGATACAAACCTTGTGATGTGGTTAATTCAGGTATATCATAACATATTCCTCATTTTAACAAGCTTGCAATGTCCTATTAGCAGATTTCAGTTCATCTTTAAGTTGGTTTCTTGACCTTATTTGATCTGCTCAATTTTATTTAGTTTCAGTTATGGGTAAATCATTTCCATTCATATTGATATCTGTTTTTGTTTATTTGTCCTTACACATTCCCTATTAGTGCCACCAAATGGGTTAGGGATTTTCTAGTTTATTCCTCTATAAATAAGACCTTCTCTTTGTCCTGCTTTTAAAGACCCTTCTTTACATTGAGAACATGCTTTCCTGGGAGTAAGCTCCGTTGGATTGGCCCAAGTAGCATTCTGAACATACCTGATCAGGCCTGCTCCCTCCATTCATTAGCAAAGTTCTAAAATTCAGTGCATGCAAACTGATAATATGCCTCTGGCAGATGTATACCAAGGTCTAAGACTTCGGTAATGCCTCCTATAAAGTGTGAAAATTCTTGTAAATGAACAGGAATATCTTTAAAGTTGACCTTTTATTGAGAAAATTAATCGCATAGGGAATTAGCAAACAGAACACAAGTGAAAGGAGCATGCGTGCATACACACATTCTCTAGAACTGAGGCTGTCCAGTGAATGTAGTCCAGGAACGTTAGTGGGAAGAAAGAAGAAAGCAGACTATTGAAGGCAGAGCCTTCAGCAATGAAGAATGGGGGTCTCTCATGTACAGTAAAGGAATGTGCATTGCCATGTTTCTCTGCTTTAATCTCTGAAATGGCTCAGGGATGCTGTTTGCTCTATTGGGAGTTCTATGAACATGAACTGGGTATGCCTAGTTTTTTCCAATTGGCAAATTGTGCTCCTGGGCCATTTCAGGTCAGGAAAACAGCACAGGGAAGACTTGAACCACCTTTCTTCACATACCATAGATCTAATCCAGGTTGGAACCGAGTTTGTCTGGGATTCACTTCCCAAAAACCAGTTTGTTGATACAAATCTGGGAACATCCTAGTCCTTATAACAAGCATGTTGGCCTTCTCTTTTTATGTCTTCAGAGAAGTACTTTGGAAACAGATGTAAATAAAGTGAAAGAGTTCCTAATTTTTTAATTCATGAAAAGGATAATTATTGTCATGATTACTGAAGATTAAATGTAAGGAGTGACTTCTTGGAAGCAGCAAGGACAGGTGCTTTGACGTTCACAAAGAAGAAGCCCTCCCTACTTGATGGGGATGTCGTAAGCATCTCTTTTCTGATGACAGATGAAGGAAAGAAACGGATCCCTTTGGAACTAGCATATCCTGAGAGCATGTTCCCACTCCCATAGACCACCTTTGATATGAAATGTGACTGCTTATTGTAAAGCTAATATTGCTGCATATAAATCATCTTTGATATCATATGCCTTGGGTTTCAGAGCAGAAAGAAATAACTTCCACTCATTCTTTAAAGGAAAAAAAGCTACAGGAATAAAACTGAGAGAGTTTAACATTAATCTTCATTTTGTTGTCATGGCACTGAATCTGTGTGAAAGCACGGTTAAATGTTCATTAGGCATGGGCTTTTCTTACAGTGTGAGAAAAGTACACCTTCTGGTTAGATGCAAAAATCCATCAAGTAATCAAGTACATGAGAAATCAGAGCAATAGAGATTCAGACAATGAAGCCAAGGGTACAGGGGCCAAATGTTAAATATGGGAATCAAAATTGTCTGGAAGACCTCTCACCTCACTGGGTGACCTCTGTCTAGTTACAGTCCTGTTAGAGCTGTTCTAACAGCCATTTCTCTCAGAGCTCTCTCAGCCTTACCTACCTCACAGGGTGTCTGTTGTAGGGAGAGGAAGGGAAGGCGATTATAGGTGGCTTTACGACTCCTTTGGGCAGTCTTGGGGGTATAAAACCCAACTCTTCATCATCATCTGACCCCCGTGTGTCTCACACTAGCAATTTCCCCTCACTACTGGCTACCTTTTTCCTTTAAAAAAAACCCTATATCTATAATGGAATTGTGCTATAATTATAACACGGCATAAATATACTTCTTGTTGTTTTTGTTTTTAGACCTGTTTGCATCGTTATATTCTGTTACTTTATTATTATTGTTATTGTTATTATTATTATTATTATTAGATTTATTCCCCGTCACTCCCTTGTGGCTCGTGGCGGGTTACAACATCCTAAAATCCCCGTTAAAACCCCATTAAAACAATAATTACATTCCCAACATGGCAAGATCGGCAACTCAACTTCCCCCCCTCCCACTACTGGCAGGTGGAGAGGAGGTCCTGATGATGTTTACTTCAGGTCCTGATGATGTTTACTTCAGGTCCTAATCCCAAATCCCAGGAGGGCGGGCATAGGTCTATATTGTCAGCCTTGGCCTCAACCGTAAACCTCTTATTATTATTATTATTATTATTATTATTATTATTATTATTATTATTATTATTATTATTATTATTATTATTATTATTATTATTATTATTATTATTAACAACTAAGCTCCATGTACTATTTTCTGTGTTTTATGTAAACTGCCCTGAGCCACAGGGGAGGGCGGTAAATACATATATACATACATAGCTGTGGAGCACCTGGTCTGCCACTGAAATGTGTCCCCCTGAGGGCTGCAGCTGCAGTGGACAGCTTCTGCAGTATGTATGGGGGAGGGGGGTTATTTTTCAGGAAGGTGGGATTACATGAAAACACAATCCCACCTTCCTTCCGGCCCTCCCCATGGAGCCACGATGCACTCTGCGGCTGTCTGGGGCATTTTTGTTGGCCCCTGTGGTGCGAAAAGGGAGTGTGGATTCTCCCATGTTCCCTTAGCATGCACCAAATGAGGGCCTGATCTGCAGCAGGCCCTAGAGGGGGCCAGAACAGCAGCAACGTCATGTGGACACAGGGATTTGCTCCACGTCCATACCGATGCCACCCCAGCCTGTTCCACCCATGTGGAATCAGCAGAACTAACACAAATGGACTCTCAAGCTCAGATTCCTCCCTGTAATTTTGGCTGGCCCTAGTGAGTCACCCCTGCTTTCATTCTCATGAAATACAGGGATTCCCTATTGCTTTGACATGTAGTATTTACAGATAATGGTAGTCTGATTCTTCCATCAATTATTCTAATCCTTTGGGGGGAGCTTATGCTGTGGGTTTATGCAGAAAACTAGCATGCCAGGGAGAAAGCTTTGGCCTACCATCCTCACTGACATGCTGTTTTCTTCTTTATGTCTGGAGGCTTTTTAAATTTGGGGAGAGAACATTAGCACAGCTAGACAATTTTAATAGCTCATAAAAGGCTTTACCGTTCAGTTCTATTGCATGTAAACTTGTACAGAATAGTTAGATACAAAGAAATGAATAGCTTAGAGAGGCAGAACTATATACTTGACTTCTTTCTCCTTTTTACTAGGTCTCCTCACCATTATTTTGTATAGACCTAAGTAGGCAGATTTTCCTACTGTAGTCAGCATATGGGAACCTCTGTCAGTTTCCCTACTGATCTGACAGATCTATTGTATTTAACATCTGGGACCTATCAGCCCAGCTGCACAGACACATCTACTGTATGGAGCATCTGGGAACAATCACCCCCTCTTCCCTGTTCTTTGGATTGTCATTAAGGGAAATGTAACAAGTTGTGTGCTTGAGTAAGAGGGTTCAGGGTCATGAATCTCTCTAATCAAGGTCAATAGAAAGCACATTGGGACTTTATCATATTACTAATATCCGTTAACGTGCGCACATGTGATCTGTTGTTATTGTTTCTGAAGAGCCTGTAGCAGAAGCTGGTAGGAAGGCATAGAGCCAGCGTGACCCAGAAGCTGAGGTGTGCTGCTTCTGAAGGTGTACAAAAGGCTACGCAATTATTGTATGGTCTTGTATGTCTGCTGTCCAAGCACAAGGCAAGTGGAAAGCATCATGAAAGGTAATCTTGATTGTTGTGCGAGACTGAACACCAGCTTTGCTCTACGTGTAATTAAGTAAAATTGTGGCAATGGAAACCAATGTTCCGGCTAGAACGGCCACCTTTCTGTCTAGCGGTGGCCATGTGCTTCTATTTTAACAGCTGCATGACAGACAAAACAGTCAACAGACAAAAGATTTGTCTGGAATGGAAACATTGGAAACATGGTGAAGGGGAAGGGAGGTGGTTCCCCATGACAGCTTATAAAAAGCATGGATGTTCAGAGCAAAAAGAAAACAATGGAAGATAAACATCTCATGACCAGGTTGTACTACTGATCTCCTGAGTTCTCTGAGCTATTTATTGGGTTGATTAAATAATAAACAGAATCCATTTTTTAAATTTATTTTTATCAAGAACTTTAAATAGAAGAGACTGTTGAGGATAAGTAACAATTGCTGTAATATGAGGTATAATTTCTCCTGCTCTCATTAGCCAAGTAGACACACACAGCTCTCACATTATACTTACAGTCTATGTCAGCCCTACTCACACAGTAAGTCCAGTAGCAGCACAGGAAGGAAATTTAAATCTAAAGTGAATTCAAAACTGTTCAAACAATTAGTATTTTTGCAAACTGGATCAGGGCTTGAACTGTTATTTGAATGTTTTGCTTAATGTGAGCTGTTATTACACAGCCAGCAAGCTGCATTGTACATGGTATTTGACAGCACACGTAGAATCCATAGTCCTTGCTTAGATGTGCTGGGCTATGTGTGCAAGAATTTTTGGGTGAAGTGAGGATGCAGCAAGATGGCCAGTAAGCATATTGTGGTGAATATCATAATGATTTGGTACTTTCAAGAACACATATTTAAGATTGATACCAAGGCTAGCCTTACACTGAAGAAACACAAAGCTGTAACTTTAGAGAGCCGAATCCATTGTGGTTCTAAGAGCAGATAAAAGCTCCTGTGAAGGAAGAAAAAGAAGGGGCATGAAAGTACCAGGTTTTGGAGTAAAACAGGCTATAATATTATTGATTACAATAGGAGTATTGGCACACCATAGGAAAGGATCCAACAACCTGGGCAACTCACCTGTCATCTGATGAATTCCAGCCCCAGCCTGCCTGCTGGGAGAACTAGCAAGCAGTGATCCACAAAGGGCCTGCATGGAACCCTTGCCACCTGGGAGTGGAGCTAGGCACACTTCTGTAAGTCTCTGTCCCAAAGATCCCTTAAAACCCCTTCATGGGAGGTTGGCACACAGGCACAATGTGTCCCCCCCTCTCCAATGAATCCTGCTCAGTGCTGGAAACCACCACAAGAGCAGGACAGAAACTGTCCAGCTTCTCCAAATCTCCTAAAGCTGCAGCCAACAAAGCAGAGTGTCCTGAATGTCACAAAGAATCGATAGAACAGTCCATATGTTCCTTGACAACATATAATTTGCGGTCTGGGCCCAGTGTACCTGAGGGACCATCTCTCTACCTATGCCCCCCAAAGAGCTCTGTGCTCTACCACCTCCAACCAGCTAGTGATCTTTGGCCCCAAGGAAGTCTGCTTGACCTCAACCAGGACCGGAGCCTTCTCTGTCCTGGCCCCTATCTGGTGGAACATAGTCCCAGAGGAGATCAGAGTCCTAACAGAACTAAAACAGGTATGCAGGGCCTGCGAAAGGGAGCTCCTCTACCAGGCATTTGGTTGAGGTTGATCATAACTAAACAGCATTTACCTGGCCCTGAACCTCCCTCTTTGAACCCATGCAATGGATCTAACCAACCATGGGCCTGTAAGATTGTTGACCCACTTAGAATGTTATCTCCTCTGTTGTTATTATTGTTATTATTATTACTGTTACTTTCATTTATTATAATCTCCAAGTTTGATGCATTGTTCCTGTTACGTTCTATGTAAACTGCCCTGAGCCTTAAGGGAGGGCAGTATACAAATGCAATACATAAATAAAAAATAAAATAAAATCATGAGCCATTCAGCTTGAAACCCAACAAGCAGAGATTGCTGGGGTGGACAGGCAAAAGCCAAAAGGAAGACAGAATGTCGCATTTCACCATGAGTTTCCCAGGACTGCAAGCCCAAAATATGCTCATGGCAGGGTCAAAGGACACAGAACAGCATTCTTGGGGGATAGCCTGACTTTCGGTAAGAGAGATGGTGAATTGCCAGGAGCTTTCATGGGAACCACTCCAAGGGGGGGAGGATACTCACAAATTAAGAATAGGAGGAGAGCTGAACAGGCCAGTGATCTGTCCAGCAGTGACTCCTTTGCTACCATGGTAATAACAGTTTCTGACAAGTAGCATTCTACTTGTCCCCCAACTTTAAGCTACCTGATTTGAAAGGGATGCCGATGAAGGGAATACCCATGTAAAGCCCCCTCAAAGAAAAGAGGCAGCAGCCTGGTTGGGGGACTGAACAAGTAACAAATGCAAGGGACCTGGGCAAATCGGAGCATAAACAAGGCCCGAACCTGAGGAGGGGTGGATTATTTTTCAGGGCTGGGTGTTGCAGCAGCAGCTGAGTCTTCCCCACCCTCTTTATACCACTGGTAGAAGGCCGGCTGCTAATTGCCACTACCCTGGGGACAGAAAGACCTGGGGTAAGGCCTGAAATAGCTGTCACAGTTGTGGTTGTTTTTGCAACGAGAGCATTGGCACTTCCCCTGATTATATTCCCCAAACTCCTTGTGACTAGAATCCCATCTGGGACCCTCTCGTGGGATCCTGAAAGAGCCAGCTCTCCTGTTGATGTAGGAGCCAACCTCCACCAGCCACAGCTTGTCATTAATTGAGTCCCACCCGGCCTGCTCACTGTGAGAAGCCCATTTTTGAGAGGCTGTGTCATATAGCAGCTGAGCCACCTGCTAAAGCTTGAGTTTTCATCACATTGTCCAGGTGGTTGGACAGGTGCCACTCACGTTCTGGGTAGGCAGACTGGACAACCTGCACAAAAACATTGTACCCAGCCAGCAGAGAAAAGTTCAATCCACTGCCCCTTTTTTTGCCCCCACTCTTTTCAGAGTGCAAACTAGACTTGCCGTCTTTGGCTTTGCGTTTCAAAGGGGGAAATATGTTAACATAATATCCACTAAACAAAATTTCACTGACCCTGCGGGACAAGTGAATGGCAGAAGGACCCTCAGATTATTGAAAGGTGGGCAACTCTAACAAAACCCCGGAGAGCTGACCAGGGCCCTGTGCTGCAGTGGGGCTGCTCATCTTCTTCTCCCTCCTCTTGGTGGCTCAAGGAGGCCTGTGTGGCTTTTGATGGAGGTATGAACACCAAGCATCTTTTAGGAGACAGTGAGGTATTTGAGGACATTAATTTGTTCTTTGTTTGTAGTGTTTTAATTATTACTTCTATCCTGGAACCAAGAGGAATGTTGGGGTATAAATATTTTAATAACAACAAATTACTCAACTTTGTCCCATATCCCCTATAATTCATGTAGAAACAAAATATCTTTGACTGTAATTTGTTCTCTGACTGGACACATTGTTATTTCCCATAACAATGTTGTTTTCTTTGCTTTCTTGTACTGACTTGGAAGACTCCCTGCTAATTCACTGAAAGTCAGGGGTCTCTCTGTATCTGCCTGTGGAATCATTTTGTGAGTCATTGTCTCAAATGTCTAACAATTTTTGAAGATACTTCTCAGTGGTGCCTGGCTGATCAGTCAGAACAAGAAAGAAGGCAAAAGATCTCCAGGAAACGCATGGTATTATAAGGAAAGTATTATATGGAAATCTTATTAGCAAATCTTATTAGCAAATTTGGTATATATGAGGGACTACCTATTGCCCTATGCCCCCCGCAGGGCTTAACGCTCTGCGGGTGCTAACCTTTTGGTCATCCCCAGCCCCAGGGAAGTTTGCCTTGCCTCGACCAGGGCCAGGGCCTTTTCGGTCCTGGCCTCGACCTGGTGGAATGAGCTCCCAGAAGAGCTGCGGGCCCTGCGGGAACTTCCAGCATTCTGCAAGGCCTGCAAGACGGAGCTCTTCCGCCAGGTCTATGGTTGAGGCCGGGCAGCAAGGAGATCATGCCCCCCCTTCATAAAATGGCGGTAGCAAGCTCCATCAGGACCCCTCCACCTCCCTTCTAGATGGGATGTGGGATTAGTTTAGGATGACTTTTTTCGCTACAACTTCTTGGTCTGATAGGCCTTTTTATCTGTATTAGTTTTTACTGTTTTAGAGGTTTTGGGGGGATTTTGTGATTGTAACCTGCCTCAAGCTTCCGGGTGGAGGCAGGAAATAAATAACAGTAACAACAACAACAACAACAACAACAACAACAATAATACTAGCAACTTCTAACCTCCCAAGTGGTTATCATTTATCCTGATTGTGGCCCTTGAGGTTGTCTTTTTGAGATTTCCCCTTTAGAATTCAAACAAATGGTTAAGGACTTGGTGTCTGACCACAAAGCACATGGTTTGGTCATGCTCTCTAAAATGCAAATCAAATTTAGTATATTGTTGCACTGAAACTTGTGACATCAGTCATGTATGTAACAGCGAGTATCATGCAATTTTGATTTTATGGTGATTCAATGCAAATATGAATTTTATATCAATATTTTGAGATTTAAGAACTCTTTTAGCTAGGGAACTCCTGTCACAGCAGTGGGCTCTTCCCAGTAATTTGGGTTACAAATAATTTGTTTCCATCAGCCCCCGCCTTCCCTGCCTTATTTTATAGCCTACCTAGATCAGTGGTGGGACAAGGTAGTTTTTGTCGTATCAGAACCACATTTTCTTCCCTTTTCCTTAGAAAGCACAACAGTTTCAAGCTATTCCAGTCAATGACAAAGTGAGAAGGAATGTTATATTCAATGGTAATTCGAATTTAGTTCTCAGTGCTAAAGGTCTGTTAAGGGCCACATAAAGAACATTACAAAATCAGAGTCTGGTGGTACCTTTAAGACCAACAAAGATTTATTCAAAGTGTGAGCTTTCGAGTGCACGCACTCTTCCTCAGACTATGCTTGCACTCGAAAGCTCAGGCCTTGAATTAATCTTTGTTGGTTTTAAAGGTGCCACGGGACTCTGATTTTGTTTTGTTGTGCTGCTTCAGACCAACATGGCTACCCACTTGAATCTATAAAGAACATTGTCACCGTGTGGGAAAAACTAGCTACTGTCTTGTTCCCCTTTTCCTTCTTGCTGCCACCACCCTGGGTAAAATCCAGCTCCCTTCTCTTGTGGGGTAGCCAAGGTAGGTGGGTAAGGAATGTACAGACTCTTTCACAAATTAAATACATTTATTTCTACAAGGTCACAAGCTCAGCCTACTTCTAGACAGATCTATGTGCACTAAACAAAATAAACAAAATTAAAGTTACTTACAATCCATGGCATATCTGTTATTTGTTAGTTGCCCCCCTGCTAGGTACATCTGCAAACATCTTTAGCATCATTACTGCCTGTCACCCTTCATTGCTAAGGCACATAGGTGAGTCAGTCCCCAAAGAACCGACCAACAGCTCCCTCAAAGGAACAACTCCCCCTTTCAGACCTTTTCAGACTCTTGGGGCCTCAGCTAATCTGGGTGCCAGGTCCTGGACTCCAAGATTGCCAGAACATGGACCCTCCAATTAAGAGGTGTTGAGACATCAAAGAGTTGGCATAGTTACCCTGTTGGTTGCCAAGGATGCTGTCTATCCGGAGAAGAGCACTTTCCCCACATTCTCTCAGTCACTGAAATGCTATTGTGGCTTTCCGTCACCATAACTGTCATAGCATCTCTTCCCGCTGCCTCCCATGCACAAGGGCCTCATGGCCTCATAGTGAAAGTGGGAGAGGATAATCTTGGTGCATAGGATCAGCAGGTAGACCAGTCTCGTTTGTTGTATTTTAACAAGGGGTGGGAGGAATGTACCATGTAATCATATGGGGTAAAATCCACAGTTTCTAGTCAGTTGTGTTAATCACAGTTGGGATTTTTAAAAACAGGATAGATATGAACAAATTCATATGAGGCAGAATGAGGTGGCTGCCTCAAATAGGAACTGTGGGTAGACTTCCAGGCTAATATATTGGGAGTGGACAGCGGCAGAATCCATACAGCGTTTGGGGTTAAAAGCGATAGGAACTGACGTGAGACTGATGGTAGCTCAGAAGAAGCTGTTGGCAAAGTGGGAGTTCTGATGTGTGATAAGATTTTAGTTGAGTTGCCTTCTGCTGTTTTTATTATTATTATTATTATTATTATTATTATTATTATTATTATTATTATTATTTCAATTTATTTCCCGCCACTCCCAAATGGCTCGCGGCGGGTTACAATGTCTTAAAAAACCCATTAAAACTCCCATTAAAAGACTTTAAAATGTCACAACATGGCAGCACAATAATAAGATCCCCTTCCTACTCCCATTCCTAAAAAAAGGGGGGGTGGAGGAGAAGGAGGTCAACGATGTTCAAGAAGCCTGGGGGAGAGCAGTCGATGTACCCCGGCAGCCCCAGCCTCAACCATAGACCTGGCGGAAGAGCTCCGTCTTGCAGGCCCTGCAGAACGTTAAAGGGTCCCGCAGGGCCCGCAGCTCACCCGGGAGCTCATTCCACCAGGTGGGTCCCAGGCTCTGATCTGTGGCAGAGGAACTAAGAGAAGAAACATATATAGACAGCATTTAAGAATTAGAAAACTGTTGGATTTTCAGGACTCAAAGACCCTAAACTTATGGAGACATTAATTGGATTTAGAAGGATATAATTCTTTGTAGGATGACCCAGATGGGGACTTCTGGATCAGGCCATGAGGACAGTTTCCTTGCACATGCAGCTGGCATTTCATCTCAGACACCCACCGTCCCCTCTCTGGAAATCCATCCCATGGCTGCAGCATAAGCTGAGAAGCACATTAGAGACTGAAATTTAAACATGTTTGTGAAAACTGGACAAGCTGGCACTGGCCTGCACTGCCTCTTAATCTGCCCAATTATCCTAGGTATAAACCATAATAGAAAGTGCTTAAGAAGTCGTAATCACACAGTGCAGAAAGAGGAGAGCCATGTGGTTGCTTTTTTGTTTTACTTAATTGATATAATTAGCAGCTTCTTGGTGCCAAGGGAGCAGAGTTTTATATTCTCCCTATCCCTGTCTTCAAGAAAAGAGTTGCATTTGGGAGTCATAGCAATTAGAGATCCTGAACTCTCCTGCATATTTTTGGAACAGTACGATTTGACTTCAACAAGCTAAGTAACTATAACCAGGCTATGGTTTGTTTAAGGCTGTTGGCATTTGTTTCCATCCCCCTCCCCTTTCCCCTTTTGGTAGGAAGTTCCAGTGCAGTTTTACTGCATCATTTTCCTTTTAACTAAGAGGAACACTGGAGAATTGTATTTAAAAAACTGTTTGTTACAAATATACATGTTGGACAAGTGGTAAGGCACATGCAAACACTGTACAAAACAGCATCGTTTATTTAATTCATTTATACTCCACCTTTATCCCCAATGGGAACCCAAAGTAGCTTACATCTTTGTCCTGGCCTTTATTTTATATTTGATTGAACTTAGACCGATTTCGCATGGAGGCACAATACTCACGCTGCCTCCTCAGTTTGGTGTAGTGGTTAGGAGTGCGGACTTCTAATCTGGCATTCCGGGTTCAATTCTGCACTCCCCCACATGCAGCCAGCTGGGTGACCTTGGGCTCGCCAAAGCACTGATAAAACTGTTCTGACCGAGCAGTGATATCAGGGCTCTCTCAGCCTCACCCACCTCACAGGGTGTCTGTTGTGGGGAGAGGAAAGGGAAGGTGATTGTAAACTGCTTTGAGCCGCCTTCGGGTAGAGAAAAGCAGCATATGAGAACCAACTCTTCTTCTTCTTCTTCTTCTTCTTCTTCTTCTTCTTCTTCTTCTTCTTCTTCTTCTTCTTCTTCTTCTTGCTTTAGGATGCTTAGGGCTGATCCTGCATTGAGCAGGGGGTTGGACTAGATGGCCTGTATGGCCCCTTCCAACTCTATGATTCTATGATTCACAGGAGACCCCTCCCATATTTTCCCCTCTGCTTCATCATGACCTTTTGTCTCCTGACGAGGTGGCAAGGGAAAACAAGTTGAACTCCCCCCCCCCCCGCTCCTTGGCTTGTCAGTCACAGCAGACCACCCATCAAAGCACAGTGGTTGTCTTGGGGATGCAAATTTTTCTAAACCCATTGACTTATTTTATCCTGCAACAGGTTTGCATGGCAAGTCTTTTTTCCTAGGACCCCCGACTTATTGAGAAAGCCAATTTCAAAGCTTCATCACATCCTTTAGAACAGGAGTAGTCAACCTGTGGCCCTCCAGATGTTCATGGACTACAATTTCCATGAGCCCCTGCCAGCGTTTGCTGTCAGGGTCTCATGGGAATTGTAATCCATGAACATCTGGAGGACCACAGATTGCCTACCCCTGCTTTAGAATTTAGATTGATATGAGATGGCCTCTCAGATATGTCTCGATGGTTACTGTTGTTGTGTGAGCTCCTAGGGTCCTCGTCTAGATCCAGGTCACAAGGTATTTTTATTATAATTACATATATTTATTTCATGTAGGTTATAGTCACTTTTCAGCAACAAAAACTTTCAAACCAATGGACAAATTAGAAGAATGTGTTAATAATAACTCACCTTGCTGCTTTTGTGAGCGATTACACATTCAAGGAGGATCTGTCCTCTCCTCTGGGAGACAATGGATCCAACAGAGCCATCCAGTCTGCTTGGCAGCTTCCAGTGGAACAATTGGTATAAGGCTCTGCTGTCTTGGATCCTCTGGGTGAAACCCAAAGGAGATAGTGAAATGCAAAGGAGACACCTGACATTTCTCTTGTATATTATATAGTGGTTGGGTTTTTACTATTGTTTTAGCAGGTATATTTGCAGGATTATTTATGTCTGATGATGCAGCTTTCTCTGAAACTGCAGGGCAGGTCCTGGGAGACTTACTAAGCTTTCTTTGGCAAAGTATGTTAGATGCTACATTTATTGAATCTTGGAAATTGCCTAGGTCTTTGAATAAAAAGCATGTTCTCCCCAATGATTCTCTCATACATGGAGCACTTACAATTTTGCAGGTGTTTGTGGGTAGCAAGGAAATTGCTATATTCACACCCTGTGTTAAACCTGGCTGTTTTCACAAATGGGATATTGGCAGTGGCCGACCATTGGCAAGTATTTAAATTACTGTTGTGCTAAGAGTTTTGTATGACATTTACCCCCACATAGGAATTGCAGGGCAAGAAGAAACAAAAACTACAAAGTAGCACAAATTGTGGTATGATCAGGAGCTAATGTTCCCCACTGACATTCTGTAAAGTGCTACTAGAGGAGTCTTCCTTAATTCCTTTTGGGTTGCAGCTATTAGTGCTATTTCAAGTCATTACTAAGCACCTATCTGCAAGGATCAGTTTTCCAAAGCCGTCCTCCATCTCAGTTACACTTAAATGGAGGCAGGGGTAGGGCAGACCTTGTGTGTCAACAGTCCAGCACCTAGTTTGCAACCAAAATGCAACTGCCAAAAGAAGAGGAAAAGAGATTATAGAACATTAAAGGAAGCTTCTTGCAAGGAGGTATCTATGGCAGTCTGGTTGTTCCCAGTGTGATGCCATTCTTCCCCATCTACTGAGCTCTGACTAGAAAGCTAAGAATGCCAGAGGTGCAGAGGTAGACAAAAGATATCACATTTGCACACCACAGAATCAATGTTTTGTTATCAATTACATTTATTTATCTCTTGTCTATCCATTATACTGGGAGATATAATATTTATTGTGGAAATTAATCTCAACCTTTAAGAATTTTCAGTGTTGATGAAGAACTCAAAAACATTATGCTTCAATATGCAGATGAATGATAGCTAAATAGCATCCCATCCAGTGCAATCCTAAACAGAGTCACTCCCTTCTAAATCCATTGGAGTGTGAGACAATCCTAACAGATGTGGGAATTAAGCTTGGTCCTACCACACACCCACCTTTCTCTTTGGGCTCTTCTGTCCCTAAGGGACTGAACAGTTCTGATGAACTGTCTTTGCTTTAATTATCATATTTTATAATCTTCTGCAAAACCTACCCCAAGGCTGTACATTTTTTTCTACCATGCTAAAAACCGAACCAAACTACTGCATTCTATTCTGCAAAGTATAAAGTTCATGAAGAGTCTCTTTTATTGTTCATTTTATTGTTTAATGGTGGCTGTAAAGCAATATGGTGTAGAGCCAGCTTGGTGCAGTGGTTAAGAGTGGCAGACTCTAATCTGGAGAACTGGATTTGATCCCCCACTTCTCCACATGCAGCCAGTTGGGAGACCTTGGGCCAGTCACAGTTCCCTCAGAGCTCTCTCAGCCTCACCTACTTCACAGGGTAGGTGGGGAGAGGAAAGATAGGTGGTTGTAAGGCACTTTGAGACTCCTTGCATAGTAAAAAGCGGGATACAAAAAAACATCTCTCTCTCGCTCTCTGAGCAGATTCTTGCTCTCTTGGTTCTTGTAACCAATTATTTCTTCTGAAAAAGTAGAAGGAGGAGAGCAGAATTTTTACATTAATGGTTCATTGTATACAAAACAATGCTGGGCTCAGGTCTGATTGGCTTTCTGTTTCTCCTACAGGCGACTGGATGCCAACTTGATTTCTGTGGTTCCAGATAAGAGTTTTGAGGGGCTACCCTCCCTACGTCACCTGTGGTTGGATGATAATGCCCTGACGGAGATCCCTGTCAAAGCACTTAACAGTCTCCCAGCGCTACAGGCCATGACTTTGGCACTCAACCAGATCTGGCACATTCCTGACTATGCCTTCCAGAACCTCACCAGCCTTGTGGTGCTGTAAGTGTTCTCATTTACATTTAAATTAAAGCTCTCTTTTAAAAAATAAAAAGAAGTCTTTTATTGTAACACAAAGTACAGACTAGAGAATTAAGAAGTCAATGCATCTCTCTGGGCCAACCTTTTTAAACCTTTTAACCAAACCCCCAAAATATTTGTCAGGTTTCTAGGAATCCTTGGAAGGGGGACATGCCCCTTCTAAGAAGAAGGTGTGAAAGTAAGATGCGGGAGCCAGACAATCAATTAATCAACCATTTACCATTTCCATTGTGGAGAAAGAAACTGGGTTGTAGAGCAGAAGGGGAAGTGGGGTCCCGTGATGTCTAGTGATGCCAGCCAATGTCCAAACTTTTGGCAAAGGCTGCATAATCCCTGGGGAGCTCTCATGTCACCCAGGGTTCCCCAGATCTCTGTTTGGAAATCCCTGCTCTGGACAGTGCCTCTTAAAATAAATTTCACCAGCCCAAATAGTAGCCAATCATATTTATCAAGAGGTGTTGTTTTAGGTGCATAATGTATTCTTGTCTGAGAACCCTAAAATATCTGCAGTATCCCCCTCCTCCAATACTTTATAGAGCTTTTAGAATTGTGCAGTTTAAATGTAAAACTGTATTCTACGTTATGTTGAACAGATTAAGCAAACTATATTGCTTACAGTAGTCATCCAGCTGGGACATATCTATTTCATAGGCAAGTAAGAAAAAGTAAACATTCTTCACTCAATAATTATATGGCTAACTAGTACCTTTGTAATGGCCTAGTTTGTAAATGGCATCTGTTGTGTGAGCCAGTGGTTTGTTGTGTTATTCATCTTTTGAAATAGAAGCTTATGTCCGTAAATTAGTTAGCAATTTATTGTTTGGTGTTGATCAGTAAGTTTCCATGTAATTACTGAGCTTCCTTATTGCCCTAGAACTATTGCCATACTTCAAAAGCTTCATTATGAGTTACATTTAAAGCAGCACCTTTGAGCCTGGAAATATGCATGCTTTTGGCCATGCTATTAAAACCATCACTGGTAAACTAAAATCAAGCAAAAACATACTACGTGTGTGGTGCTAGTAATACCATACACATTAAAAGAGTTTAATGTGGGGGCGAGGGCATTGCCTGAAAATGTTCTACGTTCATTGACAAGTGGAAGTTTATTGTTGCTATATTGGTAAATGCTTAGTAGTAAACATAGGGAGAAATACCTTTCTCAGGGACATTCACAAATAAGCTAAAATGCCATCATTCCTTGGGAGAACAGTGAGAGCTCATTGGTTAGAGAACAGACTGCTGGTTTTAGCTGGGGCAGGTCTGGATTCACATGCTGGGCCAGAATAAGCTATACACGTCTGGGTAGCAAGTCTCTACCTGTCTTACAATATTTTTAAGCAAGAAAGCGGAAACCCAAATGTGCTTCAATACCTCTTGGGGTCTTCTTCAGTGATTATAATATTTAAATACACTCATGTGATGTAATAATGGGAATTATAAGGTAGTCGGCAATATTAGCAAAGAAGCCCCAAGACTAATAAAATGCATATATCTCTTGGAGCCTCCCAACTAGAATATTTATTCTTCAAAGTGCCACCCTTATTGAAGCCCTCTTGCAGCCTGTATTAAGAGGTCAATGAAGCTCTATGGACCAGCCTTTTTAAACCTTTTAACCATGGAGGAACCTCTGACATGTTTTTTCACTCTCCTGGGAACCCCAGAAGGGGTGACATGCCCCTGCAAAGAAGAAGGTGTGGAAGTAAGATGCAGGAGCCAGCCAATCAATTAATCAACCATTTACCGTTTCCGTTGTGGAGAAAGAAATTGGGCTGTAGAGCAACAGGGGAAGTGGGGAATACTTTCAGGCTGGGGGAGGGCTTCAATAAGGGTGGCATTTTGAAGAATAAATATTCCAATTGGGCGGCTCCAAGAGATACATAATATTTTAAGCAGACAAAATTGAGTAACCTAATGGAAGAATGAGGCACAAATGGGATAAATAACAAAAGTGTTACTGTTGTAGGTACTTTTATATACTGGCTGTCCCACTTTATATGCATATATATCACTAGGACATTTCTTCCATGCTTAATGATCAGCAGACAACACTTTCTAAGGATCAGGGTTACAACTAGAACTGGCCGTGTTGATTTTATTCTTCTCACTTGTGGTTTTCAAGTGCCTTTGACTGTGGAAATTTGCTCATTAGAATGCTTAGTATAGCTGCTAATAAATAACTGGCCTGCGTGTGGGCCTTATGGAAGCACTGGCTGACCAATTTTCAGTGAGGAACTATAAAAGATGGACTTTTGCTCTGATCAAGCAGGATATTTTTTACATTCTTAAAAGTAATATAGCAGACATCCATATTTTGAAAAAAGTGCTCAAGCAAATGATGGCTCTACAATTATAGGCTTTCTTGGGCGGGGTTGATTACCCGGATACATTTTAATCTGGTTTAAGACCTGGATTTGGAACTGAAACTGGCTTGGCCACCCTAACAGACAACTTTTGCTGGAAGATCAGCAGGAGGAATGAAGTCCTGCTGATTCTTCTAGACTTTTCAGCAGCACTTGACCATAATGCATTCTGGAGAGGTTGGAAAAAATATGGTCCAAGGTAGTCCTGTTCTGTCTTGCTGAATGTCCCCAGAAGGTAGAGCTATTATGTAGGAGGCATTTATGTTGCAGAAGACCCCAAGGCTTTGTTCTGCCCCCATATCTACATGAAGCTGCACTGAGAAGTTGTCTGGAGAGACAGCTTGGTGTAGTGGTAAAGAGCAGCAGCTTCTAATCTGGCAAGCCAAGTTTGATTTCCTGCTCCTCCACATGCAGGCAGCTGGATGACCTTGGCTCGTCACAGCCCCATTAGAGCTGTACTCACAGAGAACTATTAGAGTTGTTCTGTTTGTGTCCATAGACACAACAGATTCTCGAAATATAAGCCATTCCAATATGTGGGGTGCTTTCCCTGAGAAATCTGTGCAAAACAGGTATGGGCAAGAGGACTGTGCATCATAAATGAGCTAAAAAACAGCCATGTGAAATCAGAAGGACAGCTTGTCACTGCCATAAACTTAAGTACTGGTATGATATAGGAGTTACTGAAACAACCACTTTGGGGAGGAGGGGCAAGGAACAGCTGTAGAGGGAGAGGATGTCATTTATAGCCTGATTAATACTTCAGGATACCTCTGATCAGCAGTTTCATAGCTAAGGACATGACCTTCCCAGGTGCAGCAATATGCTTTCCTGCTATGCACACCTTGGGCCTCTGGGAGCTAGATGGCTGATCATCCACTGATGGCGGAAAGAGCCAACATCAAAATATACAAGCTCCAATCTGGAACAAGTTAGGGGCATCAGTCTCTGCTAATAAATTATACACCCACTAAGGAATTGTATGTACCAGTTCCCATCCATTTCTCATTTAGGCTAGTTACAAGGGTCATGGAATACTTTCTAAACAAGAGAAAGTCTTGAAAGACCTACATTTTGTTAACAGGCACTGTCGAAAGCAGCCTTTCTTCATCTATTCTGTCTGACAGTTGATACACAGCAAGATTTTATTCATCCCCTGTTGAAGGGAGGATAGTTGTTTAGCGTCATTGTTTGGGAGCCTGGCTATAAGTTATTGAAATACCTAGGCTCTAACCTGCCATGGAAGGGACAGAACATCACTCCATAGTTTTGAGGATTCGTAGGCTTCTAACTTTGGGGAGGAATGTCATTTCCACAATCTAGAGATAAGGTTGTTTATTAAAAGAAACCTTTTTCCAGTCAATTCCTTATTCTGCATCTCTGTGCAAAGTAGGGTTTTGTTGTTTGTTTTACTTTTTCCAGTCAGTGTTAGTCATTGCTTTTAAAAGGAAAAATGAAGCAGTAGCTAGGACAAAATGTTGGAAAGTGAGTTATGATCACCTTCTTAATCTTATATTCTGACAGCGAATTTAGAATATCTTTGGGTAGTTAAATCCAGTGATTGGAACTGTGAACAGGCAAGACAGAACTTTCTACAAACTTTCTACAAGTTTGCACAAAAATGTGAAATCTAAGAAACCCACTAGGCAGTTTTAAAATCTGAGAATAGGAGCACTCGTAGCTTTAAGTAACAGATTCCCTCAGTGACTGTTGCTAGGCGACCACAGTAATCTGTGCTAGTCTCTGTCAGTAAAAGGCATGAGAAGGGAGCAGGGCCCTTTCCAGACCTATTTCCCCTTTGAAGGAGAACTCATTGCAGCCAGGCCTGGATCTAGGTTTGCCAGCTCCATGTTGTGTTGGAGCGCAGGGTTTGGGGAAGAGGGAGGCCTCACTGGGATATAATGCTTTAGAATCCATCCTCCAAAAAAGCCATTTTCTCCAGGGGCATAGAGCGCTGTTGTCTGGAGAACGGAATGGATGGAATTATACCCTGCTTAGGTATAATTTTCTTGTACCTAGCCGATGCCCCTCCAGCTCGACAGGCCACACTCCACCCCAAAGGTCAGTGAGGATCAACCTGATTGTACCAGCTATCTCAGGGAAGGACCCTCTATCTTCCTTGCCCTAGCCTCAGCCAAAGATCTGGCAGAAGGCTCAGTGGAACTGTGACATCTCTGTCAGGGTCCTCAGCTCACCCAGTAGCTCATTCCACCAGGTCGGGGCCCGGACCAAAAAGGCCCTGGCCTGGGTTGAGGCTAGGCAAACTTCCCTTGGCCCAAAGATCTCCAACAAATTCATACCCACAGGGTGAAGCGCCCTGTGGAGGGCATAAGGAGTTAGGCAGGAGTTAGGCAGGCCTTCAGATAAGTTGAGCCCAGACCGCAGATGGCCTTAAAGGTTAATAACAAAACCTTGAACTTGATCAGTGCTGCAACTGCCAACCAGTGCCGCTGCCTCAGCACCGGCTGGATATGGGCCCTCCATGAAGACCTTGTGAGGACCCTAGAAGCTGCATTCTATACCAGCTGCAATTTCCGGGTCAAGGACAAAGATAAGCCTGCGTAGAGCCAATGGAAAACAGAAAGGCAATTCTAAATGTGATTGGGTTTCTGAATAGATGGTGTGTGGTAAGATATGATCCTCCACTAGGCCCAAGGAAGACGGGATGTGCCAGTAGCCCTAGCAGAAGAAAGAAAAACAGCAACAACGCATAGGAAAGGAACATTGAGCAGAAAGCTGTTCTGCTTTATGTTTACAATAAAAATAGTTGTAGTTTAAAAGTCATGACGCCTCTAGCATTATTCTGGCAGATGGACAGCCATGCAAGAAGGGGGATCTACAGCTGCACAGATATGAGTCTTCCTGTGCTTTACTAAGTGTATGTAGTTTTGCTCAACACTATGATGACATGCGTCAGGACAGGAAAAATTCCCCACAGGGATGCCATTTTCAGCAGCATATTTGGACAGGCATAAGGTCAGTGTTGGCTCTTATTTGGTACAAGAAAATTCAGTCATTGCTATTCTAAAAGTTGTTTTCCTTTTGGAGTAAACATCCCAGTCTAGTATTTTAATATGTTATATTTTATAGAACGGCTCCATCCTGGTCGGCATTGACTTAGTGGAGGAAGTATGGTTATTAATTTCGGTAGACATCTGAATGACGTGACAGGTTTTCATGGAACAGTGTCCTCATTTTGTGTGTTTTTATCATTTCTGCTACTGCCATGTGCAGGCACAGGAGAAATGGCTGTGAACAGAGCTCAGCTTGGCAAGGGCTGGGGGACTAACTGTGATTCTACTTGTTAAAGTAATTTGTTTTACATGGATGAGAGGATGGAACAAGGGAAGGGGAGTTTCTCTCCTCAAATATTTACCGTCCCAACTTGTACTGTGAGTCAAATTCCTTTTGTTTATGCTTTCATGAAGCTGGTGGCAAAGACTGGATTCCATTTTCCATGAATTTCACCGCTTCAGACGCTTGTAAGATGTTGGGGGGGGGGGGCCTGAAACATTCATGGTTTGCTCCATTTCACAACAGAAGAAAACAACATTCCAAATGTCAGCCAAAACCAGCGAAAGTTTTACATCTTTCTGCCATGGCATGTCATGATTAAATTTGCATGAGGAGATGAAACTCCAACATTTCCCATCTAAATTAAGATGACCAGATTGTCCCACTTTTGGAGGGACATCTGGGGGTACTTGACAAATTGTACTTATGTTGAAATTAAAAAATATATATTACAATACTATTTTTGCATTCCATGTGTTCTATGAAACTTTTTGTTGCTCCATATAGACCAAATTTTTAATCAAGAACCCCCCCGGTCAATGGTGTCCCGCTTTACCAATGTTAAAATCTGGTCACCTTAATCTAAATGTTTTCCAGTTTGCAGATTTAGCATTTTCTCAGGTTATACTATGGTCAATTGTTCTTTCAAAATTTCCTTCATTTATCTAAAATTTAGAATGATGTAATTTGTTCTAATGAGTAGCATCCAACACAGCCAATCAGAATTTCAGATGAATGTGTTCCATTTACTTATTCTAACAATTTTAACTGACACAAACTCTATAATAAAAATTTTGGTACTATTGCTGTGTGTGAATGCGTGTAATACCTACAATACTTCTAGCAATGCAGAATGCTTAAGAAACATGTCCCTTTCAGTGGCTCACAAATAATAGAAATAATATGAGACAAAAATCAGATGGAGAAGGGAAGGGGGAATTTCTAAAGTTAGGATTTTGTATAATCTAATGGATATTTTGCTCTTCTGTAGTCTCTAGCCATAGAAAAATGGCTGAACCTGGAATAACCTTTAATTTCAAAGAAGTGCAAGATCATGTTTGGAGGAGTGAATGTTTTGAGCTGTAGGGCATGTCTAGACGTTGATTAAAAAAAAGAATTTTGTTAGCTCAAACCTAAAAGCAATATATCCTACCAAAATGGATCCATAAATTTTGGTTTGTCATGTTAATGAATAAAATTTCAATATTGGAACAAAATTATCCTTAAAAGACTTAAACACAGAACTTATTTACTCTGTGCTGGTCTGTCTTTGTTGAAGATTGGAACATGAACTTTACATTAGAATCTGTGAGGAAATATGTGTTGATTTGGGATGTAAGCAGTAGTTGGATTTGTTCGCATTTTATATTGTACTAGAAATTAAGCCCGCTGTAGCTGAAATACAGCGGGCGCTAGAGCAAGGGTAGTCAACCTGTGGTCCTCCAGATGTTCATGGACTACAATTCCCACGAGCCCCTGCTAGCAAACACTGGCAGGGGCTCATGGGAATTGTAGTCCATGGACATCTGGAGGACCGCAGGTTGACTACCCCTGCGCTAGAGCATAGGGAAGAATAAGGGAGGAAAGGAAGGTTGAAGAGGAAAGAAGTAGGAGTTTTTGCGAGTAGTCAGAAGTAGTTTATCATTGCCTGCTGCACAATACTAAACAGGGTGAGCTGAAGTGGCACTGTCCTATAAAAGATCCTCTACCAGTTTCCCCTTTATGGTGAAAGGATTCCTCTGCTCCCTTTTCCATTGGAACTATCCATTCTCTTCTGCTGATGTGCCTGTGGATCCCTGAAGGGAGTGGATGCATCTTAGGCTGGTGTATCAGCTGTGACTTTGAGGGACTCTGCTTTATGGTAATACTCTCAGGTTCACTGACATGCACAACCCTCCTCACCATATTAAGGTGTGCCTCCAAGAGGGGGTCTCCAGCTTTAGGTCAAAATATTAAGAGTATGAGAAGTCTCTTTGGTCATGATTTCCAGATCAGTAGCTGAGAACTGAGGCATGACTCCAGAATGGATGTGTTACACAGATGGAAATATGTAGCATTCCAGTGTTATGTCTGCTATATGCATTGTTCCTTTGCTTAATTCTGACCTGTCCTACTTGCTAATGAATCTAAGTCTGAAAAAGTGAATTAGAGTCATTCAGTTGCTTGCATAACTGTCTTCGACATTTCCCACATTTGCCAATATTTAGTGAGTCTAGTTATAATATATTTGGATTCTATATTGCCAAATCTGGCATCCAGCATTCAGAGGAACTCTGCAGGTGTTATCTTTGTGTTAAGGTCCAAGGTGATGTCAGGGCAGTCTGATCTGGAAATGCCCTATAAAATTTGATCGAGGAAACCATCTGGATTTGGAGTGTATTTCTTTTTTACAATGTGGAACAACTTTTTTTATGCTCTAGTCTCCCTATTTAGATCTTGAATGAAATTGATCTTCTTTGAGTGGATCCAAGTTTTCTCCCATGCAGCTGTCTCCCACTTTCCTTAGAAGGGTAGGCAGTAAAACATTTTCTGCAAAAAAAAAGAACGAAAAAAAAGTGTGTGAGAGAGAGCAAAATCTTTAAGTGCTGCTCAGAAACTTTCAAGAATGTCACAGCTTCTATTTAACTACCACACAGAGCCTGTTTACTCTCTTCCTCATAAATCCAAGCTGCCTTTACCATGGAACATTTGGCATTTGAAGTTGTGTGCTATCTGCCAAACCTCCAGTATTTGAGACCAGGTGGAATGGGATTTTTTAAAAAAAGAACAACTGACACTTGTTCAGACTAAGAACATATAACAGAAGTGCCATTGAAGTTGCCTGGAATCTCCCTGGAGGTTGCATTTAGGTAGTATAATTTCTTACGGAATTACATTTATTTATTTTTATTTATGTTTATAGTTTGCCTTTCTCACTGAGATTCAGGCTGGATTATGCAGTCAACAGGACAGGACATCCAATAAGCTATTTATTTATTAATCAATCAATCAATCAATCATATTTATTCAAGGCGTGAGCTTTTGTGTGCATGCACAGTTCCTCAGACAATGGAACAGGGATCATAACAGTACAGATATAAAGAGAATTTACTACTAATTTACTTTCTTCTTATATCTGAACTTTTATGATCCCTGTTCCATTGTTTGAGGAAGAGTGCATGCACATGAAAGCTCAAGCCTTAGATAAATCTTTCTTGGTCTTCAAGGTGCCCCTGGACTCCAATTTTGTTGTGTTACTTCAGACCAACATGGCTACCCACTTGAATCAATTATTTGGCATATGTAGTGTAGCTAGGAGATCTGAGGGATGGCTACACTATATATGGAGTGTAGTGGGATATTCTGAGATGGCTTGCCATTGCCTGTCTCTGCAATATGACTTCTAGTGTTCCTTGGAGGAACTCCATCCATATCCTTGGAAGTCTCCCATCCAAATACTAGCCAGGGTTGGCCCTGCTTAGCTTCAAAGATCTGGGTTTATCCAGGTCAAGATTTATTAGAAATGTGATAGGGGTAGGATTGCTTGTATTCCATTGCATGGAATATACTATCTATCACAGTTGACCACTTCTTTTTTCACATGGTACGAGTGATGAAGTGAGTGTCTCAGGTCTATATGGGATGTTCTCCAGAAGCAGCAAAAGAGGAAAAATGCTTCCCGCGCTTCCTCTTCTCTATGTTTACTGGACATGTCTGAAAGAGAAAAATGTCTATTTTCTCCACTTGCAAGTAACAAGAAGCATGGGGAGAGGGAATAACTCAAGCTTCTTGTCACAACGTTTTGGACGAGTACCTGAAAAGCTCATGCTGAGGCTCTGAAATGCATTTTAACAGATTTATAAACTGGGTCTTCACATTTTGAATGGCATGAATGGTGATGGCATCCTCACGTCAGCCATGAGGACACCACCATGTCTACTTTGGCCTCCAGATCCTAATGCTGCAGAAGACAAATAACAGTGGACATAATCACATTTATTGAATGAAAATTAGTGAATGAAATATTTGAAATCTCAAGAACTTTTCTACAGGAAGAGTAAGCAGTAAATCTCATGTTACCATTTTCATTCTCATAGTACACCCATAATTTAATCCTAAAATACTGGAGTATCTGAGAAGAATTTGTGGTCCTACACCCAAAGGGCAGGAAGGAGATGAGGAAAAAACACTGTACGTGCAAGAACTAGACAGAACCTTTTTGAAGTAAAATGGCAACAACTTTAATGGTTACGGCTGGACAGAGCCATTGGGCAACATATCCTGGCATTGGCTGACCTGCCTGCTGACCAAGGACCATGCCATGCCCAAACCTGCCTGCTGGGGGAAGAAGAAGAAGTTGATTCTTATATGCTGCTTTTCTCTACCTGCAGGAGTCTCAAAGTGGCTTAAATTCGCCTTCCCTTTCCTCTCCTCACAAAAGACACCCTGTGAGGTAGGTGAGGTTGAGAAAGCCCTGATATTACTGCTCAGTCAGAACAGCTTTATCAGTGCTGGTTGCATGTAGGGGAGTGCAGAATCAAACCTGGCTCACCAGATTAGAAGTCCGCACTCCTAACCACTACACCAAGCTGGCTGTCCCACGGATGCAGGATTCCTCATGGATACAGGACACTTGGTGGTTCCTTCTGTTACTTGACACTGAGGGTGCGTCAACAGCCCCCAGGTGGGCATGTCCCCTGTAAGCCCTCATCATAAAATCCCTTAAGTCTCTGAGGTACCACTCGACTGAAATCTAGCTCTTCTACAGGAGACCAACACATCTACCCTCTGAAACCTATCAACTATCCTATCCAATTCACATTCTGCACTGATTTTAAGGGGGTTCAGTAGCCTTTGCATGACCCAGGAAAAATGTTCACATAAACATTGGTTTCTTTCACACTTCCTGCAGCATGCCTGTAAAGAAGGACTATAGGGAGATGATGGGTGCCTAGTTAGAATAACCAGTGTAGTTTAGTGGCTCACCTGATAGGAGTGAATGTGGAACACCCAGGTTCAAATTGTTGTTTACCTCTGGAGCAAGGTGGTTGTGAGACTAGAATTGCTATCAATTCTTGTATTTTTGTATTTGGTGGTGGAAAGTGCTGTCAAGTTGCAGCTGACTTATGGCAACCACTTTTGTTTTTTGAGGTGAGAGATTTTCAGAATTAGTTTACCATTTCCTGCCTCTGCAATAGTAAAGTTGGATTTCCAAGGATTTCCAACACTGCATTTCGTTGGTGGCATCTCACCCAGGGTACTAACTTGGGCAGAGTCTGCACTTACTTTGTTTATACCGTTGTGGATCCTGCTGAATCCAGATCGATTTGAACTCAGGTCTTCCTCTTCCCCCCCCCTCCCTATTGAAACAGAGAAGTGTTCTGCACATGGTTAGGGAAGCTCAGAAGGGGAGGGGGGAGCCAAGTGCAGCAGGAGCCCCTTTCTTTTCTTGAACGAGGGGTGGGGTTGGATTGGAGACAGCTGAGGAAGGAGAAAGAAACCAAGCGGCAAATCTCTACTGAGAGAAGTTTAGGCTTCTAGGGTTTCTGCTGAGAAAAGGCAAGTTAGGGCTTCCCCTTTAAATCCTGGAAACTCGGAACTGATGCCCTGGCCAATCAGGGCTTCTCTACCACAGAGTTCAGGAACAGATTCGAAGCAGGCAGAACTCTGCATGCTTTCTCAATGCTTTCTCAATCCGTTTCTTCAAATATTGAGGGTTATATCCACTCTAGGATATTGCAGGATAAAGGTAAGGTCACTGAATCGACCTGGGATTGGAATAAAAGCTCTATGCAGACTACACCCTGGTCTGACTTTGCTTTGCTTCTGGGATCTGACAGGGCGAGGCTATCCTGGGACATCCAAGTCAAGGCAAATGATTATTCAGGAAATGTATATGCCAGCATTTCAGAGATGCTTCTCACAAAATAAAAACGACAACATAAGCGTAATCTGTGTTAAAATGAAAGCAGTTTCCATCAGGTATGACAGTATTCCAGCACTCATCATTGCTGGGCTCTAAGTTTCTGTGGAAAACTGGAGTCAGAAAAAAAAAGATTTATTAGGGGGAAGCACTAGAAACTGTAGAGGAAACAGAAGTTATAGGAATGATTTGGGATGAAATCTTTGAGGAAAGAGAATGCTGATTTGGAATACAATTTAATCCCATTTTGTCTTTATCTTCTCTTTCTTTTTTTCTGTATAGTAATAGGGCAGATCAAGCAGTGAACAGTGTAGAAGATTCCCCACAGAGAACTGTAGCATTCTGTTCTGCATAGCTATTGCCCCATAACATTTCCATAATCCACAATGCAGTGGAATGACAGATGGACTTGTTAGGGTATATGAATAACCGGCAGCCTGCAATTATATGAATTTATTTGGGAGTAAGGCTGATTGATCTTACTGGGACTTAACTTTCAAGTAGGCATGCATAGGTTTACAAACAATGGATCATAGAGTGCTTTGATCTCAAACAGAGTGTTGTAATTGGGACTACACCTTACAAAGCACAACAACTGGGTTCCATGAATTTCTAGTTATCCTGATTACATTTGGTTGGCTGATGCATGCATGCTGTCTTGGGAACTTCATGGACACTTATTTTGTTCGGGGCAGGTTGGCCTTTGCAGCATTCAGCTTGCAGTGCCTCCTAAGCTACCAAGCATGGTGGAAAATAGTTCATTGATATTCAGAATTTTGCTCTTTTACCCCCCTTCTCTGCAGACACCTGCATAATAACCAGATCCAGAGCCTGGGAATGCAAGGCTTTGAAGGACTCCACAACTTGGAAACTCTGTGAGTTATTTGCTTTTTCATTGTACCTACTCTAAATCACCCTCCTTGAAAGACTGGGGCAGTTATATAGTATATTTCTTCTACCTTATCGCTGCCTTATTTGGAATACTGTATATACTTCTGAATACTGTATATACTTTGAAAAGGGACAGTGCAGAGCTGGAAAAAACCAGAGGGCAACCAAGAGGATTGGGGGTTGGAGCAACTTCCCTATGAAGAAAGGCTGAAGAATCTGGGACTTTTCAGGTTTGAAAAAAGATGGCTAAGTAGGGACATGATAGAGATTTATAAAATTACTCATGGAGTGGAGAGAGCTGACAAAGATTTTTTTTCTTCATCTCCCAAAATACTAGAACTTGAGGGCATCCAATCAAGCTGATGAACAGTAGATTGGACAGTAGGTCCAATGAACAGTGGACAAAGGAAATACTTCTTTTCATAGAGAGTGATTAAAATGTGGAATTTGATGCTAGAGTTATGTAGTGCTGGCCACAAGAATAGACAGCCTTAAAAGGGGATTAAATGGTCCCCGCAGGCGCAGCCCGATGCCCTGCCGGTCCCCAGCCTAATAAAGGTTGGGGACCACTGTCATAGAGGATGTCTATCAGTGGTAAGTTCCTATGATGACTGAAGGGGACCTCTGAATCCCAGAGCCAGGAGACAACATCAGGGGAAGGTCTCAGCCTCTAGGCACTGTTTTTGGCCCTCCAGAAGAACTGTTTGGGAGACACAATGCTGGACCACATGGACTGGTCTGATCCAGCAGGGCATTTCTTACATTCACCTCTCTGCAACTGGGCCTAGAGAAGACTTTTTTCAGGGACCCATCTCAGAGAGCTAGTCCACATAATAGCTGAGCTAGGAAATAGTTGTACTAGCCTGTATGTCAAAACACCATCCCCTTTTGGATATTATTTAATCTCTGGAGGAATTAGGAAAACTAAACCATGAAAGTTCTCCAGACCAAAATGCATGTGAACTGCATCTTACACCCAGGTTATCATTTTATTATACAGACTTGGGAAAACAACTATATGGATGAGTGTGAGGGAATTTGAGCTGATGCCATGGAAGAACAATGGATCTTGTATATAGCTTGTGGGAGTGGTGATTACCCATTTACATCAAACTATATGCAGTGGAAAATAGGCACTGGTAAAAGCTTTGAGATGCCAGAAGTACGCAGCAGCTGTGGTGCAAAGTGAATCATGACGGTTCTAGAAGAAGTGTTTTTAGTCTGTCCTTTTCTCATTTGCCAGCACTTTTGCCGACAATAAAGCATGGAATGCAAAGAGTTGATTCAAGTATTACCAGAGATATCGTGGTGCTTTCATTGCTTTTCTGGAAACATCTCCATAAAGATTCCACAGGTGAAGAGCAGATTATGTTGCCCTTTTCCATTTAAAAATTGCACAGCCTTAATAAGGTTGAAAAGAGCCTCTTGTGGCTCAGAGTGGTAAGGCAGCAGACATGCTGTCTGAAGCTCTGTCCATGAGGCTAGGAGTTCAATCCCATCAGCCGGCTCAAGGTTGACTCAGCCTTCCATCCTTCAGAGATCAGTAAAATGAGTACCCAGCTTGCTGGGGGGTAAACGGTAATGACTGGGGAAGGCACTGGCAAACCACCCTGTTGTGAGTCTTCCATGAAAACGCTAGAGGGCGTCACCCCAAGGGTCAGACATGACCCAGTGCTTGCACAGGGGATACCTTTACCTTCACCTTAATAAGGTTGAAACAGCCATGAGAAAGGACTCTATGACTTGTCCTGTCCATGTAGTTTTTCTCTCTCCAACTGTTCCATTGTAGTACTGTGGCCTTGTAGCCTTTCCTGTCACTGAAACTGGACTTAAGGCAAAATTCCGCATCTCTACAAGTTAAATGCCACATCTCTGCACTCAGAAAAAAATAAATCTGCCTGGCTATGATGGAAATTATCTGCTTTGTATACAATGTCTTATAAAACATAAACAAACAATGAGATAAATCAGCATTCCAGAATGTCAGACCCAAAGATTCTTGCCTTTGGCTTCCAGAGACCTTTTCAGAGACCTCAATAAAATGTCCATGGCTATAACTGTAGAATCACATTTTCAGAAGAATAAGTGGGCACAAGAGAGAAGAGAACAGGAAGAAAGAGAGAAAGAGACTAACCCAGCATAAAAGTGTCACTCAGAGAGATAAAACTGCCACCCAGATGTGAAATTTGCCAAGAACACAATGTTTCTAGCTGTCCCTAGAGAATATGAGCCAGGGATTAGCAGGAGGATAACATCAAGGAATAAGAATTCAAGACAATACACATACAGCATTTTTTCAGGCTATTCACAGAGGTTCCTTTTTAGGTAGGGGAGGCAGTGAGGGATTTGTGAGGTGCCTCATAGATTACCGTTACTACTCTCCTCTCAGGGGAGGTTCAAGAGACCACAGTTTCAGCCTTGTATAGCAGGAAAGTTGGTAGTTGGCATGCACATGGTCCAAGATGTATTAGCACCTTCTTTGACAGGACAAGAGACTCAGGCATAAACGACAGTATATCTTTGGACCAGCCTTGTTGTAATGACCATGCAAAACAATTCCAGTGTTGTCCTCTCAGAATTACAGCGATGATTACAGCTGAGCTACAGTGAGCCTCCCTCCCCCATCGTTGCTCTTGTGCAATTAGTTGGCAAAGTATCTCCCCCTGTAGCAACCTCTGATCTTGCCACCAAAGCATCTCCTCCCATGGAAGATAACAGGAAGAAAGAGGGGAACCTCCGCGTTCTTTCTCTTTTGTGTGGTTTGGCATCTTTCCTCTGGAAATCATCATTAAGGAATCCAGCCTGTTCACCTAGAGATAGAAGACAATGCATGCAAAGAAGAAAATGCACCACCCCAAGGGCACAATGGTCACAAAGCGAAGCTTCATTCTAGCAAGTTGATTGATATGAGTTGGTTTTTGAAACTGCTTGCCAAGACTTCTACCGAAACTAACGTTAAATCACAAGAGTTCAAGCTATCATGTGAAACAACATGGAGCAATGACAGAATAGGCTCAGGAATGCACCAAAAGGAGACTCCAGGCTTACAGTACCAGATCGTGTGGACCGTGTGGACAGGAGGGTGGGAACATGGTGTCTCAGAATGGGTCGCTGGCAAAAGCAGGAGGCATGCTTAAAAATGCAAGAAAGGAGAAAATAGAGCAAAAGAAAAAAGCATAGTTTATAAGCTGATAAGAAAGGCAGACAGAAATAAAGTGTAGCAATTTATACATAGCATATGAAGAAAGCTTGCGTCCAGTGATACCTTTAAGACCAACAACGTTTTATTCTGGGTATAAGCTTTCGTGTGCACACTTGAATCTATGTACATAGCATATTTACCGTCCTCTTTGCGGAGACTCACAGTGGATTACAACAATCTAAGTTACATAAATTACATAGAACATAAAATATAACGTTCTTCTATGCAACAAGGACTGAATTACAGAGGTTGGACAGTTTGCATTCCTGAATGGCTGTCGCTTTCATTTTTCATCTGTATCTCTATTAAATCAAATCCATTATTTTAAGTTGCATATCTGATCCACAGCTAATCTGTATGATATGCTTTCGGCTAGAATTTGATTGTTCCTCAATGACCATTTATGCACTGGAGGTTTCATGCCGGGCTGCAGGCTGGAGTTTTAGTCATGGCAAGTTGCCCCACCTCTTCCTGCACTCACATGGGGGAGCATTTGGCCTGGTGCACCTCATCTGCCTCCGATTTGTGCTCCTGCATGGGAGCTGGGGCAGAGAGGCTCCCCGTGCATAAACGGTTAATGACAGACTGGAATGCCCGTGATGGCGGCGACAGGGCTTCGGGGAAAATCCCCAATTATGCACGACATCACCGCCATCCAATCCATGGCCCAACCCAGGCCTTCGGAAGACCCACATTAAGGAAACATGGATTCTTCCACGGGCCAGGATCCGCTGCAGGCACAGGCAAGGACTAGGTTGGGCTAGCCCTGTGCATAATCGGAGGAGCCGGGCTCCTCCCCTGACCTACGGTGTCCCTGCAGGGTCACCACTCTGTGTGTCCACCTATCAGGCAAGAAGGAGCATGCCTTCTTCCATCAAATAGCATCTTAACCCTAGAACTGCAGTTCTGTCTGATTTGTGGGAGCTCCAGAGCCTTATGGTTGCTCTCCTGAACTCTTCAAAAGAAAGCCAAAAGCCTCCAATAGACTATGGATTCTCTGTTTTTTCAGACTCTAATTGGAGGGAGTATTTTCCCTGAAACAAGACATGAGCTGTGAAGGACTATTGACTTTTAAGGAGACAGCACCCTCTTAAGGAAGATAACATAAAATAAAGGGTGTCATCAAATGAGAAGTCTCCATTAGAAAACAACATGCAAGCTTCCTTCTCTTTAGATCAGGGTTTCTCAACCAGGGTTTCAGTTGATGCAGAGGAAATGAGTAACAAGAGAGACTGGAGGCTGTTCTGTAAGGAAGCCTTTCTCCCACACTGCAGGAGGATTTGGTAAACTCCCAGATTGCACTCCTGCATCAAATATCTCAACATTTGAGAATAATTTTCTAAGTCAAAATTATGTGGTTTTATAGTAATCTAGGCAAGCATATTAGAAACACTACTGCCACATCATTTTAAAGCTTAGATTTAATAAAGAACATAAGACCCATGCTGGATCAGAGCAAAGGCTGTTCACTCAGTAGCTAACCTTTTGGAAGGACAGCTGTAACAGCCTCATCCTGCCTGTGCTGTCCAGTGAGTGACTTAAAGAGTCACACTACCTCTGCTACTGGAGGGATTAGCTCGCTGTCCTAATTAGCAGACACTGATAGCCAGTCCTCCTCAATGAATTTGCCCACTTCCCTTATTAAAGCTTTCAGATATTTCATTGAGCTCCACTGCCATCCTAAGACCTACTTCTTGGTCTATTGCTTCCAGCTCAAATCTCATCAGAGTATATGTGAACACGTGATTATTTGCCCCAATATACATCACTTTACACTTGCTCTCATTTGCTGTTTTAATGTCCATTCCCACAGTTTGAGGAGATCCTTTTGGAGCGCTTTGCAATCTGCTTTTGTGTTAGCCGCTCTAAATAATTTGGCATCATCAGCAAAGCTAGCCACCTCACCACCCACTGCTGGCACCAGGTCATTTATGAATAGGTGGAAAAGCACCAGTCCCAGTCAGAACCCTGAGAGACCCCACTGCTTACGTCCCTCCACTGCAAGAACTGACCATATAGTCCTACTCTCTGCTTCCTATTTTTTAACCAATTCCCAATCCATGAGAGAGCTTGTCCTCATCCCATGATTCTGAAGTTTGCTAAGGAGAAGTTGGTAAAGGATTTTTCTGATGCTTTCTGGAAATCCAAATAAACTAAGTCTACCAGCTCATTCCTGTGCACATCTTTATTGACATGCAAACTTACAATTGTCAATTGTCTTTGTGGTAGTATTGTTTTAACATGCACTTTTATGTATTTTTATTCATTCTAAATCAGAAAATTTTCTTCCCTCCCACTCATAAAATCTCCTGTGTTTCCATGTTAGGCTTTGGGCGCAGACTTTTTCCTGATTTTTTCCCCTTAACATCTCTGTTTCAAAGAAAGGTGATTATTTTGGGCTAGGCATGCACACCTGGTGACAGAGGGGAGAATGATGTTTGTTCCATTGTAAATTCATACAGTAAATACTCCACATGTGCTGAGTTCCATGTGATTCCAGGGGTTCCCTCAGCCTCAGGGGCAACCTCTTGAGAAATGTCCCTGCAATGGAAAGGGAAATGAAGCAAATGTCCCTTCAGTGAGTTTCATTCTCGTGGTTTCTTACTATCCAAGCCCATCTCCGTCGAGTCCCGAGTCAGCTAACAAGAACAGGAGATTCTTTGAACCCTTTGGTGACTGACAAGTTGGTGGGCCAAAAGGTACTTTGGATGGAAAAGAGATCAGGGAAGACAAATTTAACTTTCAATTATACTCAATCCTTTGGCAGAAGCTAGTCAGGCAGAATACAGAATGCCTTAGCAATATATCCAACACAAGTACAAATGTTGATATTATCAGCACAATAAATTTTTTTCCATCTCAGTGGCCATATGTTCTATAATCAGAAGGTCCTAAATATACATTTTCAAGTGACCTGAAAGTCCCTAGACTGATTTTCAGATTCACCAACAAGAACTAAGCCAAGATTGTAGTTGTTACAACAATAAATAATCTACCTGATAATGAATTAGAAAAGAGATCTTGATTCTTTCTCACCCATCTTGTCCCAATCTTCTTTTTCCTTCTGGCTGAGTGAGTGAGTAGCTTGTTCACACTTTTTGATGCATGGAATCACTTGCTTTTCTGAATTTCCCCACCCGGAAGCTCTGCATAATTCCCCTTTGTTTATTTCCAGCATTTGTTCTGTTTAGGCTTTCTGAATATTCCTTTACACCTTAAGGTTTATGGTAGTGCTTCATCACTGTGTCAAAAGAGCCTTAGTGCTGTTTGCTCATAGGTCATTGCTCTAGCTGGTGGGCTAAGCTTATTGGATTTGGGGGAGCATATCAGAGTATTCCCTGGAAATTTTGCTTCAGCCAGGAGAAATCTGAGACAGCTCCTTGATCCAAAGGGAGCACCATGCTTACAGTGGAGGAAACTGAGAAATGTATATTCTGATAATTGCATAGGGTATATACTCCATAATGTGTAAATCACCCCTTAAAGGTGAGAGGCTGTGGGAAATGGTAGCTTTTCTACATTGAGCATCTGCAACCAGTTTGTGAAGATGGGTTCCTGTTCAAGGAGGAGGATCCCCCTTCCCATGTATACATGTCTAGAGTAAACATATGTCTAACTCATAGTTGTATGGGACATTAGCACTGCTTTATCTGCAACTATAGGATTCATGAATTAATTCCAAATGTTAACAAGAGTAGTTGTGACAAATGAATAGGAACCTTGGAATATAAAAGCATCATTTTAATACCAGAGCACAAGTTAAAACCCTCCGTGTTGTTATGCCCATTCTCCTTCTGAGCACTGTTGATTGGACATGATCAGGTTACTCACTGAAGCTGCAGTTCATTAGACCTTCCTCTAGCTATGTCCTGGACCAGAGGATGCCAACCACTGGATTCGTTCAATTTTATAGTTTATGCCTTTGAGATAGCTGCAAAGTGAGGCTATGTTGTTTGGCAACTGATACAGTTTGACAGATGTTCATGGAATGTAGTGGTTGGTTTTGATTAAGTTCTAAGGTATAAAAAGAATTAACTGCTGTTTGAGTTTCATACATGGATTATGTCCATGTTTCAATGACAAATGCAGGCAGCCTGCTCAGTTTTAAAGGCCACATTAGACAGTATTGTCGAGTTGGACAGGTTCAGAACACTTGCATATTATATGTCACCATAAACTGAGAGACTTCTGAGGAATTTGCTGGAAGTCACCCAAATCTATCTTACTTCTGAGAAGCTAGAATTAATGGGAAAACATGTGATATATTTTATTTTATTTATTTATTTTCATCAGGTTTATGGGTTTATTAAGCTTATTATCATCTGGTCCAGTTCTAGCATTAAAGTCCCACCCACCCCCCACATAGGAAGGCCTATTTATTTATTAGTAGCACCTATAGCCCTCTTAACTCCTTGATAGGACCCAAGGCAGATTACATAAAAACCCATAAAATCCCCAAATTATTAAAAAACCATGTGGTCCAGATGGAAGAAAACAAAGAGAAAAGGCCTTCTACCCCTTCCACACCCATCCACAAAGGGTTCACTAGTTGATGTAGCAGAACCTGGGAGGTGGGCAACGCTCTTACACAACCGAGCCTCAACAAAGACCTGGCAGAAGAGCTCCATTTTAAAGGCCCTGCAGAACTTTGACAGCTCCGTCAGGGCCCTCAGCTCTCCTGGGAGCTCATTCCACTGGGTTGAGGCCAGGTGTACCTCTCTAGGTTTCCAAAAGGACAACTAGATGTCCTAGAATAAAGCTAACACTTTTAAAATGTAGTTGAATGAGGACTATGCATGGCTGACTAAAAACTTTCTCAAGGGCGTTGAAAATCTCTTCATCTAAAGAGTGGCAGAGGCAAGCGAGAAGTAGTGCTGAATCCAGCTACTGGTTGTCACATGAAAAAGTGGCCAACAGCAGCCAAGAGGTATTCACCCCCAGCAGGGAGGAGGGCAGCAAGGGAGTGTCTAGCAGTAAGTTAGCCTACGGCTTTTTAGCAGCTAGGAACACCAACCAGTGCCAGTACAGGAATGGGGGAAAATAGGAGGCTGTCCAAGGAAGTGAGTGAAAAGATATCTGGTCATATGATGGTTGGCCATGTCATGAGGGTGCAACAGCCAATGGCAGTATGGCTGTGATGGAAAAGAGCCAGCAGCCAGCAAACGATTGGGCAGCTAGTGAGTAAACTGGTGTACAGTCAGGCAGTGGTGGGGCCTTCTTTCCTTCAAAGACAGATGAGGGATACAAGAGTAGAAGCTACATGAAGGTAGGGGAAACAGATCCTCTGCTTTTGCTTTTGCCCCAAGAGAGAAAACAGATGTCTCTATCTGGGCCATATAGTGATAAAGGCAGCTTGTTGGAGATCAAGAGTGGGCAGTCCAAGGATTTTGGAATCCTAGCAGCTGCCAAAGGATGCCAAAGTCTAATGCTAGCCTTGCTTCAAGTGCTTTAAGGTGCTGCATAATAACCTCTTTCATAAGCATGTAGTGGCTATGTCTGCACTGGAGCTTCCATTGTCTTTGGTGTATAGTTGATTTCCTTAGTATAGTTTGAAGTCAGTTGCTACCTAGAATGTTGCATTGGTGTGAAGTATACAGTCTGCATTGTAAAGCAAAGTATTTACAACTCCATGGTTCCCCCACAGTTATTTGTATTATTTATTTGTTATGTATAAGTTATTCATAGTCTGGGCAAGTCAAGGTAGGGAGCCATCTTCTGCACTAAATTAAGTTGGTAAAAAGAAGAATTGTTGGAGGCTTTCATGGCCAGAGTCAACTGGCTGTTGTGGGTTTTCCAGGTTATGTGGCCACGGTATGGTAGTTCTAGACTCTGACATTTCATCAGTAACTGTAGCTGGCATCATCAGAGGTAGGGCATGGCAAGATGGGAATCTCTCCATGCCAAAGTATGGAGGCAAACAGCAGATTTGTATCCACCTTTACTATGCACAGTTTTGTTTTTTTTGCTCACATGATGCACTTCTGACGGGAATAAAAGAGATCTCCATTCCTACTTATGTCTGATGAAGAGAGCTTTGATTCTCAAAAATCTTGTTGGTATCCTTTATGTAGTGTTTTGCATGCACAGTACATTAAAGCACACATCCAACAGGTGTTAATATAATCAATCACAATTAGATTTGAGTCCAGTAGCACATGGGGGACCAACAAGATTTTCAAGAATCAAAGCTCCTTTAGGCTTACATCCATAGATTCAGCTCAGATTGAAACCATATGGAATTCAGGCACTTCCTATGCTATAGAACAGGCTTCTGAGAAGAGATGCATTTTGCATAATGATCACTGCAAAAAAAAAAAAACCCAGACATGTCACAATAACAATTGATGGTGAAGAGATTGAATGTGTTCAAGAATGATTTTTTCTTGGATCACAAATTGATGTGAATGGCGATTGCAGTCTGGAAATAAAACGTCAAATTGCTCTGGATCACTCAGCAATGACAAGCTTGAACTGAACATGGAAAAGCAAGCCCAACTACCGAATGTAGATTAGTTAGATCTGTCATATTTCCAGTAGCCACTTAGGGCTGCAAAAGTTGGATGATGAAAAAATGGGACAAGAGAGGAATCAATTTACTGGCTGTTGGGAGAAGGCTCCTGTGGGTTCCATGGACAGCAAAAGTCACAAACAAGAAAATACTACAGCACCCAAAGTCTGATATATCAGTGGTAGGCAAAGTGATCCAACTCAATAGAGAAAGCAATTATGCTAGGCCTGTTCAACAAAGAGCGTGGTGGTTGGACGTGATCAAGATGGACACTGGCCAGAATATTGCACGGCTGAGGAAGGTGGTATGGGGTTGTGACAATAGCTGTGCCATGGGATCGCCAAGACTCAGACACGACTGAATGGCTGACTACAACAACAGAGGAAGAAGCCTTAGTGGAAGGGGAATGGCCTGTGGACAGAGTAGGCAGCTGAGGTTTGATCCTCCGTATGCTAACATCCTCTCTGGAATAGTGTGGGCTAATTCCAAGATGGTTTCCAATATATCCTTAAGCCAGCGGTTCTCAAACGCCATAATGTTGTGACCCAGGAGCGGCGCACACATGCTCGTGGGGGCAGGCGCATGCAAAGGCACAACAATCTCAAGGTGGTGTGGAGATGGCGGCAGCCAGGGGGGGAGCCAGGCACCCATGTCGGGCCCTCGGGAGGTGGGCAGGCACCAGCAGGAGCCCCCGCAAGAGGACTCGGGCGGCGGCAGCTCATCCTCGGGCACACTCACCATCAACAACCAGAGCCTGCTGGTGCACTTTGACAACAGCCTTCTCAGCTTCGGCAGCCTCGTGCTGCCCCAGCCCCCCAGTGCTTCTGCAGAGCCCTCCGTGCCTCTCTCCGCAAGGGGCAGCCAGTCTCGCTCTGCTGCTGCTACCTATTCGTGCCAGGAGCTCTGCTGCACAGAGACCTTCTCCCGCAAGCAGCTGCTGGGGCTGCACCACCTGTTGTCCGTCCATTACTGTCCAATGCCACCACCCACCTCTGCTTTCCACCTTGCCCCCAAAGCCAAATATTTGGCCTGCTCTCTGCCAGTAGTGTGTTTGCTTCCCAAATGGAAGGAAAGGTTGGAGGCAAAACACAGGCAAAACACAGTCACAGCCTCAACGTTGATGGGGTTAATTTCCTCCACTATTATGAATGAGTGAACAAAAAAATATATACACTTATGGGGGGAAGCTTTATTCAGGATGTTGCATTGAATGTTTTTGATACTTCTCATCATATAATCTGGATAAATGATAACACCTTTATTTTACCTTATCAAGGAGCTTTCAAAAAATGTGGCACCTGATTCTGAAGTACAACTTGCCAGGTCTGCATTGTCTTGCACAGCCAGCAGTATTCCTGGAAATGCCAAATGATCCATTTTACACTGTGGGCATTTTGAGATGGCAAGATGAGGATGGGGAATAGGCCTGGGCACTTGCCTTTGTTTACAGCCTCAGGCAAGCTGGTCTGCAATGGTAAACTGAAGGAAAGAGAGGACTTTCCATCACAGTCATTGCAGCTCTCAGTATGCCAACTCCTTTTGTGAAGTTTCCAGGGAAATTGTAGCCAGTTTTATGAGATTCACTTGCTAAAGTAATTGTGGACCAAATACTTTTATGTCCACACTCCACCACCATTGCCCACAATTATAACCCAGATTGTTGTACTTCTTGCATGTTGCACCCTCCCATAAGGTTTGCACTGCAGAACCACTGGCATGTATCAGCTGCTTGCCCCAAAAAGTTCTGCCTGGCTCCTGGTAGCAGGCAAAATTATTTGTAGCTTGGGTAAAGATTACCCACCAATGCCGAAATAATTCCCTATCAAAAAGTTTGGAAGACCTGCATGACTTTCCCCCTGCAGATTGGACAGGACTGTCGCTGAGTTACAGTGACAGCTGAATTACTGGAAGGCACTTGGAACAGGATGAAAATAACCAAAGCAGTTCCAGCCCCGTTCTTATTGCATCTCAAGTTTATTAGCTGCAAATTTGTGGCATTTTGTGGAAGAATTTATGGTTACATATAATTTTTTTTCTTGGCTTCCTAGGCAAAACCACTAATAGCCCTTAAGAGGTAGTAAATTGAGCAGAGGCTATCTGTTCCCTCCTCTGCCTCCCGCCCCTGAAGAGTTATTAATAGCTGCTGTCTGTGTGTCATTGGTTCAAATCGCCCTGGCAGCTCAAGCTGGCAATCATGGTTTTGCTGCTGTCAGTTTACTTTTATACTCCTAAATAAACACTGATAGAGGGGTTCTAAAAATGGACACAGAGAAACTATCCAGCACAATAACCAGTTGGCTTCTTGCATCTCCAGGAGGATTTACAAGAGGCTCCTATTTTAAAGTGGGACTGGCTGTAAAACCTGAGCTGGTAATTCTGAAGGTGGTTAAGTAGCTGTTTTATGGTCACGCCTCATTCCCTATTACCCTGACAGGAAGACTGGGCTGCAGAAAGCCCTTTAACATGAATAACACCTCCTTTCCCCATTAAAGTGTCCCTGAGGGGCTTCCACAGGCTGATGGCATTGCCACTGTGGCTGCCAATTAAGCAGAGCAGCCATGGGGCTTCCACAAGGCCCTTTCCTCATCATACTCCCTGCTCCATCCCACTGTAGGGGGGAGGCAGTAAAAAGCAGGGTTTCTTTCTAAAATGACATATTACTCTGCAGGGACTAAAGAACCCCCGAGTTTTCCAGTGGCATGCAGGGTGTGTGTGTGAGGGGTGGCTACAGCTGCAGACTGGGGCAGGGGAACTGGCCATGGTGCGGATGGGCATAGGTCATCCTTTGCAACTTTGCTACTGTCTTTCTAAACACACTGTAGTAAAGCTGATTTATGAAAGGTCCATGTATGTACTACAGCGCTATACAGAATCAGGGGGACGGGGACTGATTTTCACAATAGTATCCAAGTTAGACATACTCTCTTCTCTCTGTACTGTCTTCCCTGTTTGCTTGTGCCTCCAATATCTTCTCTCATTTTGCAAGCTGAATCATGGGTGCGTTCAGTGAAAGGTCATTCCTCCAGTATTAGATGCTTTATTTCTTTCTCCCTCCCTCCCTCCTTCTCTCCCTCAAGGGTATCGTTATGATTTTCCTGAGGACTCACACCTCAGTAGCTTAACAAGTGGCTCTTTGATTTTTGCATTGCCTAACACTGACATTTCTAACAACAGGCTCTAAGAAAGGCCTTTTGTGTAACTGAGCTTGTTTGCTTCTGGTTTAATTTTTGACCCTCCAGCAAGTGCATTCCCAGATCAAGTTCAGGGATGGCTCAGAAATACAATGCATTCTCTCTCTGCCAAGTAGAGACTGGGGCTTTATCCAGCTAGACTCCCAAAACTGTGAAGAATGCCAGCACACATTCAGGAGGAACTGTTCCTGTACGTACTTGCATACTCCTTGGTCTCCAAATAAAAATTACAACTGTCAGTGGAAGAAAGCCGTTGAAACAGAATGCCTCAAAGAACAAGTGGAAAAGAAAACAAGTGACTTAACTGGAGGTTAATTATCTTGGTTGTCAATTGACTCTTTGGTTTTTACTTACATTTCTATTAAAGAGCCTCTCAAGCATGGCCAATTAGTGAAGAAGCCGTTTGGTGCACTTGATGATGGATATCCGACGTTTCACTGCTGCCCACATTCTGTTCAGTTTTAAACATTTTAATTTTGATCTAGCAGTCTCTGTACCAGTGGCTTCTAGCCTTTCCACACCCAGGAGCCACTGTGCTGCAAGCATGTGACATCAGAGGCACATGAGAGGAAGAGGTGGATCCAGCATTGGGACCTTGCTCACCAAAAAGCCAAGGACGGGAAGCACAAGCCAGAAGGTGTCTTTGTACCCAAAAATACTGTGGAGGAATCATCTCCACTCTTGAGGTACCTTTTCTCACTGCTGCTGCTCAGAATGGGTGCAAAGGACACATCTACCCTGGCAGCAGGTCCTTCCAGAAGACAGAAAAAGTGCTGGTGGCCCACAACTTCCTTGAGGTTCCCAACCAGATCAGTGAAGACCACTTGCCTGTATCAACAATTACAGCTAAATGCAGCCATAACCATTGTGGCGGCTGCTTGGCTGATAGCAGTGGGTAATAAATCCAATAATGATAATATATGCTTTATCATCTAGCTAGTGATATTTTGCTCACCTTTGGAATAGTCTCACTACATCTTTTACCCCTGTTTTTTTGGACAAATGTTTATTCCATTTTTCTGGGGGATTTTCTGCTTCCCTGGGCTGACTGTCTTGTTTAATGCCATTTTTATGCTCTCCCTTACACTCCTTCCCCATCATCGGCCCAAATTTTCTTCAGGCATAATGCTTACTGCCACCCCTTCCTCCTGATCAGAAGATTCAGTTCTCCATGAGAGCTCAAATCTTTTTCTTTTAAATATAGTCTATCATGTAAGGTTAGACAACCTTTCAAATATTTTGAATAAGTTAGTTTAGGGAAGGCTGTGGCTCATGTGTGGATCTTTTTAATTTGCCATATTTTTATCTGTTGTTCCAGCAAGAGTTTAGAGGAGTGTGCCTTGTTCTCCCCCTTCTCTGCTTATCTTCACAACAACCCTGAGAAATGCAGGCTGAGAAGTACTGACTGGCCCAAGGGCACCCCAATAAGGGGTGTGGCTGAGTGAGGATTTCAATCTGTTTCACCCAAATTCTATTCTAGTCTAACCACCACATTTAAATTCAAGTGACTATACCCTGCTATATTTTTATGACATTTGCTATTGTGCATGAACACTTTTGACACCAGTTTGTGCTATGTGGCCCTTCTTTCATTTGCTGAAGCCAGGCATATTAAACACTGGTTACTCTTGATACGGACACACATTAAACCCTGGTTACTCTGGATACGGACACAAGAGAGGTAATGAAGAATTATCTGGGGGGATTTGGGAGAGTGGGTGTTACTAAGCAATTAAATGGCTAATCCCATTTAATTCCAAAGTAAATTCATGGTTATTTCTGTCTTTTAAAACCATAATCTCATTCACGTGGTAATTAGTTGGCAGTCCATTAAGTGTAATTACAAAGAAATCCATATAAACCAGTAATCACTCTAATATTCCAAACTATTTGCCAATTACAATCTACTGAACTGCCATGTAGCTAGAAAGGGTCACATGGAATTTGTCCCTCAAATTAATCCCCTGTATACACAGGTCCCTACACACTCCATTGTGTTGGCCTAATCAAAATTAAAAGGACAATGATGTTATCGTCATTGCAGCACTTAAACTATAGTGTGCCTTTCTCTAAGAGTCTCACGACCTCAAGAAACTTCAGCATGGAGCAATATTCAATACTCTGCTTACACATAATTAATTTTCCTTTAGCATAGTTCAGACAGGCATACAGTAACAAAACAATTCCCTATATCTTGCAGATTGGTCCCCAAACCATCCGAGATACTTATTGGCCTGTAAATTTGAACTTTTCCTAACAAGGCCATCTTATGCTTTACAATACATTTAATATCAGATTTTGGTTCAGATTTCAGCCACATGTCAGGGAGAAATATCCTAGCTTGTCCTATGGGAAGTAACCAAGCTAACACAAGGAAGTTCTGTTTAGTCAGTGTGGCTACTAGTTATTGAAGGGCCTATTCTGCACTCTGTCTAATACAATTTAAAACTATACTGTGACAGTATATTCCTACTATTATGATGGTCTGAGGAAGAGTGCTTGCACTCGAAAGCTCACACCTTGAATAAATCTTTGTTGGTCTTAAGGGTGCTATTGGACTCTGATTTTATTGTGCTACTTCAGACCAACACGACTATTCATTTGAATGATACTGTCTGTGATGATATCCTGTGTCAGTAAATCTCACCAGTGAATTATTCTTTGAGTGTTGAGCTACTTCCTTTTGTCTGTTCCTGAATCTATTACCCAACAATTTCATTGAGTGGCTATGAGTTCTGGTATTTTAGAAGGGGGAGGGAAAGTGCTCCCTGCCCACCTCCACCACTCTGTCCACTATATTATAAGCTGAAATCATGTTTGCCCTGAGTTTCTGTTTCAGGGAGCTAGGCAGTCCCTTAGTCTTTCCTTCTAAAGAGGGTTCTGCGCCGTTTTCAATGCTACAGGAGCAGAAGATTCTGGGTCATGGAAAACAGTATTTTGGGGTGACTGATGACTGCCTCGGCTCAAGGATCATGAAATCTGCTAACAGGAAATATTTCTGCATCTCTTTGAATGTATTTTTCAACTCATTGGGGGAGAGGGGGCTGGATATATAAACTTGGAAATCTCATCTCCTGTGTCAGTAACCAAATTTCCAGTCCTTTGGAATGTGACACACTGATGAGCTTTCCCAACTTTCTTAATGATGCCTTTGCTTTCCTCTCTCACAGGGACCTAAACTATAATGAGTTGGTGGAATTTCCAGTAGCCATTAAGACACTCGGCCAACTTCAAGAGCTGTAAGGCATTTCTTTTACTTTCTATGGAAGAATTCTCAAATAGATAGTGTGGACCCAGCATTGATGTGGATGAAACTGCCATCCCAAACCATAATGTGCATTCCTCTTTCACAGTTTTTCACATAAAGTCAGCATGCTCCTCTCCAACAAGGCAATAAATGCCTCACAGAGATCATTAGTGTCAAAATAGCATTTGGGTCTTTATGATCGCCTTGGGTGAATTGCCCCAAGTTTTAAAAACAATGGCCTTTGGCTCAAAAGATGACACATACATAAAACTCCCTCCCACACCTGAGAGGATGAATATTTTCTCCTGGGTCAATTTCCTTGGCTCCCACTGCTTCCTACCTCTGCAGTTGTGTCCGTGTAGAAGAATCTTTGAATCTATAATTGTTACCTTTTCTCATGTTCCACCTCACTGACGTCCATTCGTTTTTCCAGGATATGGGCAATTTGTGGCTTCCCAAGAGATAGTTTTGCATTGTAATAGATTTCCCAACCTTTAGAGCATATTCAGATGGTCTTAATTTGAGGGAATAGAATGCATTTTCCATTCCTACTGTCCAGGCACATGGGGTGTTTCAACTACTCTGGTCCCCATCAAATAACAACTGTTTCAGGATACTAGTGTCAGTTGAGTTTCCATCATGAACAAATCGGGTGTTTGTTCCTTGTACTCACTTGCATAGGTTCTCTCTATAAGTCCTGTTAGTGGTATGAGGTTGATATATGCTAACTATATTAAATGATTTGTAACTAATAGCTTTGCATTTTGAAGGACTACATCTCTCTCTCTCTTCCTGTCACCTACACCCATATACCATACAAAGCTCAAATACACTCTCAGCTCCATAGTGGAAGGGCGAAAGGCAAACATTAGCAAGCAAACAGACTTGTTTAACTCATTATGTGTACATGATGATGGACACATCTGTTTTGCCATGAGTCAGCACAGCAGGGAAGTATGATTAGTGGGAGCTTCTAAACCTTGCCCCAGTGACATGCATCATACATGATATTTCATCTTGCATGGAGCTGTCCACAAACATTATCTCTTCTGTAGTCTAACCATTAACCACCTTGGCATCTTCTTCCTTGACAGGGGTTTCCATAACAACAACATCAAGGCTATTCCAGAGAAAGCGTTTGCTGGGAATCCCTTACTTCAGATTATGTAAGAAACGAGGCTACCAGGGCTACAATGATACTCTCTCCTTACTCCAACACCACATTAATCATAAGGGGCACTGTTCATAATTCCCAAGATTATACTGTGTTTGTTTATAAGGGAAATACAGGAAGAAAAGAACACATGGATTAGTTGAAAATGTGTATCTTGGGTTCATTTTTCCTGTTTTGAAGCTGAGTCCATTGGGGAAATGAAGACAAGGGTGGGGGTCAGATTACTGGGAATCTCCTCACCCATGCTCATGGTAATGGTTCTCTTCAGCCACAGGCAGATATTAAGGTCTTTATGGTACACGGGGAACTGCTGAAGGAGCTGTCCAAATGTGCTTTTCAGGGAGTTTTCACTTGCATTCATTGTGACAGGAGGGATGCTGTAGCAACCCAATTATCTGCTTCTGAAAGCATTTGAAAGCCAGGCAGTGGGATATCTTACACCTTTAGCTCATCATTTCTACAGTCACCCTATGCTTCCCTGTAATGTTAATGTCATACGGCTGTCTGTTAGTAATGCTTCATTTTTATCACAGAGTCTTGACTTAGCATAAAAATTACTTGGGTCATCTAGGAAGACATTTCATGTCTTCCTCCACACTCCTTTAAGGAGGTGAGAAAACTACTTGTGCTTTTCCCCGCCTTGTCACGCCATTCTCCTATGTGTAATGGACATACCACACACTAGATCATTTTTAATTCCACTCCAGTGATCTCCCTGAAAAGGAGGGACTGTGGCAGAGCTCTGCTTGGCATGCAGAAGGTCTCAGGTTCAATCCTCATTATCTCCAGTGGAAAAGATCACGTAGTAGGTGATGTGAAACCATGAAGAGTAACTGCCAGTCTGAGTAGACAGTACTGATCCTGATGGATTGATTTAGCAGAAGGTAACTTCACGTGTGTTCCCTTAGTGACATTTCTGCTAACAGATGGTCAGGAACAGCGTTGATCTTTAAACTTCTGCATAATGACATTGTCTTCTTCTCTGCTATAGGACCTTGACCCGGGCTGGGATCCATTGGCTACCCAGAGGAATGTGCCAGCAGTTGCCCAGTTTGCGAGTTCTGTGAGTTATATACACATTTCCCATTTATAGCGGGTCTCTTAAGAAATGCATTTACCACCCACACACAGATTGATCATGGTTCCTGTTACTGGCTAGTCGGCACGATAATACTGTGCAGCTGTGGTATATGTTCTACCTTTTATGTTTTTCTTCATAATCAACAGAGATTCACTTTAACAACAGGACTCTAACATCCTAACATGGTTGAGACTACCCTAAAAAGTTATTCTGGTCCTTGACAGACCGTTATACCAATATTGGGCTGAGAGTTTACCAAGTCCCTGGATGCAAACAAAAAAGAATGAGGAGGAAGGGAATGAAATTATGGTACAAGTTCAGAGACGGAAAACCACAAGCTCTGCAACTTGTGCGTGGCCCTCAGTTCACAAGTATACATATTGTGTGTATGAGTGCTGTGAAGCTACAGCCGGCTTATGGTGACCCCAGGAAGGGGCTGTCAGGTCAACTGAGAAGCACGGGCAGTTTGCCATTGCCTTTCTCTGAAGAACCTTCCTTATTAGTCTCCCTTCCAAGTACCAGCCTTGCTTGGCTTCCAAGATCTGACAAGCTTGTGCTATCCCCCTGCTGCCTTCCCAGCGTAATGCTTTACATTGATGCTTTATCATTACTAAGGTGCAGAAATATGTCATACCCCTGTCATGCGGTGGAGATGAGTGTGCACGGCACTTTGGATAAACAGCGATTAGCGAAAGGGTTATAACATTGCCTTTGTTGGCCAAATGGGTGCAGTGGAAAGATACAGAAAGAGGCTGAAGGAAGAAGGGGAGCAGTTGAGTAATCTTGGAGAAATAATATCGGAAAATTAGGCACAGGAATGAATGAAAGACTGGTGCCAGGCAACAAGTGGGTGCAGAGCGGATATTACCTGTCTGTGGGGCTTCTTGCTTCCCCAGCTGCATAGCCTGAGGTTAACCACTCCCTTCCTCAGTGCCAGATACATTCCAACGGGGTCTTTTAGAAGCCTAGCTCTGCTGTAACTGTGTGATGTTTGTTATTTTCCTTTCAGTGAGCTCTCACACAATCAAATTGAGGAGCTGCCCAGTTTTCACCACTGCCAGAAGTTGGAGGAAATGTAAGTTATGGTTGTATTGGGGGGGTGGGCAGGGTGAGAGCAGCCTGAGGTGGAATCCCAGGGCTGAGCAGCCTCAGGTACATCCTTTGGGAATAAACAGACGCCTGAGAGGTGGGTGCTGGACGACAGGTCCTTTATCTGTTGTTGGTTAGAGCAGGGGTAGTCAACCTGTGGTCCTCCAGATGTTCATGGACTACAATTCCCATGAGCCCCTGCCAGCATTTGCTGGCAGGGGCTCATGGGAATTGTAGTCCATGAACATCTGGAGGACCACAGGTTGACTACCCCTGGGTTAGAGCTTTCTCTTGGGTTAATAATGTTCTGTTGTCTGGCCTGCATTCAGTACCGAGTGTCTGGCAGGGCAGCAATGAGCCATGCTGCCGCCGGAAGTTCAGGGAGCATCATAAATATTTCTTGAGGGGGTTCAGATTAAGGCGATTTATGTGGAAGAGCCATGGAAGTATAAAGGCACTGAGTTTCTCCAGCTCCTTTCTTCCCTTCCCTTCCCTTCATCTGTGTTACTTGGGCACCTGATTCCCAGGGGGGAGATGGCCAGCTGGTGACCTTGAGCCCTCCAGGCTCCACAGCAGGAGCAGATGTTGAGAGACCTGGGAACTGTTAGTACAATAATGGACTGGCTCTTTTCAAAACCCCAACAAAAGCCCTTTTGATTTGAATGAGGTGCTGTCCCAGGCCCAGGGCTGTACTCCGGGTGGGTGGGAGTTGATGGCTTTGTTGCTTGAACCACTCTCTCCTTGATCTCTGAACCTGCACTGCAGGCTTTGATGGAAGTAACCTTCACGGCAGCCTTGCTTTCTTCTGCTGCCAGGGAGGACAGAGAGCTCTCTAAGGAAAGTTCCTCTCGCTCATAGTAGCCGCTCTATCTTTGCAGTGGCCTCCAGCACAACCGGATTCATGAAATCAGAGCAGACACCTTTGGGCAGCTCACAGCCTTGCGGTCCATGTAAGTGCCATTTGCAAAGACTACCAGGAGCTTTTAAATGTAGAGTCAGGGGCACCTTTAAGACCAACAAAGTTTTATTCAAGCTATGAGCTTTTGCGTGCACACACACTTCCTCAAGGAAATAAGCATGCAAGTGAAAGCTCACACCTTGGGAAAAAAAACTTTGTTGGTCCAGGTGCCCCTGGACTCAAAATTTGTTCTGCTGCTTCCGACCCACACAGCTGCTCACTAGGAGATTTTAAAATTATTTATCGTGAGAGCAAGTCAGGGTATGGTCACTGGTATCATGCAGGACACTCTGGGCATGATTTCAGAACCCATCAACATCCCTTCAAATTAAGTATGCTACACTCCACTATAGATGCAACCAGCCATTCTTATTACGGCATTTCTTTTGCTCCAGCATGAACAACATTGAAAGGAGTATGTGGCTCACTATTCTGGAGGCAGAACCAGACTCATAAAAGTACTCAGTACAAAAGGACTTAAAAAGTGAACATGCTCTAGATGTGTATAGCATACACACATCATATACATGTAGCATACAGAAGTTCAGTGATGTATCACTTCTCTTAGAGTTGCTGACAGATGGGAAAAAATAAACTTGAATTGGACTTCACACAGTTTCCAACAGAAGGTCCCCTAACTTTTACTCTTCTTCTCTGTTAGTTACTTAAGCCCCCCCCCCCCGCAACATTCTCTCTGTCCCTCAGAATTTTCCCACTGACAAGTATTCCACATGAATATGAGCTAGAGGACTCCTAATACCCACCACCATGTGTGGGTGCACATAATGTGTCCAACCAATTTGTGTTCCTACAATTCATCCTTCTAAGGCTCTACTAGAATAACTTGAACACCATACATTTACTAAAATCCCCAAGTAACTCCATGCACTGTCTGTACCCCAGGCAGACTACAGCTCCCCTACCCCACCCCTGTACACAAATGTAAAAATCAGTGTTTCCACATGAAAAAAATGGATTGCATACCAAGTTAGGTATGGATGCTAGACTGATGAAGGGTTTCTGGTGGCAATTAGCCCACCAGTGTGTCCAAGGATTATCAGAGCCACGACATGGAGCATCTGGGAAGAATAGAAAACCTTCAGTGAAACAAAATTCACTCAGAAATTCAATGGAGAATCACTCACAAGAAGGCCACTCCAACAACTGGATGGATACCTTGGGAGCTTTCAGATGTATAGAACAGTTGTGCAGGGCATGCAGCCTTCTATACCATTGCTATGTGCAGTCTCCTCAGCATACTTCCTTCATCATTGTATATCTATTTGCCTTGCAGAGACCTGAGTTGGAATTTCATTCAGACCATCCATCCAGAGGCCTTTGTAACCCTCCCCTCTCTGGTTAAACTGTAAGTTGCCTGACAACTCAGAAAATATTTCCATGTCATTTGCAAAACTACCTTAATCTGGGCTGCCCAAAGAGGAGGAGAAGATGGAACAGGGAATGTGCAAGGCTAGACTAGATACGACAGCATTCTTGTGTCCCATGATTGGGACTACACGGACATTTTAAAGTGATTTTTAAAATCTGCTGAGGTGTTCTTGTTCCCCCCCACACACACAAATGGCTACAGCACTGCAGCTGTTTCAATACTTGAAAGGGAGGGAAGACAAGAGCACCTCAGACCACTGTCCAGGATCAGGCCCTCACACCATTTTTAAACAAAGAAAGTTTGAGTTCAGTGGCACCTTTACAACCAACAAAGTTTTATTTAAGGTATAAGCTTCTATGTGCATGCATACGAAAGCTTATACCTTGAATAGAACTTTGTTGGTCTTTAAGGTGGACTCAAATTTTGTTCTGCTGTTTCAGATCCACATGGCTCCCTACTTGAACCATTCAAAAATAACATCCTCATAAGGGACACGAAGATGCCACCACATCTAGTTTGGCCCTTAGACAAGGCACTATTTTGTTTGCTTGTTTGACTGATTTTTAGCCTGCCACTCTCTAGAGACTCGTGGCAGCTTACAATATTAAATCCCCATAAAACATATAAAACCCCATCTAGTCCCATAACAATGCTGACAGGGCATTAAAAGCAACCTGAACCAAGATTAGCAGCATAGCCCCCCACCCCCATTTCCCACAGCCACCCACCCCCAGGCCGGGTATGGTCGATGTCACCACTTAGCCTGAGGAGGAGCCTCATTGTTCCTAGCCCTGACCTCAGCCAAAGACCTGGCAGAAGAGCTGCATTTTAGAGGCCTTGCACAACACTGATAGCTCCGTCAGGGCCCTAAGCTCTCCCAGGAGCTCACTGCACTAGGTTGGAGCCAGGACCAGGCGTGCTTCCTTAGGGCTAGGGACCTCCAGTAGGTTAGCACCCTCAGAGCAGAGACCCCTGCGGGGGCCATAAGGGAACAGATGGTCCCTCAGATAGACAGGACCCAAGCCACAGATGGCCTTAAACGTCAGCACCAAAACCTTGAACCTGATCCGGGCCAGGAGTGGCAACCAATGCAGCTGCCTCAGCACAGGCTGGATATGGGCCCTCCAAGGTGTACCAATGAGGACCCTAGCAGCTGCGTTCTGCACCAGCTGGAGTTTCCGGGCCAGGGATAAGGGTAGCCCCGTGTAGAGTGAATTACTGGAGTCCAGTCTAGAGGTGACCGTTGCATGGATCACTAGCCCTCAAGTGTGGAAAGAACACTGACCACTTTGCAGCACTGCTGTTTGCATGCTTGCTGATCTAATGTATGTGAAGTGATCTGAACGCTCTATGATGCCATCTTAAACAGACTTGACTTCAAAGGACTGAGAATGTGGTAACTCTCCTTAGGCTCACACTTTTTCCTCTGTTCCCAGTTCATCTCACCACCACAGCTAACAGTCATTTCGCTTCAGAGTGTTTGGAGTTCCTAAAGGTTTAAAGCATCCTGGACTGGGTAGAGTATTAAAGACCTAATCTCTGGTCCAGGATATCAAAAACTTCCAGGGGCCCAGATAGTCCCACTTCCTAGGCCCCCCTCCCATTATTGATTGGTTATCCTCAACATTCCATGACTCCTGTGGGCAACAGGCATGCTCCGTGCTTATTCAGCTATAGAGAAGAGTCCCCCCAGATCTGCAGAAAGCCCAACCCCTTGTCATTGCCCTGCAGGTAGACAAAAAGCCACCATAGGCACTGTTAAGAGTTGGTGTGGGGGGGGGCGATCCTGTCAGAACACAACCCACTTATAACCTTGTGAGCAGCTCCCCTCCGCAGCCCAGAGCCCTTTCACCGATCTGTTCTTGTATTTCCTCTGCCTTCCACTCTCATAGGGATCTGACGGACAATCAGCTGGTGACGCTGCCATTGTCTGGCTTGAATGCACTAACTCACCTGAAGCTGAAAGGCAACCCTGCCCTCTCAGAGTCCTTCCCTAAGGAAAACTTTCCCAAGATGAGGTGAGCTTGGTTTCTAGCTTCACGCAGCATGCATGCTCTCCCTCTCCTTCTGACTGGACTTTATTTGCTTTGATCCATCTTCTGCTCTCCATGCTTACCAGACATTTCCATGTAATTTTGTTAGCCCAGAGGTTTGAGCAAGCGTGACTTCCTGCTAACACTCCGAATCCGTCACCGAGCCTGGTTTAAGGAGCCACTGGATGTCTCCTTGCTGGCCTCCTCCAAACTCACACGCAGGCAGGGGCCTTGGAAGCAGGGGGCTCACGCCTGGGGCTCACCAGAGCGGAAAACCTTTGCAAAAGCCAACCTCAGCTAATGACATCCAGCCTTCCTACAGTAAATGCTATTTGTGTGTGGCCATGTCTTGTCTGCTGTGGATTAATGAGCAGCCTGAAGGGGTCAGAGTCAGCAGCTAAGACAATGTGCCAGAGGGAGGCTCAGAACACAGTGGCCAAAATGCCAGCAATATGTTGGTGGGGAGTCCTTCTTGTTCCCACCCAATTCAGTGCCTGTGCAGTGGAATCATTACGCACACTAATCATACTGTGAGGCCGCATTCGGATTTGACCACTGTCGGCAGTGCTGGGGCTATTTTTTAGGCCATCGGGTACAGAATATTGCTCTTCATAAGCAGCTAACACATGGGAGCATTTGCAGCCTGTTCACAGGAAGATAAAATAAACTGAAAGCAGGACATGGGAATTATTGGACAAATTCTAGAGTCTATCAGAAAAAGGCACTGATGGTCACTGATTCCCCCCCTCCCCCAGCAGACCTTTCTGACACTGGAAAGGTTTATTTCTAGGGTCATAAGGACCACCTGGAGTAGCCATGCGGGGGCAGGGGATCACTCCCTTGTGTTTCTCATGTGAGCAGAGCTCCACTGACAGAAGAGGGGAAAGGGACTGATGCCACCCTTCCTAGCTACTACTTCAGATGGGTTCCACTATCCAGAGAATAAACTTCCTGGGGAAAGAAAGGACAGCAGGAGAGACGGAAATTTGGGAAGATCAAGAAACCTTCTGTGGACCTTGCTCTGGATACAGCCTAAATAACTTATGGTCTCCCCTGAAGCATTTGGGAACTGGGAGCAGCTTGACAGGGCTATGAGGAATTCTCTTCCACTCATAAAACTTAAGTTCTCAGAATTTCTTGGGAGAGAGATAATTGCCCAACAGCTTCTGGATGGTACCTCTGCTTCTTAAATAGATCCAAACAGTCTTAAGAGCATTATTATCAATCCAAGTTTCTTAGCTTCTGCAGTTCCAGATTCTGGTAGTCATTTTATGGCATCTGGTCCCACATATAAGTGGGCTGGAAATTAGCTTTGTGCTTTAATAGTGTATCTTGTGCTGTAAGTATAGAAGAAGTACAGGCTATTAAATTGAACCATAGAACTATGGATTTTAGTTCCTGACCCAGTCAACAGGAGGGTGGCCTCTGGTTTCCTATATTTGCTGTGTAAAGGAATGCATATTAGTAGTCGTAGTTCTCTGACCTCTGCATAGCAAGCCATACCTACCAGAATTCCTTCTTTTATCCAGCTATTAAAGATATTGCAAGTTTGTCCTCCATTGCATGAGGTCACTGGTATAGTTGATACCTTTGCAGGAACATCTGTGCATGACAGGTCCAAGTGTAGCTGATAACTAGTAGCCTTGTATTCTCCTCTTCAGGGTCTTGGAGGTGCCTTATGCTTACCAGTGCTGTGCCTATGGAGCATGTGGCAACTTCTTCAAAGTTTCCAGTCAGTGGGATTCTGAGGATACAAGTCCTGAGGATGAGGATGGCCACAAAAGGAGCTCAGGACTATTTCCAAACCATGCTGATAACCACTGTGAGTAAGACTGATTAGTAAGTTGGACCATCCTCCCTCTTACCATTCTCACTTAGGGTTGCCATTCCCCAGTTAGGAGCAGGGGACAACCCAGTTTGGAGTGTCTCCCCCCATTTTAGGGCTCTCAGGAGCTGGGGAAACTGACAGAGTGGGGAGGGAAGAAGCAGGAAGTAAACCCAGAAGTGATGTAGGCATGTGGGTGATGTTGAGTGGCAACATTCTGGTTTGGGGGTAAAATTCTATGGTAAATCTGAATCGGGGTTTTGCTCACAAACCAGAGCATCACCTCTGACATCACTGGTGACACAGCAACATTGTCTTGTTTCCTGCCTTCTTCCTCTGTGCTCCTGGTAAGTGCCTCGCATCCTCTAACAGCTGGTCCAAGGTACCTAGCAACCCTGTTCTGACTTGGGGATAAGGATGAAGTCAAAGGAGGGTTTTTTAAAAAAAGTTAAGGAATGGCACCGTAATAAATGAAGCAGACCTTGGCCCTCCGTGCCTTGGGGGAAATAGGATCACCCCAGTATGCACGTCTTTAGTTGTTATCCTAATATGCCTGATTAATCTGCATTTTAACAGGGACCTTTCCAAGGGAAAGCCAAAAGGTACAGGAGCAATCAAAGTGGACTAGTTTAAGGATCACATAGCTGTTGTGTTGAGGGATCTGCTGTTTACTCGGCCAAATAATTTTGTGGCTGTGGGATTTCTGTGTGACTGCAAGTCGCATGCAAAAGGCATTGGGGAAGTACATGGATTTCCAAACCGCAGCTTGGATTGTTTGTTTGCTGCATGACATGACTATATAAACACATGGCCCACACACGCTGACAAGACTGAAAGACTCTGGCTGAAATGAGAAATACATTTGACACAGTCTGCCATGAGGAAAGCAGATTTTGCTATCTCCTGACTCTGTTGGGGCAGCCGCCTGCCTTAGGCTATAATAGTCTTGTCTTGCATGTGAAGCAGTTGTAACAGCTTAGTGGGATGGGTGGAAATACAGATACTCTCCCCCACCTTGTGACAAAGGACTGTGGTCTGTGAGGAGATGGCCAACCACTCCAGTCTGAAGTCACCATCTTGGGAAATAATTTTCATAGCCCACAGAGATACTCTGCTCCAGTGCTTGCATCCCATCTCCTGCCACTTTCATTTTTCTAGTAAAAAGAACAAGAGATACATGGAGAAAGCAGCCCTAAGACCCCTCAACAATTCCCCATATCCTGTCCTGTGCACCATCTTCCCCTCTTCTAAGCAGTCATGTGGCACCTTCTGAAGGTTGCTCCAGTGCAGGGGGCAGTTCTCTCTTCTCTATGACACAGCTGCAGTCCCCCCCCCCCGCAGATTGGTGATTGACCCCCAATCTGACTCCTGTGGATGAGCATGCTCTTGCCAGAGGTTATGTCTTCCTGGAAAAGCTTTGCCCCAATAACAGGTGGAGAACAGAGTGGACTGACAGGAAATGGGCCTTGCATACTTTCTATGTTTCCATGCATCCAGCAGCACACAATATTTGTTTTGCTTAAAAATTTCAGTGCGAGTTCTGTGTGGTTCCTTTTGTGCAACCAGCATGTTCTGATGGTAGGATATTTGTGGGGAAAAGAAAATACACAGAGACTGCCCAAGTCGTGTTCTTGACACCTCCAGTAAAACAAACAGCAGAGACTCAACTGTCTAGACTTTTGGGCGACGGGTCCCTCTCTCTCAGATGCTAGTACACTGGAGGAGGCGACGTTCTGTGTAGTTAGAAGACATCAGTAATGCAGCACAGCTCATGGCCATCCACCCTTTCTATGCCAACACCCCCCACCCCAACATTCCTTAAGGAAATATTCATAATAAACGGTGTGCTTTGAGACTCTTGTTTAAGGCAGAACACAAATTTTATTGAAGTGAAACATGGTTAATTATAGAGCTGCTGTATTTTTTTCTGACAAAGGATCTGTGCTTTTAGCAGTTGTATGACAGGCATAAAACCTATAAGTAGGTTTTTTCCCCCCACACATTCATATATCTCCAGGAAGGGAAAAGCTACACCTAGTTGAATTTCTGTATTTGTTTAAAGGGACAGCTCTTCTATCACTGAAAAAAAAGCTCCTGACTTACCTTGATATCGCAGTTCCTTCTGTTAATGACTCAGCAGTGCCCATTAAAACTCCTTGTAAACAAGACCTATTCAAATACTAGCCAGGGCCAATCTTGCTTAGCTTCCAAGATCTGATGAGATCAGGCTACCCTGGGCTGTTCAGGTCAGAATGATATCTGGCTTACAATATAAAATATCAGTATTGCCATGCCTGTTATCTTGCTTTCTGCCTTAATATCTAGATGACCTGGATATGGAGGATTTCCAGTTGGAAATGGAAGATTCAAAGCTACGTCCAAACATCCAGTGCACACCGAGCCCTGGTAAGAAGCCTTCTCAAAGACCAATAAGGTCACTATGCAAGCACAGAATTAAGAGCAGGTGAAGAAATCAGCATCACAAGAAGAGCTAGTTTCTCTCCCTGCTTGTTGCAAAAAGAGGGCGAGAGCACACAGTATTCATTGAAGATTTCAAGGGACAGAAAGGTGCAGCATTTCCAGATTTCAGTGCCCTACTTAGCTGAGCATTCTTCCATTTCATATAAATAGCAGAAGCAGGGAAGCCATTGCCTTTTGCACAGGCAGCCTTAAGACAGTTGCAGCAACTAATTTTAGGTGTTAAAAGTGCAAAAGAGCTGCTTTGACATTTGCTGTGTACTTCTGGCCATTTAACCCCAATATACCTTGCCCTCCATTTTCCTATCAAATTAATTTCCCTTGTTCCACCAGTGGTAAAGGCATGCAGGGCTCAATGGCCAATTGGAATTCACTTGTCTGAGGTTTGGCAATACATTGTTAGTTGCTCTGTTGCAGTACCGCCTTCGGCCAGGCTTTGATTGGAGTCTTCCTTCCTTCTTTCCAGGTCCCTTCAAGCCATGTGACCACCTGTTTGAGAGCTGGGTCATCCGCCTGGGTGTCTGGCTGATCATGCTGGTCTCCATACTGTGCAATGGGTTGGTCATGGTGGTTGTCTTTGCCTCACCTGGCTATCTGTCTCCAATCAAATTTGTCATTGGCACCATTGCCGGAACCAACCTGCTGACAGGCATGTATTGTGCCATTTTGGCCTTCGTGGATGCCATCACCTTCAGCCATTTTGCCAAATATGGAGCCAGGTGGGAGACAGGTGCAGGGTGCCAGGTCACTGGATTCTTGTCCGTCTTTGCTTCAGAGGCTTCCATCCTTCTCCTAACATTGGCTGCTATCCAATGCAGTCTGTCAGTGTCATGCATGAAGACGTATGGGAAGGTGCCTTCCTTTGGCAGCGTGAAGGCTGGTGCTATGGGTTGCCTGACCCTCTCCTCTGTAGCTGCAGCTCTCCCCCTGTTTTCTGTAGGAGAGTATGGGGCATCCCCTCTTTGCTTGCCTTACCCCCTCCCTGATGGAAAACCTTCTATGCTGGGCTTCATGGTGGCCCTGGTGCTGGTCAACACCCTCTGTTTCCTTATCATTACTGGCACATACATCCGCCTGTATTGCAACCTGCTGAAAGGTGAATTTGACTCCGTCTGGGACTGTGCTATGATTAAGCATGTTGCTTGGCTCATCTTTATCAACTGCATCCTCTATTGCCCTGTAGCCTTCCTCACCTTCTCTTCCATGCTCAGCCTCTTCCTTATCACCCCTGAAGTCATCAAGTCTGTCCTGTTGGTGGTGCTTCCTCTTCCAGCTTGCTTGAATCCCCTGCTCTATCTGCTCTTTAACTCCCACTTCAGAGATGACTTGAGGCTCCTGAGGCATAAGAGCGAGTCCCAGGAGAGCTGTGCCCAGTCCTATGTGTCCGAGGACACAGAGAAGAGCTCATATGACTCTACCCAGGCCCTTGTTCCGTTCTCTGACATGGATCATATCTTTGAGGCACCAAGCATCTTTGAAGTGCCGCCTAGATGCCCACCAGTCCTGGACACCTACAGCTTCCCCTCAGTGACTCACATCCCATGCCAACAAAAGGCAGGGACCAGAAGGCATGACAGTGACTTCTCCACTCACCTCTCTTGCCTGGCCGACAATGAGCTACTCATTGCATCAGAAAGCAGAGACCCAGCAAGGAACAGCCTTCGAATCACCTTGTTCCCGACGTCACCAACTCCAGCCTTTACTTCTCACTTATAAACACAGTTCTCCAGTCCCCACAGTGAAACGAGAGCTGTTTGTGGGGGGGGGGGGGAGCATGGTCCAGTGTATCACTTCTTCTGGAGAAAGCCAAGGGGCTGCTAATGACATGTAATCTAGCTTGCTGGAACACCATTTCTCAAGCACCAAGCACTACTAGAATTACTCAGTGTGGGTGGAAGAACCCCGTCTCCTACCAAAAGCAGTGTTTCATCAAGAACGGGAGAGCTAGGAAACAACTGCGTCCAAGTCCTCTGAAGATGGAAAGACAGCATGTTACTATGCAGCATTTTTGTAGGGAAAAAGACAGAAACTGCTAATCAGAAAAGACTCCACTTCCTGGGACATTTTAAAATTTTGCTTTCAACATGGTGCAGAACAGACAACAAAGTGGAGTAATATTCCCAAAGAGTCTTTCCTTAAAACAGTGGCAGACATAAATAATTCAGGATAATGCCACAGCAAATTAGAGTACTACTGGCATGTTCTATAGATACTTCTGTACCTGCTGAGAACAGACATAGGCTGGCCATTTAGGGTCTCACACTGCCCTTTGAAATTCTCTAAGAATTCTGTTCAACAGGAGGAGAGAGGCTGAATGTAATAGACAGGTGCTCAGTTTAGGATGCTTCTGTTTCATACAGCCTGGTTTTCCAGGCATGATATACCTACTCAGGGAGCAAGTAATTAAAGCTCAGCTCCTCTCCTCCCGAATTAAGACAGCTGGAAGAAATGTCCACTGTTAAGTATGACTGAATGCAGATCCAAAATCAGTGACAAAACCAGAATTAGAACTTCCAAGGTTCCACTGAGAACCAGGGTATGCTGTGTTCCTTGTCATACTACACAACATAAGCTTCAGATAGAAGAGCCATGCTGGATCAGAGGTCCATCATGTCCGGCATTTTGTTCACAGTGGCCACCCAGCTGCCTCTAGGAAGCCCACAAACAGGATGGCCACAATAGCATCCTCCCACCTGTGCACCCCAACAACTGATGTAAAGAAGCAAACTTGTATCATCTTGTTGCTGGGTGCCACAAAAACTTACCATTATTTGGACTGATGGGCTGAAAGCAATGCAAGATGGTATCTTTAATCTCCTAAGGGAAACTAACATGCAGATATTCTTCCACTCAATAGCACTCTTTCCATTTTTAAAAGTGCTGTTGTAGCAAAACGACGAGGATGGTATTAAGCACAGCAAATACCTGGAGAGATGCAAGACATGGATGTGTTCATTAATCTTGAGCCAGAGACTCCCTGCATGAAGTATACCTCCTTAGCGATATAAGCTCAACAGGCCAACTGCCCCTAAATCTAGCCATTACTCAAACTGGGTAATTGCTGTGTTTTACAAGGTGTTATTGTACTGTAAAGATTCAACTGGTCACATCTAAAACAAGGAAATGTTTCAACTTTCGGTGTTTTCAATAAAGGGCATAGTCTGCCTTGTAGTTGGGAAACTGTTGTAAAAAGAACCAGTTGAGGGCATGATGCATTGATCCCTTTAAATAACTGGGCAGGGAGATATTGCTTGCTACCTGTACTCCTTTGTTTGTTTTCTTACAAAATGTTACCTGTAGCTTGCAGTTTGGAGGGGCTGCAAACTTTTTAACATGTCATTTTCCTGCTGAAAATCACCACCTCCAAACTGTTTTTAACCCCACTGGAGAAAGCAAACAAGGTACCATTTTGTTATAGAACTTACAGGGCAATTTTGCTAAAATAATACTTTATCAGTACACAACTCTGTCAAGAACCAGAGGAAACTTCAGAACTTTCCACAACCTCAATAACTACTTAGGTTTACTCAGATGTATTTTTGAATGGAAGCTAAGTTATAAGTCTGGCAAAGGCTAATTATGCTGAGGTGTTCCCCCCCCCTCCCAAAAAAGTGCAATAAGACCAATGGATTAATCTTGGATTAAGATCCCAATTCCAGTTATAAATCAGCAAATAAAGGAGTGCATGACACCACCTATAACTCTATGGAGCTCTCAGGCAGGTTTCCAGTTTGTAATTGGCCACATGGAAAACTTTCTTCCTTCTGTAATGAAGCATATAAAAGGGAGCTTGTGCACCAGACTGCTTATTCAGAGTCAGATTTAACTAGTTCTATATGCACGGAAATTGTTATACAACATACTTTCACTGGCCAGAAAATTCAGGTAAAGGTGAAAGCAAGCTACCTGATTTAAAAGGTATAAGAATTTGACCCTTCAGTCATTGAGCTTACTGTTTTACACAAAGCAGGAAACTTTTGGGGAGGGCTGTGGCTCAGTGATAGAGCATCTGTTTGGCATGCAGAAGGTTCCAAGCTGAAGGATCAGGTGGTATGTAATATGAAAGGCCCTGGAGAAACACTGCCAGCCTGAGTAAGCTGTACTGACCATGATGGATTCAGTATAAGGCTACTTTAGGTACTAAGTTAGTGCAGGTCGATTTATTTATCGTACAGTTTCCAACATTCCCAGCACACAAATATTATCCTTGAAAGCCTGTAGTATAGCTGGATTAGTTGTGAACTGCAAGTTTGTTGTGACGTCTTACAGACACCATCCAACACAGTTAAATGTCACTACTTTTAAATGTGAAAGAAGAAATTACACTTTTGGTGATTTCCTATGGAGCCATGAGCTTTTTCATTAGATGCGGATTAACACACTACATGAACCTTGGTAACATGCAAGTGTTAAGCATTTTGAAAATTTCCTTCAAAACAGATTTAAGGGAAAATCAGAATAGCATAATTAGATCTCAATATCACCAAAAGCCTGTATAGTTCATTTCTACATGAATGTTTGAAGAAAAGTCTTTATGCCCCTGCATCAAAGTAAAATATGTGACCATATTTTGCATAGCCCTTAAAGATACAACATACCGTATTTGCCGGCGTATAAGACGACTGGGCGTATAAGATGACCCCCCAACATTTCCACTCAAAATACAGTACTATGGGCCACTATGGGCAGCTATGTCTAACCAACTGAAGTGCACCCGGCATATAAGACGACCCCCCCCCCCACTTGGAGGCATGTTTTTCAGGGGGGAAAGTAGTCTTATATGCCAGCAAATAATGTAGATCCTAGAGTTCAAGAGTTCTGGAGAAGCAAGACATTGCTTAGTCACCACATAACATTCGGCCTCTGAAAGGGCTGAATCTTCAAAACTGAGAGTAATTTACAGAAGTAACAATTGTTTCTGCATGTCCAGTGTCTGAACAAACATTGGAATATACTTTCCAGTTAACGGTGGAGCTCTTCTGCATTTTATGTTGCCCTTAAAATTCCATTAGGCAATACATCAGAGCCTAAAAGTATTTTCTTTTGAAAACATGTTCTGATCTGGATTGATTCCAGGAAGATAGATTTTGTGATCTCCATTAACCAAACAACACCATGCCCAAGACACAGACGGCAGCTTGTTAGTGGGTACTAACCAATGCAGGATACACGGCATGGACCAAGAATTCTTCTTTTCCTCTGACCTCTAGATTAATTCATAACCAGGCAAAAGAAAAAGCTTTTGCCAGGTACCCTTCAGGTGCCAAGTCCCCTGGTCTTCAAACACATAGTCAAGCCATAGCATTGCCATTCTGGGGCCTTTTGAGTTTATACATGAACTTTCAGTATACTTTGATTCTCTTGCTGCTCTTACATCACAGGGGAAAGAGTTATTGCTTCTTGTACTCTTTGAAACTGGGGTTAGTGTTTACCACATATACTTATAAGGGACCATCATCCAGACACCCCAAGTCCAGCTGAGTCCAGTCTTAAAAATACAGAACTCATGTCACTCTTACAGTCAATATGATCCTGTTCAAAATAAATTATGACCAGGCTCCCACCCCACACTGAGGCAAAGAAAACTATCAGAAAGAGCCTTTCCACAACCTGTATATGTTATCTGTATATACATGATGCCATATGCAATATCCAGCATGTGTGTTTTGTATATTATGTGTATATTTATATATGGAGAGATATAGCCATTTTCCCTCTTACTGATTCTGTGTTAAAACCCTGCTTTCCTTTTTGTATATTGTATTTGTAAAGCATTCACAATGGAAAACCATGTAGAAAATTAAAATTTATAATTTTAAAATATCAATCAGATGCTCTGTAACTAGTGTTAATGAACGAACACGCCATCCTAGAGAGCGCTTCCATACCATCGCAATCCATTCAAACATTTAGCAGCCATTACATAAACAGTTGATGATAAACATGCACATTGTGCAAACTTGTTCTGCACATGTGCTAGAAGACCCAGAAATGGCTAGTTTCTCAAAACGTGAGGTTTGGGAAACACAGACAATGTAGACGGAAACCGCCTTGGAGTCAGTGAAAGGCTGCATTTAATAAGAAAATCTGCTGTGTTGACAGCAACAGAGACAAAGTAGCTGTTGAGACAATATACCAGTCCTTTGGGGGAAGTTGAACAGAAAATTCTTATCTCATAAAGCCTTACCAGTTCAGGACTTAATATCAAGGCCCTCAAAGACGAATGAACAAACTCACTTTAATTTCAAAGTGCTTTAAGGCAGGCCGCTATACATTATCCATTGCCTGTGATTCAAGATAACTCAAGAAACCCAAAAAGTGAATCATTTCTTTACAGATGGCTTAACCACAAGGTTTGGAAATATGCTTCAGATTTTGAAAGTCTTACAGTAGGAGGATAGCCAAAGAAAAGCTGCATGTGCCTGTACTCGGACCCCATTATGTATTTCACCTGGATCCACTCATATACATTTATTCAAGCCAACATCTGCATCAGGAAAATTCACTATCTGCAGGTGGAACAAACAATAGACGTAGAAAAGAGCAAGAGTCCGGTAGCATCTTAAAGACTAAAACATTTGTGACAGGATATGAGCTTTAGTGAGTTACTGCTCACTTCTTCAGGTACCAGAAAAGAGTGTCCAAAGTGAGCAGTGACTCACAAATATCCTGCCTGCCACAAATGTTTGTCTTTAAGGTGCTACCGGACTCTTGCTGTTTTCTACTGCTAGACAGGTTACCATGGCTATAGGTAAAATATACCCCAGCATAAATATAACATGCACTGGACTCTAAAAATCATACATTAAAAAGAGGAAAACAATTGAAGATTTTGATCTCTCTACAGTCTGTAAGCCTCCCAAAACAAAAGATTTCCTTCCCAGTGTACCACCTTATGTAGAGTCTGTGGGTCAACAACTGCAAATGGAACCCTACTGAATTCCCAACATGCCAAAATGAGGAAGCATATTTGCTTGTGGTAAAATCCCATACCACTGGAGACTAAAAAGAGGAATGAAGTGAGACCACCAAGTATCAAAGAAAAAATTATTTGCCAGCAAAAGGGAGAATTTTCTAAAGCAAGAGACACGGTGGTCTTCTTCATAACAACTCTTCTCGTTGATGTGACACACTACCAGAGCTGTTGGAAATGCCTTACCAGGTTTGATTTTGAATTCTAAGGTTTCCAGATTTTGAGATTATAAGAATAATTAGAGAACATATCATTTATTTTTAGATTGAATTTGTGCGAATATAGGCATCATGTGGAAGAGCCTATGGCCTTACATATAAGAAATTCTTTGCCTAACCACACAGCATAGGAGGTAAAATAATTCTTAACGCCAATGAAATTCTAATTCTTTTATAACCTTTTATGTTAAATATATTTAAAATTTCAGTATAATACTGTCGTTTTCAAATTTAATAATGTGGTTTTCTTTTTAAATTTTAGAGAGCACCTGGTTGTGAAAAATATAAAATACACACATTCAGAGAATATTTGTAACCACCTCGACTGTAGAAACCAAAATGATTTTATTTTATGTGATCTATAGCAGGGGTAGTCAAACCTGTGGTCCTCCAGATGTCCATGGGAATAGTAGTCCATGAACATCTGGAGGACCACAGGTTGATAGGACAGACGTATTCACCTGTAATGTTTTTAAATTGTAGTCTGACATTCAGGCCCATTTTTAATTTTACATGTGCTTGTTATGGCTTGACTCTTTTGACACAAATAGGAAGATTTTGAGTTGAGTTTGTTGCACCACTTTTGTTGTTGACCACATATGAATATCACAACCAAAAGGACGGGATTAATTGCATGAGTCTGTTGGAAAAGATTCCACTGGAGTGGAAAAATCCATAATAACTCTGTCCAAACAGTTACCCACAGTTCTGGGCACATGACTGAAAATGACAAGCCCCTTGCACTTATTGCTTTGCTTCACATCAGTGAGACAATGGAGTAGACAAATGGTGATTGGCATTCCTTGTGCCACATTTGCTACCAGTCATGTACCCCCATCATAATTTGCTGCAATCTTCCAATATCTTGGTCCAGCCATGCTGCCTTTGACTTAATCCATGAAAAATACAACCTTCTAAACTTAGATCATGTTCACTTATTAACCCAAAGTTTGTTTAAGTTACCAAAGTTACTGAGAAGGGGAAGGCTGATACATAAAATATTATTTATCCTAATCCTAACCTTGGAAATGAGCCTTAAATCATCTACACAAACCGCTCTATCAAAAGTAATAGGTTCTGATCCATCAATGACTGTTAGTCGAAGCAAGATTACATATTTGTTGTTTATTCTCATGTGTTTTCATTTAACACATGCACAAATTTCAAGAGAAAAATAAACCTTTTAAGAATTCTAGAAGTAAAACAGCAAAATGTTTTTTAAAACACAGGCATAACCCATGGTGGCTATTACAATGAGGTCACTCAAGCCACTGGAAGAGTATTACATAATGTGTAAACAGTACATGAAGCATGTCAAGCCTATTTAAGAGATGGAAAGTAAAACTAAAAGCAAACATTGACAGAGACAGGGATACTTCACAGGAGCAAAGCCTCTATGTTTCAGAGCGAGGCTTTTTGGAGAATCCACTAATATTACTCCCTTTCCTTTTCTGGGAAGCATTAGAATCTTTCATTGGCCTGGCCTCACTTTGGTGGCTCTCTTCATCTGGTTTTTCTGCCGTCTGGAATAGCATTGAAGAAAAGAGAGAAAAAACACAAATCTTGGTTTCTGTGTTCACACAGCTAAAAAAAAACAGGCATTCCAGTCCAGAGCTTCAGGAGCTACATAACATGCTGCCTTCAAACCAGTCAGCCCACCTGCCACAGCCGAGTCTTGGCACCAACTCAAGATTTCTGTCCCATCAGACTGCTTTTCACAGTAAAGCCCCCCATCTGCAAAACTAGAGGCTTAAATTTCACACCTTACAAATTCTCCCCTCCAATCTTTCTATTTTTATAATTGAGGTTTTGGAGGTTACTTAGTCTTCTAGTCCTCAATGCAAGCAGGGTGACATGCACTTGGCCTGTTGTGAGGGGATTATAGGCTTGAAAGAACCACATGGCAGGCTGGATGAAAAAAGGTTTATTTGAGAGGTTTATGTGGCTTGGTTGGTTGCTTTCTTTTTCTACAGTATCACAGTAACAAAAGTACTGGAGAGTTGGGACCTGAGAAAGGGAAAGCATTACAAAATAGATCTCCTGTTTGGTTCAGATTTATAATATAGGAGTATAACAAAGGACCAAGAGGCTTTTAACAGGATAAGAATGAATACCTTGTATTGCACTCTGAAATAAACTGGTAGCAAGTGGAATTCTTTCAGTACTGACAAGATGCTATCTTTTCTGCTAGCCATCAGCCTTCTAGCTGCATCGTGTATCAGTCAAAATTTTCACACAATTTTCAGACGCAGTTCCACAAATCATGTGAGTTATAGTTATCTAACCTGGATGTCATCTGAGATGAATAATTATGCTAGATCTTGTTTCTATAAGGAAGTGGCATAGCTAGTAAACTATCTGGAATAGAGTTAAAGGTGCCATCACACTTGTGATGCTTTGTAGAACATCTGTGATTTTAATAGCCTGTGCATAGATCGCCTTACCTCACATATACCCATTATTTTATTCCATACTAAACAGGAGAGCAAACTCTGAAAAGTATGGAGATTCGATCACTATGCAGAAAGGAAGTGCTCTTGTTACAGACAGAATTTACTGCAATTTAGCTGCCTCTTTATTTTATACCCACATTCCTTCAAAAACAACGTATTGAAGGAATTATATTATTCAAGGCCTAGATGCCCCCTTGTGTTTTAACTGAGTAATCACAGCTTTTTTTCCCATCACAAATTGATGAATGTTTAATTAAAAGTAGAGGATACAATTGTCAAGGCTGTGAGACTACTTACTGCTTCATTGGAAGAGACCAAACTGCACTTTAAGCAAACACAGAAAAAATATATTATCTGCTGTGTCCCTGCCTGTCTCACTTTTGTTAATGTAGAGATGGCAAACAGGCATGCGATTCATAGTTTTGGCCTTAGCACCTAGATTTTGGAATCTCTCCCTTATAAGGCTTTGCCTTGACCCTGTAACCCTGCTATTCAAGGCACAAGGCTAAAGGGCAACAGTCCCAAAGCAGTGTTTTCAGAATTGCTACCTGTTCCATACTCTGTACCACCTAGGCAGGCACAGACTGGGAGTCCTTTTGAGAAAAGGAGGAATAAAAGTCAAAACATAAATCATAAATGAGGAGTGGACATTCAGCTAAACTAAGCTGGAAAACATTAAAAAAAACACTTTACTGGTATTTTTCAGGTATTACTTAAGCCAAATACAGATAAAAGAATCTGAATGGTTGCCAGCATAGCTGAACCCAAATAAAATCTGATGAAAAAATAGGTATATTCAGCTGTATCGAAGAGAAGCTGGCCCCAGCTGATCCTCTCGGATCTGCATGCAGTGGAGAGAGCCCTCCTAGCTACATGCACATGCTGGGGATAGCTTCTCCTCCAACATGGTTTAAACCGCCACAGGAGAAACCCTCCCAGGTAGGTTTCTATGCAGTAGGGAAAGACCTCCCCCACTGCTTGCAGGTTCTGAGGACAGCTTCTTCTCCAGTGCAATTTAAACCACTGCAGGAGAAGCCCTCCCAGCCAGTTTTTCAGTTCCACCTTTCATCTTCACTGATCAGTTTTCCCCTCTGCATCAACACTAAGAATGTGCATGTTGTCGCAGGTTTTAGGACCAAGTTGCAAGCCAGACAGAATTCCAAATATTACTATAACAGGGTAAAGCCCCGAAACACTTACTCAGGGCATGTTTTACAAGATCAGACAGACAAGCTACAATAAACCCTCACCTGAAAAATTCCTGCATTTTTCTGTGATGTTTTGTGCTATAGTAACATGGCGAGGAAACCAAGAAAAAAAATCTATCCAGCCAAAAATAAGGTACCCTGGAAGGGATACATTAAATCCAGACCCTTGTGTATCATGGCACATTCACAGTACTTACACTCTAATTACAGGAAGACAATTAAATGACGCAGATCTGAAATATTTCACTGGGTACAGCAAGATTGCGCATGTAAAGATTAATTTTCTGCATGCACACACACACACACACTTTACAACAAATTAAGTATATTTCTTACCATTGTTGTCTGGCTTGCATATTTCTCAGTCCACTGTCTGGCATTTCTCAAGAATGTTTGTTTGTTATATCTATACTCAGAGGACTAGACATAATTTAAAAAAAAGAAAGAGTAATTATGGTCTCTCAGTCATAAGCCATGCTTATGTTCAATGGCAAATTTACTAGACAACACAGTATTTAAGCTATCTTATCTTTGGTCTAAGACCGCAAATACATTTTGAAACCCTAACAGCACAATAAATGGTTTAATCCTATTTAAGAAGACTAGTCTTTCAGAGAAGCTCTAATATGTTACATGAAACATGCAAAAATCATACAGTATCAAAATTCTGAGCTGAATCCAATGATCCTCAACAGTAGGTTCTAGTGGAGGCAGATCTTTGTTGCATTCTTCTTCACCCAGCAATCTTCCCCACCTTCAGGAAAATTGATTCCCAGAGTTGCAGTAACCACATGGACATTACATTTGAACCAGAAGAATTTATGAAAAAAATCATAAGGCTGCATGTTGCTAGGCCCGCAAGAAGGCAGAGGATGATATCAACTTTGCCCCATTCACCTGCCGCAATGTAGTCTTCAAATACATGTGGCAGCCTGCAACCCTGCAAATCAACTTCCCAGAGTCAGCAGGGATTGCTGAGGAAAGGATAGCGCAGCAAACTGCATCGTTCATTCTGTTAACAACTCTGCTGGATTGTACCCTCTATTTGCACATTATCCACTACTTCAGAATTAACAGGAGTTTCCCTTAAATTAACTGCTAGAAACGGCATCGATCAATTGATCTAGAAGGGACTGTACTGCAAAAAAGCAAATCAGCCTGTGTCTCCAATATAATTAGATGACATGATCCCCTGCTTTTGTCCTCCCCACTCGACCTCCCAAATGCAGAGTTCTAGCATTTCAGATGGATGCTTTAGATAGAGTCTACAAACCTTCATATCTCCTTGCACAGCAAACAACAACATGGTAGTTGAATGCTCAAAATCAAACACACAAATTAAGAGAAGAAAACTCACAATATCAGCCATGAGAGGGTCATCAGGATTGGGCTCGTTCATAAGCATTTGTATGGAGGTCAGCAAAGTTGCAATATTCAGTGATGGCCTCCATGCACCCTTCAAAGAAAGAAATACAATATTACTAGGAGGAGGAGAGGAGAAACAAGAAAGTGGTTTCGAAAGCAGACAACCCATGTTCCCTCTGTCAGGTTTTCCAGGATAAGGAAGCAGCAATCAAAATATCAAGCAATGCATAAAATTGCAAAGACAAAACATAAAGTCTTTGAAGATGTAAGGGCAAGCAATATAAAACAATTCAGCCTCAAAGAATCCCAGACATATTAGCCCAGGGGTAATCAAACTGCGGCCCTCCAAATGTCCATGGACTATAATTCGCTGACAGGGGCTCATGGGAACTGTGGTACAGGGACATCTGGATGGCCACAGTTTAACTATCCCTGCAGCCTATTAGCAATCCTGCCTCTCCAAGAGCATTGCACTCTGCAAATTCCAATTGGTGGTTCCTGGCCTTAAAGAAGTGTGATTGGCCACAACCAGAACCAGGGCCTTTTTCGCCCTAGTTCCAACATGATGGAATGAGCTACCAGTAGAGATCTAGGCCCTGTTGGAGCTACCAGAGTTCCGAAGGGCCTGCAAAATGGCGCTCTTCTGTCAGGCATACCGTTGAGACCGATACAAGAATACGGTGACATCAGAATGCTCCCCCCCCCCCCCCAACGTGAACATGGGATATAAAAAATAAACCAGGACACTGCTGGAGCATTCTTTTAAATGGAAACTTAGTTTAAATTTTTAATAGTTAATGGCTTTACATTTTCTATATACAGGTCTCTAATGTTGTTAGCTGCCCCAAGACTACTGTCAGAGAGGACCAGTCAATAAATCATTAGAATAACACCAGTAAACAAAGCAACAATTCACACGCCAGGATTTGCACTCAAACACCTGGGCTTGCCAGCTATAGCTGCTGTCAAAGTATTCCATTAAAGCAACATTTCTTTACTTTAGGGGGCAGTTTGAGAACATCAAGGCAAATTCTTCCAGAAGAGTCAATGTTGGGATGGTAGATGGGAGTCAGAAAGCGTATCTTGGGAGGTTCAAATGGATACCTAATTAAGAAACAGTTTCAAATATATAAGAAATCATTGTTTTTAAAAATAATCAAACATAGTTTTTCACATTTTCATGTGTTTCTACCTCTCCATTCATTTTTAAAGAAATCTAAAATATAGTTTCTAGAAGAAATTTCAAGTTTTAGATTGATATCAAATTCTCCATATGATACAAGCACGCTACCCTTTGCAGTCATTAGACGTTACCACCCTTATGGGGAGAATATACTTATGCACAGTTATATACACAATCACCATTTTATCAGAAAGAGGCAACAAATGTATCTTGAACCTCAGTACACACAAATGAGAACCATATGTGAGATATGACAGCTCTCAGTTTATGATCCTATAGGGATCTGCAGTTTAATGTGCCATCAATAGCAACCAGTCTTTCTATTCCAAGGTCATCTTAGCTGAGCATACCTCCTCATTAACAATAAAAATTCTCTGCTTACCTGACAGGCACAACTACTTCCAAGTCAAAAACACCTTTTTCATATGGTGTATCTGCAGAACCCAAGATTTCTGAAAGAGACCCATATTTTAAAATGTTAACACTGCCCCCTTTTGGTGCTTGCTGAAGGCAAGAATTAAGTTTCTAAAGAAACAGCAAGGACTAAAAAGGTAAAGGTAAAGGTATCCCCTGTGCAAGCACCGAGTCATGTCTGACCCTTGGGGTGATGCCCTCTAACGTTTCCATGGCAGACTCAATACGGGGTGGTTTGCCAGTGCCTTCCCCAGTCATTACCGTTTACCCCCCAGCAAGCTGGGTACTCATTTTACCCACCTCGGAAGGATGGAAGGCTGAGTCAACCTTGAGCCGGCTGCTGGGATTGAACTCCCAGCCTCATGGGCAAAGCTTTCAGACGGCTGCCTTACCACTCTGCGCCACAAGAGGCTCTTTCAGCAAGGACTACTTCACTATAATTAATTCTACTGCACTAGACTTAAACTGTGTCTATCCAAGAAACAGAAACAGTTTCCAGAGTCTGACTGCTGTAATTCAGAGTTCAAATTTAGCTTTAGAGTTCAAAAATAGTGGAGAGTTTGGATCAGGATGTAGAGATTGCTATTGAGAAGGTCCTTGCCTAAAAACAAGTTTGACACCTGGATTAGAAAACTTTCCTGTTATGCAAATTATGCAAATTTAAGATTTTTTAGAAATTTCTGTATAAATACATATGTGTATAAATATATACCGACTCCAGTATAAGAAGTAATTTAAAAAGAAATAAAGTAAAAAAATAGTCTACACTTCAGTCAGCCCACCACTGATGAAGAAAGGCAGAATAGACAAAGTAAGACACTATAAGTTATTCATCCCATGGCAATATCTGGTGATTTAAAACAGAGTTAATAAACTTCCCAAATAGTTAAAATCAAGGCAACTCCTGCTTGGGGGGGGGGGGGAGTAAAATCAAGACAGACACATACGAGCTCGAAGGTAATCTAAGTGACCATCAGTCTGCCAACAGGTGATGCCTGGAGGTGGCTCCGTAGTCAGCAGATGCAGCTCCCGCTTCAGTCGTGACGCCCTTTGCATTGTACCACAGCTACATAAAGTAAACACTGCATTGTTTAAGTCTGCCAGTAATTGCACTGCAACCCTGAATCGCAAGCAGACTCCTGCTCTAGCTGGGTTTTTTTTTTAAATAGCTGTCTAATGTTTCTACTTTACATTCAACATCCTTTAAAAACAGCTAGTCATGCCGAAGGTTTGGTAGCTACTGCATACTTCATTTGCAACTGACATAGAACCACAACAGGCCACCTGAAACCCTGCAAAGTTGACAGCTCTGTTAAGAAGGGACCTACTCATCTGGAGGTACCCAAATGCCAGGCTGGAGGCTACTCCCAGGCAATGCAATGCTGTGTTTTAAAGACAGGAGCAATTCTTCAGAGCGGGAGGTTGTTCTGGGCCACAGTGCTGGGGGGGGGATGATTTTGAAGGCTCCTGGGGAAGAGTCAGGCAGCCTTTCATACGGGGGCGGGGGGAAGGAAGCACTATTATTATCATGAGGCCCCGTTTACCCCAGGGGAAACTGTTTACAATGGGTACGCGCAGGGTTCCAGTTCCGCCGGCAGGGAAGGCAAATCCCAACTCCCGTCCCCGCAGAGCGAGGTCTGCACTGCAGGCGCCAAATAGCACAAGGGCTGCCTGAGCCCCGTTTCTTGCCTCCCCCCCAGCAAATGAGCTTCGCAAGACGCCCCCAGGGCGGGCCCTCCTGGCCACCCCAATGGATAACGCGAAAGGGAAGCTCTCTCGCATTGCAAGAGCCGCTCCCCGCCGCCGTCCGACCTGCAGAGCCCTCGCCAGACAGCCGAGAACGCGTCAGGGCCCTTCGGCAAACGCGCCACCCAGTTAAACAGGACGGGACCCGGCATGCCTAGCAGCTGCACTCCGACAGGCCGAGCGAAGTGTTCGTCAAGACGATGCGCAGCGTTGATTGGTCACCAAGAGCCGTAGTTCAGCCCCTAAGTGGCCGCAACGCGGTCCCAGCCCCAATACAGTCGTCAGGGCTAGTTCCGGGTTGCGCTTGAAGTCTTTCCCCGTCTTTGCGCCATGCGAGGGAGAGGCGGCGTCCAGCGCCTTCAGATAATGGCACTTTCCCGGCGTGATATTTCTCCGCCCATGCTAGTAGGGGAGCGTCGTCAGCGTGAGCTCTCAAGGTTTTAAGAGCTCGGTTGCCATACAATACTTTTGACAATGAAGGCTCAATTTTAATCATTTAGGAATATCAAACAAATTAATATGACGTAAGCAAAGTCCAATGAAGGGCTCGGCCGCCTGAGTAGCCCAGCTCGATCAAACCTAGGGAGCTAAGCAGGGCTAGCCACGGTTAGTACTTTGGTGGAGATGACCAAGGAAGACCACCGTTGCCATGCGAAGGAAGGCAGTGATGCACGGAGTATCTCTTGTCCTCAAAACCACGAGACCGTTGCAACTTGACAACTCATGAGTTATTGCTTTAATTAGTTCAGTGGTCATTACAAGGCATTTAGTTTTAGCTACATGAATCTCTAGATTATTCAAATTTCACATGAAATTTTCTGTTCCTGTAGTTAGTTTTAAAGGCTTTTTGGACTGCTGCTTTACCCTATTGAGCTTTACACAAAGAGGAAGTGTGTTGCAGTTTTCAGGACAAAGGAGTTAACAAACAGACAAAAGAAATATTTTACTTAATCTTGCTTTTAAAGTGTAAAAAGGTAAAGGTATCCCCTGTGTAAACACCGAGTCATGCCTGACCCTTGGGGTGACTCCCTCTAGCGTTTTCATGGCAGACTCAATACGGGGTGGTTTGCCAGTGCCTTCCTCAGTCATTACCGTTTACCCCCCAGCAAGCTGGGTACTCATTTTACCGATCTCGGAAGGATGGAAGGCTGAGTCAGCTTTGAGCCGGCTGCTGGGGTTGAACTCCCAGCCTCATGGGCAGAGCATTCAGACTGCATGTCTGCTGCCTTACCACTCTGCGCCACAAGAGGCTCTTTTTAAAGTGTAGTGCCTGTATTTTTCAATTTACTGTTTTGTGAGTTGATATGAGGGCTTCACCCTCCCAAAAAAAAAACCTTGAGAAAAATTACTGTTTTATGTTGGGGGAGGTTCCCTTTTACTGTAAACAGCACTGAATATAGAAAAATATTATTAGAACTAACAGAAATATCACAACCCAATTTAAGTTCCCCATAAGCTGGATGTTGCAGGGAAGGGTAGAGATATTTAACCTGGACTAAAAGGCGATTGGTATTTTGCAAACAGCTATTACTGATTGTGGTTAAGTAGCTCTTATGTTAGCAACATTCAAGATTAATTTAGATTTGTAAAGAGAGGAATCAGGTAACATGATTTAGATCGAGATTATGAGACACTGCAGTTAACATATTGAGGATTATTGGAAAGTCTTGGCTGCTTACCAAGCAAATATACTATCCAAATTAATATAGCAGTTGCCCCAATGATTCATCTATGTAGAAAGGTGCCTTTTGCACTATGTGATAAGCTCAAGAAGGAGCTAGAAAGAATGGAGACATTCAAGGTGAAACAGAAAATTCACCTTGAATGCTTCCATTCAGAAACCAACAGAATGGGCTAATTCCTTGGTGATTGTGGAGAAATCTCATAGGAAGTTGCAAATATGTCTAAATCCCAGCCGCCTCAACAAGCCTATTTGAGCAGGAGCATTTCAAACTCCCCACTAGTGAAGAGAATGGCAGAATTTGCTAATCCCCACCCCCCAGCAAATTAAATACTACCTCCCACTTTTGGGAACAACCTACGGACAATTCAAAACTGTACATTTCATACTTCTTTTGAAAGAGATCATTTTAAGTTACTCCATTTGGCATCGCCTCAGCTCCCAAGGGGTACCATAAAACCATTCACATGATTTATAAGCACATGGTGGGATTTAATGCTTCTACAGGATATCATTCTCTGGATTTCTACCAGAGAGGAATATGATCTGAGGTATCAGAAACAAACAGAATTGCACATTTAAAATTAAATAAAGCAAAATATGTTTTTGGAGTATCTGAACTGGCATTTCTGGGTAATGTCATGTTCACGGTGAGGGTGAAACATGACCAGTGAGAAGCTGAGGCTACCAAGATGATGCCACAGAGATGTGCAGTGATTCTTGGGGATGGTTAATTAGGTAACCCTAGGTAGGTAACCCTAGGTAGGGAAATTATTCTAAACTTGCCATTCAAAGCAACTTTCTGAAAATAAACATGAGTGGTCCTGGGATATTTATTTATCATATAGCATGTGTAGTCTACCCAAGAGATCCATGGATTGTCTGGCAGCCAAGCAAGGACTTTCAGAGGTAGTTTGCCATTTCCTGCCTCTGCATCATGACTCCTAGTGTTCCTTGGATGTCTCCCATCCAAATACTAGCCAGGGTCAGCCCTGCTTAGTTTCCAAGATCTGACAAGATCAGGCTTGTCTGGTTCTGGTACATACAGCAAGAGTAAGCATGGACTGTCCTAAAAAGAGACTTGATTACAGACCATGTTCAAGTTCTGTGGTCTAGACAGGCCACCCAAAATGTTGTTGGAAGTCTTAAGTGTGGATTTGGTGATTATTCAGCACCATTAGACTTAATGGCAATCAATGACATACATATTTGAAGCACTGATGAAGGCAGAAAGTAGGTATGTCCAAACTGAAAAGGAGTTGTTGGATATCTTATTTGCTTGTCAGATTTTTATTCTCTGGTATACTAGATGGAAAATTTAATAAGATTCCTAGGGAGAAGAGAATCTGTCCATGTAACATTAAAGAACTGGAAACCATTAACCACTTTGTATAGAAAAACTTTTACCAAGATTTTTGAGCTTTTGATTAGAGATATGAATGCTGAGGATAAAGACAATTGGATATAAAAGCTCCTTATGGGAGACAACACCTCCACCACCTTCTAGGTCACAAAATTCTGTGGAGTTTTTTTTATTAAAATCAGACAACTAAGTATAGCTGCTGTATAGTTTTTACTTCTTGGTTGATCTGTTTTATTAACCATTAATTTTTATTCTAAGTTTATTGTTTAAAACGGTAATGACTGGGGAAGGGAATGGCAAACCACCCTGTATTGAGTCTGCCAAGAAAACGCAAGAGGGCGTCACCCCAAGGGTCAGGCATGACTCGGTGCTTGCACAGGGGATAACTTTACCTTTACCTTTTACTGTTTTATAGTTTTCTGTCATGGCAGGTAATTGCTGTAAAAAAACCTGATTGATAATTAGTTTATTTATGGTCAAATAGTGCAAGCATAAGCTGGTCATAAGGTCTGGTAGCCTTATTTAAGAAACCAATAAATTATTGTGCTTTGAGAATACAATTTATGATGCTAAAGCTACAAAATATGATCTTTCTGGGCCATTCCGCACCGGGATCCATGTAGCAAATTGTTTGCTGAACGAAAAATCGCCATTTTAAATAGTGGAATTCGGCGTAATGCATACCTGCCTTTGTAGTGGAATCCAGTTGCGTTTCTATCGTTTCCCACAGGGTTCCGGTCTCTGCAAAAATCGCTAGCCAGGAAGCGCTATTGCTAAGCTGTGTCCCGCCGCTGGCCATCAAGCAGCCAATGGGCGGCCGTTATCATGCTCCCAAACAGCCCCTTTCCCTTTAAGGAAGGTTTTTAAAACACACACACACACACCCGTTGCAACAAATATGCATTGATTCGTTGCAACGGAGAGACCCATCCAGCTAGCAGGTGGTGTTTGAGCTGCCATTTCATCATTGCCAAGCTCCCCCCAAGTGAAAAAAAAAAATCCCCCCCCTCACGGGCGCGATTTTCGGCCGAAAACAGTGTGAAAAATAAAGTGAAAATAAACCAGCAAACAGGCCTCTGCGATGCATGTGCTTGGTGACTTTAAACAGAGGGGCTGCAGCCAGGGAAGCCTCACTGGGTAAACGAAGGCTCGCTGGTGCGTTGATCTCCGTTCGCTTGGAGAAAAAAAAATGGCGATCGCTTCACTGGAAGATCAGAGGAGAGCGCCAGGGGGAGGAACTTTGCAGAAACCGCAACAATGGTAACGCACAGTACTTTCCCGCTAGTGTTGCAGATTGGTTGCAGGAGTGTAGCGCTTTCCGGAGGCTGAATCCACTTTTTGGGATTTCCCTGAAAGTGCTACAACGAAGCGCTTTTTGCGGATCGGTTTCAGGAGTGTTGCAGATTGTCAACGACGTTGTGCATAATGGCAAAACTGTAGCGATTTCAATTAGTGACCATTGTGCTATTTTGGACGAATGCGGAACGGCCCTCTATGTTCTACATTCCCTGCAAATTCATGTTTACAGCAGATGCACTGGGGCCATACCTTAACAATACCCAGAACAGATTTCAGATAGCTCTATGGAAGACCTGAAATGGTCTCTATTTGAAGGTTGGCCAGAGAACTGCAGCAGTTGAGATCCAAGTATTTGGGACTACTGGAACTGCAGCAAGCTAGTAATCCCAAGGATACTCTGGCATACCATTCTCCAAAATGTGCATGAAAGCTATTTCGGAATTGAAAAATGTAAAGAGAACACAAAAGGTACCATAGATTAATGATGATATTGGTAACACTGTGGCAAACTGTTTCATTTGTCCAAAATTCAAATTATGGCAACAGGTATACCCTGTTCCAAAGAGGGCATACGAGAATGTAGAATCACCCAAACACCCTAATTTTTGACATTGGCAGGATAAAAATTTTTTATTTTATTTTATTTTTTAAAAATAAAATATCAGCTTTTATTCAAGCTCAGCTATACTTATAGCTGATCAGATCAGAGAATTTGTAATCTGCTTTAGGTATTTTGGGGGTGAAGTTCAGCAGAATGTGCAGCCCTAGTTCTGAGGGTAATATGGAAGAGAAGTGAATAATGTAAGCAGCTTTGGGTTCTTTCTGTAGATAGAGGTATGGTATAAATGTATTACATAAATAATAAATGTAGCTGAGTATGGAAGGGTTGGTTGGTGAGTGGGAAGGAGAGAAAGAAACAGAGAAGGTTGAGCATGGAAAGAGGAAATAGTATGGAGAAAGTTCTATGTGGGAAATGAGCCCCTCATGAGTTCTTGAAGTTTTCACACCACACAACTGGGACATAGTTTTCTCAGGTGGAGGCAGTCAAGGTAGGGATGGAGGGAAAAATAAAGGTGGGCTGGCTGGGGGGAAGGAGTGAAGGCAGGAAAAATGAAAAGGTGGAGTGAGTTTTAACGGAAGGAAAAGATAAAATAGTGGGGAAGGGGAAAATGAGATGTCTCCCAGTCTTTGAATTCCTGCTTGTAATCTAGCTCACTTGTTCATCCTCCAATGTAATATATGCCACCTTGTGTCAACAGTGTCCTTGTACTCTCTACATTGAACAAACTGGTCTGTCACTACTCAGAAGAATGAACAGATGGATGCAAATTAAGTTCATTACCCATCCACCCCACTGACTGCAACACTAATATATTTCATTTTATTTTTCTGTAATAAAATAATGTCCTGCTGTATCTGCTTATCTTGCTTTATACTGTATGGATTCAGTTTTTGTTCTTATTCGACACTGTACATTAACCCTGCTTTGTTTAGAACACTTGCAGTACAATCCCCAGCAGTTACACCATTCTGTGTCCAGTAACTTCAGTCGATTTACAAGGCTGTAATTAAAGAAATAATAAATATTTTGGGTTGCACTGTTCTTAATGGTCCTCAAGTGCAACTTCTCCTTGTATTCTCTACATTGAACGAACTGGTCAGTCACTACTCAGAAGAATGAATGGATGCAAATTAATTACCCACCCACCTCCTGGTTTAACAAGGATCTGGAATTTTTCATAGACTATACAGCTAATATTTTTTATTTAATTTTTTCTGTAATGTACCGCTTCATCTGCTTATCTTGCTGCATAGAACAGAATGCACTTTTTATTAGATCTTGTCTTAAACCTGCTTCTCATTTTAGTATATATCCCTTTTCAGCATTTATACTATACATTTACAATCCAGTGCCCTTGATTAAATGAACTCCTTACAAACAAATGTTAGTATTTCACGCACCACTGCACTCCAGTTTTAATTCATTTAAAAGGTACTATTTATTCTGTGCAATTGGACAAAATGTTTTTTTAAAAAATATTTATGGATACTGGCACATAATTAAGATTTTAAAATCCTGTGACATTCATCTATTCAGAATTGAAACCAAATTGGATCAAACAGCATCATCTGCTTTCCAACTCTATGAACTGGTTATCATGATCTGAGGTGCAAATTCATGTAATTATTCCTAAATTTGATAACTTTTGAGATTTCTAGAAAATGAACATTCATGTTATTGAAATTTATATTTTGACTGAAGTGTTCAAATTTAATTTTTTTATTATGAATCATCTTTTAGAAACTTTTAAAAACTAAAAATTTAAAATTTCCCTCTTCAAAAAACTAAAAATTTCCATGCAGCAGTTTCCTAATCTGTAATCTGGCTACCACCTGGAGACAAAACTGGTAAAAGAATGCTTCATTGTTTGTATGAACAACAAAGGGACAGACGTGTCAATTTTAAGGATTTAATTTTGTTAGTCATTTTCCCCCAGACAGGAAGTGCTAAGTGCGCCCCGGAAATTCCGGTTGAGAGACCTCGGAAGCATAAATTGACGCACTTGAGCAGAGGGCGGAGACAAAGCCCTTTATCTACGCCGGGGAGGGGGCGGGACCCTGGAACCTAGCCGCCTCGCCGGAAGCGGAGAGACAGGAAGTCCCGTTTTACTGGCACCAGGGGACACTGAGGAGTATCCGGTCGAGAAGCTTCCAGAAGCCGGTAGTACGTCGTCATGCTTATCTTTAAGGCCGTCTGTCTGTAAGGCGCGCCTTGTTCCCACTGAGGCCGCTGGGATTTGGCCGCGATGGCTGGCGGGCAGAGCGTGGAAGGGAAGATGGGCGGGAACGAGGGGCTCGGAGCGGCCGCTGCGTCGCCTGGGTGAGTGGTCCGAGTTCCCCTTCGGGACCAGCCCTCCTCTGAGAAGGGGGCGGGGCTCGGCGCTTGCCCGTCTCGCGTTCGAGGCGTTTCCCGGAGCGCAGCCTCAGTCGCGGGACCCTTGCGGGGATCTTGTGACAGCGCCTCCTAGTGGCGGCTTTTCGCGGGTCGGTCGCGCAGGAAGGCCTTTCGCGGGCTCCCTCTAGTGGCTCTTCGCCGCAGAGCAGCTGGTGAGATCCGCGCTTGGTGCTTGCGGGAGGGAAGTGCGCGGCTCTGGGGCCGGCGCCGAGGATTGTCGGGGGGGGGGGGGCTGGGGGCGTGGTCCGCGACTGAGGGCTCCTCGTCAGCCGCAGAGCGGAGGCGCGTCAGAGCTGCTTGAAGCCGGAGCGCTCAGAAGCCTTGAGGCTTGGTTTGGTGATCTCCGGCAATGGAGTCCGCGAATCTTTGGCCTGGCTCTAGGCAGCTCACAAAACAAACAATAACATTACAAACAAGCAGCATAAGAATTATTAACATTTTTTTTACTAACTGTAGCCTGCCCTGTGGTTGAGATTCAAGGAACATTGCAGCATTTAAAACTGGTGCAGTGAGGACAGTGTAAGATGTCCACTGAACGTTGCAACAGGATTAGGGCTACAAGTATTCGAAAACAATGCAAGAAAGTATGAAAGATGAGATATCAAACAGTGTAGAAAATGAACTTGGAAGAGTTGAATAAAGTGCAGTAAGGAGCAAGCTAGTGTGTCCAATAAGCCACCAGCCTTTTTCCTTCTGAATAATTCCTATTCTGCTATATTATTGTTCTGTTGATAACAATGCCTTCCTAACGGTCTTGTTTTACACAAGCTGTTGAACAACAAAAATTGAGTCCAATAACACCTTTAAGACCAACAAAGATTTATTCAAGGCATGAGCTTTCGAGTACATGCACTCTTCCTCAGACTAACTGTACAGGATCATAACTGTACAGTAATTGAAAGGTGGATTCTTGTCCTTACCTCAGACAGACTGCTACATAAGGCGAGGGCCTGCAACACGGAGGGCATTTCTGCACATTAGTAAAAATCGTGTCATGCCTGCGGAATGGCAAAGAGCGACATTATATCATACGCGCCCCAGCCTTCCTCACCTTTTTGCGGTCTTGCCTTTGTCTGCCTTCTTTTTGTGTCTTACCCTCCTCACCTGCAGGTGGAAGAGAGCAACGTGCCTTATACACGTCGCACTTCCGCCTGTCTATCAGTTCAGGCAACCAATCCCCTTCCTCCAAATTCTGATGCAGCTTAAAGGTTTTGCAATGCCCACTATTTTTTTAATCATACTTCTCTGTTGCATTGCCTGTGCATAGAATCATAGATGTGTAGTGCTTTTGAATGCCTCCCCTTATGGAATCACGAGTAGGCTTGTGCAAGAAGGGCCTGATTCAGCCACTTTGGCTTCAGCACCTATGAAAGTCAATAGCTGAAATCAGGCATAACTAACAACATCTACAAGGGCCCTGCTCCCTCCCTCCCAAAAACCCATCATGGCGTTCTGCTCTTGGACCTGTTTGTACTATTATACTGTTGTACTGTTTTTAATGTTATACTGTTACCACTGTTATAATTATCAGCTAGTAATATTAATGTTATAATCATTATATGTATGGATTGTTTCTTGTATAGTTCCTAAATTGTATGTAAACTGGAAGGCGGCATATAAATATAATACTGTACACAGTATTCCAAATAAGGCCACACCATAGATTTATATAGGGGCATTATGAAACTGGCAGATTGGTTTTCAGTCCCCTCCCTAGTAATCCCCAGCACAATATTTGCTTCGTTTATTACAGCTGCATTCTATTTATTTATTTATTTAGATATTAATATAGATATTTATACCGCCCTTCCCTACGGCTCTGGGTGGTTTACATAAAATATTTTGGAACATTTACATAGAACACTATCAAAATCAATATAACAATAACATACCAACTAGAACAACTAGAACAGTATTTCAACAATATCTTTGACACTCCCTCAGTAGGTTCGATCCCTCAGTCTGTGGGGGGGACCTGTAGATGTCATGGGTCAGTCCGCCTCACCAAATGCCTGGTGGAAGAGCTCCCTTTTGCAGGCCCTGTGGAATTGTGGAAATTCTGGCAGGGCCCTGATCTCTTTGGGGAGCTCATTCCACCAGGGGGGGGGGCAGGACTGAAAATGCCCTGGCCCTTGTTGAGGTCTGATGTGCCTCTTTAGGGCCAGGGATCCACAGCCTGTTGGAAGTGGCGGAGCGTAGCGCTCTTCTGGGGCTATCGGCAGGGAGGTAGTCTTTCAGATACACTGGGCCCAGACCACGTATGGCCTTGAAGTTTATTACCAAAACCTTAAGCTTAATCCGGAATTGAACTGGGAGCCAGCTGTTCTTGGAGTACCAGCCGGATAAGAGATCTCCATGTTTCTTAGTGAGAATCCTGGCCACATCATTCTGCACCAGTTGTAGTTTCCGGATCAAGGATAAGGGTAGGCCTGCATAGAGCGAGTTGCAGAAGTCCAGTCTAGAGGTGACCATTGCATGGATCACTGTGACTAGGTGCTCTTGTTCCAGGTAGGGCACTATTAGTTTGGCTTGGTGGAGGTGGTAAAATGCCAGCCGTGCTACCTTTGTGACCTGGGCTTCCATTGTAAGGGAAGCATCCAGGATCACGCCCAGATTCCTGGCAGAGAGAGTCGCTAGGAGCTGCACATCATCCAGTGTGTCAACATCTTCAGAGAGTTATCTACCATGCCTCCAAGATCTCTTTCCTTGTCAATTACTGCCAGTTCAGATCCCATCAATGTATATTTATAATCAGGATTAGGATTTTTGGTTCCAATGTGCATTACTTTGCACTTGCCCACATTGAACCTCATTTGCCATGCTGACACCCACTTGGCATTTCAGTAGTCCCCTATTTCTCTTCATCCTGAACAGTTTGGTATCATCTGCAGACTTAACCACTGCACTGCTTACTCCCAACTCCAAATCATTAATGAACAAGTTAAAAAGCACCAAACCTAGTAATGAGCCCCGAGGTACACCACTGCCTAACACCTTCCACTGTTAAAACTGCCCATTTATACTCACTGTCTGTTTCCTGTTAATTAACCAGTTTTTGATCAACAAGAAGACTTGTCCTCTTATCACATGGCTACTGAGTTTACTTTGGAGCTTTGATGAAAAACTTTATCAAAAGTTTTCCGGAAGTCTAGGTAAACATCCTCTGGGTCACCACACTAAAAGGTTAGTGAGACAAGAATTTCCTTTACAGAATTCATCTTGATTCTTTGTCTATATCTTTTGTTCATCAATGTGCTTAATAACTCTAATAATGGATTCCACCAGCTTACCTATTAATGTTAGACTGTTCAACCTGTAATTTCCTGAATCTCTTCTGGAATCTTTTTTAAAGATGGGAGTTACATTAGCTTCCTTCTAGTCCAGATTTTAGTGATAGGCTGCATATTTTTGTGAGGAGATCCACAAGTTTACATTTGAGTTCTTTCAGAACTCTTGAATGTATGCAATTTGGGCCTGGTGCTATGTCAATTTTTAATTTGTCCATCAGTTGTAGGACATCACCTCATTCTGACTCAGGTCTTTTGACACCCTTCCTGAAATTGGTATTTTTGGTATGCTGGCACCTCCCATATTTTACACTGAAGACAGAGGCAAACAAGACATTCATCATCTGCTATTTCCCTTTCATCCTTTAGTAGCCTTTTTGCCCCTTGGTCATCCAAGGGCCCCATTGCCTCCCTGGCTGGTTTTCTACTTCTTGAAGTGATTTTTATTGTTGGTTTTATTGTGTTTTGCAATTTGTTACTCATAGTCCCTTTTGACCTGTCTGATCACTAACTTGCATTTTGTTTGCCAACGCCTTTCATTTGACTCACCTAGACTATTTATTTATTTATTTATTTGTTTGTTTGTTTATTTGTTTATTTATTTATTTATTTAATGTACATGTTGTGGCTCCTGGCATGACCAGCTCTCTCAGGCTCACAACATAATTTAAGTTACAAAGTTTAAAATATACAACAATTCCTTACATTTACATAAATGCTAAACTCAAAAGCATTATGCCAAGGTTTGAGTCCAAGAAAGTTTCATTCTGGATATAATCTTTTGTGTGCATGCACACGTCTTCAGATATATGCCTGCCCACCTGAATCTATTAGCGCTATGGTCACTGTTCCTAACTAGTGCTATTTACATTTCTCGCCAGATCTGTAATCTCAGCTGCAACATGAAAACAACTTCTCAACTGAGCTGTTCTATAGTAGCTAAGTTATTCATTCAAAGAAACTCAGTCAGAATTTAGTTATTTTCCTCCACAGACTGTTTTAAATTATTAGGCCATGTCTGAAGAATTCACAGCACACAGCTGTTCATTCAAAAGAAATAACAATATATTAGTGCCCATTATGACCCTTTTCTCCTTTCAGTGTTGCAGGTAACATATACAGACTAGATCAGATGGCTGAGCCGAATGGAAATAAACTTGTGAAGCTGCTTCCAGTTTCTGAAACTTTGGGAAATGCTGGGCCCTCCATATATACTCCCGTTGTGCTTGATAATACACAGATAAACGCCTCCGTTTCTGGCCTTCTTTCTTTGAAGACTATGTTCACAAAGACTTCAACTGTGTTCTCAAACACCACAACCCCTCCACTTGTTAATATCCCTGCAGTTCTAACAGGAGCTCCTGGAAAATTTATTCTCCCCAAACAGATGGAGAAAGTAACCCATGTGGTTAATAAGAATCAAATGACAACAAGCTCCTCAGCCATTCAGAATAATTATGTTTCAGCTGATCTATTATCTTTGCCAAACGATGCTGCCTCAGTGTCATCAGTCCAGAGTAATGTTTTAATGAATGTCCAACATCTTCCAGTTGTGAACACTCCAGTACTCCCTTCTGGGCATCACCTCCAAATCCCTGCTTATGCAGAAGTGAAATCTGTTCCAGCGTCTTGTTTGCCCCCAGCTGTCCAAGAGAAGATACTGGCAGTGGCAGCCACCAATGCCTCGTTGACATCCGAAGCTGCAAAGCCACCAAATGTTATTTATGTGTCACCAGTAAAAACAGTGAAAACACCTAATTCCAAATGCTTGCAAAATATCAATCCAACACCTGCTGCCGAAATAGCAAAACCTTTAATACTGATGACTGCACCAACAGCAGTCAGTAACCCTGTTCCAGATGTTGTATCACACGATATCCAGAAACCAAGGGAAGCTCCTATGAAGTGGGTTGTCCAAGAAAACCCACAGTCTTCAGCATCTTGCCTTGTCCCTGTAAGGTCATCAAATGACATGGTATCAAAGATGTTAAAAACTTTGGTTGATAAGAAAAATGTGACAAGCAGTCCTGCCTGCACTTTGCCTGCCTGTTCTAGTAGCGTGAGTGAAAGCCAAGCAAAATTGTCTTCTATTAAAGATAATGCCCTGGTTATGTATAATGGTAAAGTCTATCTGCTGACAAGAAAAGAATCCAGTACAGAGTCAGCCCTGGATGACAAGCACGTACCAGCCACTGCCGACACCCACCTCAGAAAACACACGTCACAGGTAGCTAGTTCATTTGGAGATAACACAATAACTAATCAAGTTGTCAATCTAGTGTTGTCAAAAAATAAAGGTGTTCAACTTAGTGCAAAGGATCCAAAGTCATGTGAGAACGTTAATCCGTCTCTGTGGTCTGACCAGGTCAAGACCTTAAAAGTGGCACCTAATCTGCTAACATCACCGAACGAGAATCTACAAATAGGATCAGTCAGCCCACAGGAGGCTGTGTCATTATCAGAAAATACGCCTGGTGGAATAAAAGTTGATGATAAAACAGTAACAGACAAAGATCCAAATATTGACATACAGAAAACACCTAAAACTGTTGTTTTACGATCAGTGACAGACAAAGATCCGAATATCGACAGAAAACAGAAGAAACCTCCTAAAACTGTTGTTTTACAATCAGTGACAGATGAAGATCCAAATATCGACATCATACAGAAGACACCTCCTAAAACTGTTGTTTTACGATCTTCTATATGTGGTGTTTCCAAAGAGGAAGAACAAAAGGTAATTTTATCTGCTGGAGGAAAATGTTACTTTCTACTGAAGACCAGATCTTTCTGCCTCCCCATTCATACTATAGCCCATTCAGAACTACTCTGAGGATCAGGAAACCTGTGGTAGTTGCATGAAGTGTGATACAAAGGCTGCAGGAGAAAAGGAAATAGCCAGAAATAGCCCCTGTTTTTTCTGGCATAAATAGAAATACCCTTTTCAGAGCAGGTTTGGATCCAGCTCCAAAGTGTCAGGCTGAAGATTTCTTCAAATATGTTGTCAGTATTCTGTCAATATAAAGATTGAGATGAGATGAGATGGTAAAAAATTACTAATTTGATTCCTACCTGACTACCAACTAATATTTTTCTTATGCCAACTAGCAGAGCTAGTGAGAGCTGCAAAAGAAACCAGGGCATTTGGAAGTGCTGCTTTAGGAGCCTTTCCTAGCTAAAATGGTATATAAATACAGTAAATTATTAAAACCCAAACCACCCTTTTGACATTTTTATGTTTTGGCCAAGAAACATGTTTTGTTATATGGATAAGAAATTGATACAGTCTTAACCAATGCTTCCATAGCATTCTGTTTTCCAGTTTTTGCAGAAGTATTTCTGGGCCTTGTACTCATGTACTCCTTTTCCTTAGAATCTGATATTTGCTTCAGTGTGTTGGGATAGCTGTAGGAGTGAATCAGTGAACAGAGAAGCCCACAAATGAACTTAAGTAGATCCTGCTGTATCAGATCAGCAGTCTATCTTTTCCATCATGCTGTTTCACACAGTGCAGTCTACCATGCAGGGCAAGGAGGCAAAGGCCCCTCCATTTTGCTGCCTCCCAGCATTTGGATAGGTGTTTGTGACCCATGTATAAACCTCTGTGCCTCCCCCTAGACAGAAAAGCCTTTCCTCATAGTGATTTGGTTTCCTTATCATTTTGGTTGCTATCCTTAGTACTTTTTCCAGCTCCACAGTATCCTTTTCAAGATATGACAGCCAGAACTGCACATCATATTCCAAATGATGCCATACCATGGATTTACATAGGGGCATTACAATGTTGGCTATTTTATGTTGCTCCTTCTCCAAAAATCCCCAGCGTGGAGTTTGGTTTTTTCTCCACTGACACCCGCTGGGCTGCCAAGACCTCTTTCAGTCTCAGTTTCAGATAGTTCAGACCCCATCAGTGTGTACATTGTAAAACAAGTGGCTTTTGCTTGCTCAGTTGCTGCTGTTCAGCCCAATTTTGCTGAATACTATCCATTTCTTGACCAAACCCACCAAAATGTTGAGAATGGAAAGAGAAGAACAAGAAAAATCGAGGCAAGCGATTTCATCCACATGCCCTAAACGCACATCCTTTTATATTTGCTGACCACTGATCCCAGTGTTATCTTGGAGTTGGAAACACCTGGGCATTACATTGTGGTGTCTTTTCTTCCTTTCTCTACATTGGGGGGGGGGGGCTTTTGTTTGGAAGAGGAAACAAAATGCTGGCAGCTTCACTGAAACTGGTTTTGCCTTGCCAGTGCTTAGCACTGTAGGGATGAAAATTCAAAGGGAAATGCAAACCTCTACTCTGCCCAACATGGCAAGGGAATCTCCTCTAGTGCTGTGTTCTATGTGGCTGAGTATAATGTGTGCCATGAAAGTTCACTGGCATATCTTAACAGCCTCAAAACAGACATACGTTATTCTCATTTTGCTATGGTAAGGCCCACTATGAAAAGGGGTTTTTAATTGAGCCCTCAAATTGTTCTGTTAGCATAGATTAAAACAGCAAAATAGTTTAATTGGTATTGTATGGCCTCATTTCGACAAGTATTTAGAATTCTGGTAGCATTCTCCAAAAGGATGTAACAGAGCTGGAAAAAGTGCAGAAGAGAACAATCAAAATGATGGAAGCACCTATACAGAAAGAACAAAGAGCTCTTTCTACACTCTTCAGTTGAGAAAGAAGGCAACTCTGCATGGGATGGAGAAAGTGGACAGAGGGGACTCTTCTTCCTCTCCCATAATCCTAAAATCTTTGGGCACCTGGTGAAGCTAACAGGCAACAGGTTCGGGAGGGACCAAAGGATGCATTTCTTTACTTGAGTGATTAAATTGTGGAAGTCATTCCCGGTGGACTTAATGATGATCGCAATCATAGATGACCTTAAGACGGAATTAGACCACTTCTTAGGGAAAAAATTGGTCGTCTAGCCAAGACAACTAAAAGGAACTTCCATGTTCCATGTTCAATGGCAGCAAACTTCTGCATATCAATGCTAGGAGGCAACATCAGGGAAGGCCTTGTTGACTGCTGTGTGAAACAGGATGCTTTACTAGGTGAATCGCTGGCCCAGTCTTGTGGGGTTCTTATGATTAGTGAAGTGGGAAGAAATTTCTTAGCTCCAGAGTTTAGGGGTCTTTTGTTATTATTGATTTGTATTTTTATTCATGTTTATGACTCATGTAGATTTTTATAAACCTCTGTGCTTATTAATGTCATGATTGCTTGTGTGCTCCTAATATTTTTATTTAGAAACTGCAGTACCCCAGAATGTTCTGCTTCCAGTAAGGAAGAGGAAACCAAAAACCTACTGAAGTAATAATTCTGAAATCCTGACAAATGATTGCTAATACACCGAATGCTTCTTTTTTTCAGATTGAGAAGATAAACTCAACAGAAATGCCCGGTCAGATCATACAAAGGAAAGTGCAACACAGAAAACAGTACACTGAAATACGAAAGAAATTTGATCTGTTAAAAGAGGAGAGAGTATACCTCAGGAGACTACCTTTATTAAAAACTGTTATAAAAACAAATGAAACCGAGAGGGCGAGTAATACAAATGACTCTTGCAAATTGCTGCAGGCAATATCTGTGAGACCTGATTCTGAAGAAGAGGAAATGGTATCTGAACTATTTTTTATGTATATATTGTATTTATACTATATTGGTAGTTTTCATCCATATTGTAGTATATAAGGTCTGTGAAGCCTTAGGTGACAGATTGGCCGGACCATTGTGATGTGATGACATTTTTGCGGTTATTCTGACCATTGATCAAGCAAACGAAGTGTGAGGAGAGCATGAGAAAAGGCTCCAGTAGGGCATGGGTGGTGGCAGAATTGTGAGCAAATTGGCTGAGAACTGGAATACATGAGTGGAAGAGGTGACTGAAGTGACAAGGAAAGAACTCACAAGGCAAGGTCACTGAAGGAAGGAAGCACAGTGGACTAAGAATCAGGAACCTGATTCTGAGAGGAAGAGGTGGAGGGCTGATAAGTACACAGGGAAGGAAAAGCTAATGAGACAGGAGAAGGTGGGCACTGAAACTGTGCCAGGCTCACAGGACTCGTATTGTCTTTGGAAATGTTTTGACTTTAGACTTGGAGGCAAAGAATATGAAAGCTTAATAAGTTTTGGAAGTACACGGATGTCTATGATAATCCATTAATTAAAAAATAGGTTTGAAGTTATACAGATATTCTGAATTCCAGGCCTGTCTTTTCCCAAGGTCATTGACAGAAACTGTAGAAATTTGTATATTCCCAAAGCAAAGAACTCATTAATGGTCAATGAAGTGTAGCTATAGCTCTGAATATGACAGTTGATTAATCAGGGCTTCTAAACAAAGGGTTGTGTCTAATCAATTTTTTGCCTTCTTTACTATGGCCCTCATGCTGAATGTTCATGCAGATCCCATGTCACTCAATATGGCTTTTTGGTGATCGAAAAGAATGCCTTCCATTTTTACTGGTAGAAAACCTGGTAGGATCCAGCCCAATGATGCATCAGCTCTGCAAGTAGATGGGCTGTGCATGTGTGGAGTGTGTGTGTGTGTTTAGGATTAATTTTCCTGCTCTTACAATATGCCATCAAATTATTTTTTTTCTTTTTGACACAGATACTTGGGGAACAGGAATCAAACATAAAGAGGAAAATAGAACTGCCTGGAGCAATGTCAGAAAATTCAAAGAGGAGGAGAACCTTGGGGCCAAATTTAGATTGCAATGACTCTTCTTCAGTGACAGATAACCCAGGTAGCTCATGTGAACAAGTTCTGTCACAGCAAGAAAATCCTGCAGTCTCCTTGCCATTGTCTTCGAATGGGGATTCTGACCCAAATGCTTGTATGCAAAGTAATGAAGACACTGAAGATTTGTGTCCTACTTTAAATAACATTAGAAATGAAACCTCTTTTAGTGCCGGTTCTCCTGGAGAAGACAGTTTTTTGTTTAGTCCTCCGGATTTAGAAGAAACAATAAAAGATGAAAAAATAGAAAGACTTAAACTCCTTCTGAAGAAACAAGAGGCAGCACTGGAAGAGATGCACAAGAAACTGCAGGAGGCTTGAGAAAACAAGGACATGGTACAGAAATTGAGTTGAATAGAGTAATTCTTTGAAAAGAGGAATACAAATAGTCACATAAATGAGGTGAATATAGTTCCTTTTAAAATGTGATAAATCTCAAGCCTCTAGAATAACTAGTATGTCTCCTTTTGAAATGTTTTGTATTGTAAATTTAATTTGTTCTAAGTAGCAACTGTATTTCTACTTTCTATGAAATTAATAGAATGCATTAAGAAAGCTCAATGAATTTCTTCCCTTAAATCTAGTTTCCTCTTTAAAGTTTATTTCCTTATGAACTTGACTCCTGTTTATGTTGGTATATTTTATTTTCATTCTGGAATATATTTGAGGATGAAAATAAATTCAAACAGTAGCATTTAATCCTGTTTCTTTATATGAAGCTACTTTAAACTTTTTGATACAGAACAGCCATTCCCAACCAGTGTTACTTGTAACCCCAGGTGTAATCCAGAGCTCCAGAGGGGTTACTCCAGTTGCGGGAGATTTATTTGTTTTAAAATATATTTTTAATAATTTTTTTTACAAATTACCAAGGTGGTTTTCTGCTTACTTGGGCAGAATCAACTTGTTGTGAGTGTCCTGCATAGTGCAGGGGGGTTGGTCTAGATCAGTGGTCCCCAACCTTTTTATCACCGGGGACCACTCGCCGGGGACCACTCAACGCCTTTTACTGAGACCCAGTGGGGGGGTAGTTTACTCCTCTACTCTCAACCACTGCCCTAGCGCTCTCTGATCGCTATGGTAATGTTTAAACATCCCTTCAAAATAAGATACAGACACGCCACAACAATGAAGTGAAGTGATTCCTTGAAGTGATTGACAGGATTCTTTTTCAATTACCTCTCCTATCCTTGAGGAAAAAGCCAGCCCCATTACTTAATGTGGAGTTAGGTGATCTAAAGAGGGCTAAAAGACACTGGAGGAAAACATGCACTGAATCCAACAATATGCTAGTGTCCACTGGAAAATTCATGAAACCGCACTAACAGTGTCAAAGGAAAGTAATTTATCTGCAACCTTTACATTAGCTAGGTCATGACCCTCTCAACTGTTTAGGGCAGTGTTCCCCAACCCCTGGGCCGTGGACCGGTACTGGGCCGCAGTGGAGGGGAGGGAGGCATGGGCGCTGGCACACCAGCGGGCGCACCTCTCCCCCAGTGCGGCGCTTGCTGCACCGGGAGTGATCGGCGCAGTGAGCGCCGCGGGGGGGGGAGGCGCAGACACAAGCGCAGAGCTTCCCCTCCCGGTCCCTGGCCTGAAAAAGGTTGGGGACCACTGGTTTAGGGTATCTGGTCACCTGCTGACTGCTACTATTTCAGGAATTGACGGCTAGCCCGTGACACTTTTACAAGGTACTTTGCCAATCAAGACTGGATTTCTGTAACTTACTCTACACTGGCCTACCCTTGTCCCTGACCTGGAAATTGTAGCCGGTGCTAAATGCAGCTGCTAGGATCTTCACAGAAACATCATGGAGTGCCCACATCCAGCCAGTACTGAGGTAGCTGCATAGGTTGCCAGGTTCAAGATTTTGGTATTATCCTTTTAAGGCCATGCGCGGTCTGGGCCCCTCGTATCTGTGGAACCGCCTGTCTCCTTATGCCCCCTGCAGGGCTCTTCACTCTGCTGGTATGAACTTGTTGGCGATCCTTGGCCTGAAGGAGGTTTGCCTGGCCTCAGCCAGGGCCCTTTCAGTTCTGGCCCCAACCTGGTGGAGTGAGCTCCCAGGAGTGCTGAGGGCCTGCAAGACAGAGTTCTTTCTCCAGGCCTGTGGTTGAGGCCAGGATGGATTAGATCTGGGCCCCTCACTGACTAGCCAGATCATCAGCCAACCCTGGAATTGCCCTGGAGGCACTCAGACATCATAGGGTCTCTTATATTGGGGCATGGGGTGGGATCTTTCACTACCTGGGGGGTGGATTTTTATATGGATTTTATTATTGTTTTAGGAGGATTTTAATGTATATTTATGATTGTAACCTGACATGAGACATGTTATGAGAGTGGCAGGATATAAATAAAATAATAAAAATAATTAAAATAACATGAGTACACTCTGACCTGGAAGCTGCCTGGAAGACCAGACTGCAAGATTAGTAGGAGGGCACACTGTTCTAAGGATGATGATGATGGAGGAGGAGGAGGAGGCGTTGATATATGCTGCTTTTCTGCCCGAAGGAGTCTCAAAGCGGCTTACGTTTGCCTTCCCTTTCCTCTCCCCACAACAGACACCCTGTGAGGTAGGTGAGGCTGAGAGCCCTGACATTACTGCTTGGTCAGAACAGCTTTTGCGAGCCCAAGGTCACCCAGCTGGTTGCATGTAGGGGTGTGCAGAATCAAACCCAGCTCACCAGATTAGAAGTCTGCACTCCTAGCCATTACACAAGAAGATGATCCCATATAATGGTCAACAATAACATTAAAAATTATACATTCAACCAGAAATTTGTAATAAATTTCTTTCCGAAATGAAATTCAGAACAAAATTGCTTGAAGAGTTTTGTCTTTTATTGGAGGCATGTGCAAATGTTTTGATCATAAGACCTTTGACAAGGCTAACAATACTCTAAAGATAAAAGTTGCATAAGAAAATATACTAACAACAGAAACCAAATTGAGTCACAAAAATTACTACAAGGGTTAAGTCACCACTATTGACATTCATTGTGGTCAATGTTTTAATATAAATTGATATTTGTAATACAAATGGTGCAAGCACAAAGGTTTATATAAAGTTCTTAGGGAAAATACTTCCATTAAACTAAACACCCCTCCACATAGAGCCTTCTGACAACTCACCTTAGTGACCCAACATCAAAATCATGTAGCCACAAGCTTTTGCCATGTATGTTTGTTTTTCTCATTCTTTTTTATTACTGCATTTCACCCATTGTCTCTAACAAATGTAGCCCCATGTCTGTGTAGGGTTAACTTAGGGGTCACCATAGGTTCAGGTAGGCTGGGTAGCTATAAATCTGTTGGGATGTTTCAGTGTCAGCTATCTCTCTAGCCTTGGAGCACAGGCTTGCCTGGATAACTATTGTTTTTGTGGAACTATGAGAGAGGACTTTCGCCCCTAATTCTGAGAACGGCGGGAGATTTATTTATTCATTTATTTATCTTTATATATTTATATTCCGCCGCTTTCCAAAGTCTCTCAGTGGTTTACAGAAATTCATAAAAACAATAAAATCCTATAAAACCCATTAAAACATAATTAAAACAATATCATGATGGCAGATAATAACCCATTCCCCTCCCCCGGTCCAGCAAGGTCTATTACTCTATCTGGGAGCGAGGGACTTAGTTGGTTTCAGCTAGAGATCCACAGCTGACAACGCTGGGAGTCGCCCTGGCCTCAACCATATGCCTGGCAGAAGAGCTCCGTCTTGCAGGCCCTGCAGAAAGCAGACAAATCCCGCAGGGCCCACAGCTCTTCCAGGAGTTCGTTCCACCAGGATGGGGCCAGAGCTGAAAAAGCCCTGGCCCTGGTCGAGGTCAGGCGTATGCCCTGGGGGGTGTAATAAATTGTAATAAGGAATTTCTGTCTACTTTTTCCCTATAAGGTCTAACTAGAGGCTTCTGATCAGGATTGACATAAATGATGAGATCTAAAAAACTAATGAAACTTGTGCTATGATGTCCAGTAAATTTTATGTTAGGATTCCAAGAGTTGATCCGCGAAGAAAAAACTGAAAAGACTGATTTATCTGAAAACATGACAAAAATGTCATCTGTATACTTATAGTAATAAACAATGTTCCTAAATGGATTGGCAGAGAAATGAAACATTTTTCAAAGAAGGACATGTAAAGATGCACTATAGATGGGGCTACAGGGCTGTCCATTGATACTCCTTTAATATGTAGAAAGTATTGATCTTTAAATCTGAAATACTTACGATCCAGACATATATTAAATAGGTCCATAATAAAATGTGTGTGAAGATACAAGTTGTCTACAATGTAGGGCGATTTCTACAATTTACCTGGCTTCTCTGTGTGGAATACTCACGGACAAGGATTCTACAGCAAAGATTGCTAAAACAGCATTCTCTGAGCATTCTCAGTTTTAGAGATGAACTTTCTCAAGTCTTTGATGAAAGGAGGTGCTTTCAAAGCATGACGTCTTTCAGTCTTGTGCATCCAGAATTCATGAACCCAAGTCAATAAACTGTAACCAGTACATTTAAAAAAATCTAAAATGTGCTATAGTTAGCCACTGGCAATATTACTTTATGTTGACAATTGCATTGTTTCGTGAGTTAATTGAAAGCTGCTTTCACATAGATAACTGAAATTTTTCAGTCACATTCCTTCATTAATCATATAAAATATATAGCATGTCACATTGAATGCCCTGAACCTAAAAACCTTTACCGTCACCAGGCTTGTGAAAAAGGGCACTTTCAGGCATCCTTTGGTTAGGGCTCGCTAGTCACTGGTTAAGACAAATGTCAAAATTCCTGAGTTATTGGTAGTGAGAACACATCCTGTTATTTGTTCCTCATAAACCTCCTGCAATGGGTAGTTGTGGTTCATCGGTTGTGAATTGTGGGTTTGTATAGTTAATGCTGTGTCCATCCAGGTGCACTACAACATACATGGTGATTTTCTGCAATTAAAAAATAAGAAAAAATGGAAAAATATCAGTTTTGTCAGGGAAGAGGTGATTGTCCCAGTTTTGTTTCTACCAATAGATAAATGCACAGACAAGGAAAGGTTTCCAAAATGGACTTCATGCACAGTTTCTTGCCTGTTAAGCAGACTTGAGACCTCTAGATACAAAAGATGCATTCCCTACAGTGGAATTACTTCTCCATAGCAAATTATGTGTGTCTTGCTTATACGGAGAATAATGCGCAGTCATGGACATGCACATCCTTTACCAGGAGGGGGCATGCTTTCAAACGGAGGCTTTTCAGAGCATGTGCATGTGGTGAAACATGGGGGCACATGCAATGTATTTTTCCACAGAAATTATACCCATGGAGAAAACATTGCATTGAAGAAATAACCTAACTAGTAACATTATATAGACCTAAACCACACACACACAAATGAAATATTGTTTTAAGAAAGAAATGGCTTCAACCCATACTAGATCTCGTTTCACAGGTCATCTATTAGGGATGTGGGGCAGGGGGGGAGAAGAGAAGCATCTCCTAGAAGGAAACAGGAAGCAACTGGATGAAGGAAAATAATAAGATGGATTTAGCTCTCGGTGTCAGTCAATACAGGAGGAAGGATGCTGCTGCTCCAAGGCTGGCCTGAAGACTTTGTGGTTCTGGAATTGGAGTGAGGAGTAGGAAATTATGGCATTGGTCCAGGGTTCCAGCCCTGAGGTAAAGGTATATAATCCTATGTAACCCTATTGTTCTTTGCACAGGTTCTTTCTGGACGCTGGTCCCCCTATTTTTCTTTTGCAGAAGTAAAGAAAAAGCATTAAACCAGTTTTCCAGTCTGGCATGTCTTTGGCCAACATTATGCCAGACAAAGGATAGGCCTGCAGGGTTATCTGGCATTCCACTTTAGATTTTCCACACATTCAGATCTGAATGAGTCCTCATGTATCTTCTGGTAGCGTCACAGGAGTTCATCCGCTGACCTCCCAATCAATTAGAATATCTCACTTGCCTCAATGTCTCTTAAAAGATATTTAACAAACATGTTCTAATTTACCTGGAAGTCTCGGATGTAAGTAAGAAAAAAGCTGACAAAAGAGAAAGCCAAAGACCATTCAGAGACTGTGCTCATGATGTGAAGACTGTATCCCTGTGGAGAAAAAAAATCTATATAGTAAAGAATGTTTTTGAGAAGTCTTTGTTCTGTATTTCAAAACAGGATATGCTATTCAATTGGCAACCTCATTAGGGACACATTTCTATTAACAAAACAAAAAACACGTAGAAAGGTACTATAGGATACCTCAGAAAAGGTCATTAATATAACTGAAGAGAACAATCAGTATAGCCAGCACTGAATAATGAGATAATAAAGGCAGAACTCTCTACCACTCCCTTCCATTTTCTGACACTTTGGTTCACAGCTAATTATAATTAAATGGGTTTAGCTCTGAAAGATCTTTTCATGCTATTAAGCCTTTTTACATGCTATTAGGTTCTTTTGCCAGAGAACGCTGTGTTTCAAACACAAGTACTTTGGCTATAATAGAGGTTCTTTTGATATCATATATAAATTGGCCTAGCACAATTATTTCCTTGCTGATATTGTGCCATGCCTCTTCTAATTAAAGTCTTGAACATCCATAGTCAGCAAATTGCAGAGCACAGTCTTGCTGAAAGAGCCTGCTTCATCCCACATCTGGTTCACAGCTCATTTCACCTAAAATGAGCCACATCCCATTTGCCTTCTTGCTACCCTATAGAGAGAGTTGGTGGAATTGTTCCCAGCATCATATAAAAGTGGTGGGGAAATGCTTTCCCTGTTGAATTTCTGCCTCCTCAAGACACAAACTCTCTCTGTCATCATGAAAAATGTCAAGCCCACCTGTTAATGTATTTTCAACAGCTTTACAAAAGCATCTTAGAAATAAATTTTGAGCAAGCATCCATTACCCCAAAAATGGATGAAAATTCCTTGCTGGATAAGGCTGAAAGTACCATTTAGTATAGTATCCTGTTACCTTTACAGTAGGAATGATGCACTTATCTGCCAGACTAATAGGAGCCACTACTAATGAGATGCACCAAGCCCCATTCAGACTGCTTTCTCCAGGATTCTCTGGAGGTTTTACAAGAGGGCTGATGAATGAGCTCTGATTTGCCCTCACATAAGAGCAGGCCAGAGGCAGCACCATGATCACAACAAGAGGTCAGTTCCACTGAAACAGCTGCGGGGGGAAGAGAGGCAAAATATATGAGGCGTTTTGATCACATGCAGTAAAGAAACCCAAAGGCCTAAATCAAATTCATCACAACTGGGCTGAGAGCTGGAAAAGAATGATAAGAAGTGGGCCACAACTGTCATGGAGAACATGAGGAACTGCTTTTCCCCCACTGCCTCAGGTCATAGATTTAAGGGTTTGGTTTTTTTATTGAATGTTTTCCATGGGGGTGGGAATCCAATCAAGCAAGCTAGTAGGCTGGCAGAAAGTCACACAGGTGAATGCCATGATACTGCACTAGAATAAAGACCAGATGCTCTTTTGGTCACAAGAATCAAGGCAGCAATGGTCTTCTTCCCTGCCTTCCTTCTGTGTCTTGGGAAACTGCTGCCATTAGCTTTTGGGGAGGCAACCAAACACTTGATTCAATTTCTCATATTATACTATGCAGGTAACACATTTATTCTTGGCTTTCTCTTCATTTACATTTGCTTATCACAATACAACTTACTTTGTCATCGGGGTCCCAGTGCATCTTCTGTATTAAATCCAATCCACACCGGGCACTATATAACATGACTGAAGAAATAAACACTTTTTTAAAATTAAGGAATATCTGAATCACATGGAGAGCTCTCTCACATGATGCTGGTCCCATGCCAGCGTATTTGGATATCATGGGCACAGTCAGTTCAAAGGAGATCCAAATGGTATCACTGTTGTCTTGCAGCATTCTTTAGTATCACCCGAGTAATGGGGATTTCTTTTAACAGGGTAAGCGGCATGCTGGGCCACAATTCTTTGAACATTTTTTTCAGAGTAAATCCCACAGTGGCATTCTTCCAAGTAAGTACGGGCTGCATGGCTGCAGTGTCCTTTCAAAGGAATTTGAAACTGATAGGCTGAGGATTCTACCCAGGATCAGGCTGTATGGTAGCAATCCTATGCAGACTCACTTTTGGCACCTCCCAATGAAATTGGATATACTTCTGAGTAAACACAGGTAGAACTGGAGTCCTATGCACAAATCCCACTGAACTCAACATCTGTTGCTTTCTGATCGGACATCACATACATAACACAAATGTAGCACACAGCAGTACACCTAATATCTACTGAAGTACACACATACTGTGATATTTTGCAGCACCGCTTGATAACTGGCACTTCTCAGTCATGCTTCCTTTTAATATAAATGATGCGTTCCTGAAAGGACGTGGGTCCACTTCTGTTTTGTTTGACAGCAAAGGATACTACTCGCTATGCTTGCTGCACACCACAACAGAACCATCAGTCTGATCCTGAACATAACCTTGTTTCCAGGTGGCAACTTATAGGAAAGGATGGTCTGAACCAGGATGTAAAAGGTTCCTACTCCAAATGTGAGGCAAGCTCCAACAACATGCATTGCAATCAGAGTGCTTTTCTGGAAGAAAAGAGAAGAGCAGATTTCATAGCAGGTTAGACAGGGATCTCTGAGAAGCAGGCACCATTTAGAAGCTGAGCATTTGAACAGGAGACACCCCACGGAGAGTTGCGATTGGCCAAACCTGTTATGTGATGGCAAACAGTTTTCTCTACGAGCTGTTGATAAGTTACTGGAAGACCTTTTCTTCCAATCTGATAGAGAATAAAATGATTGCATCTTTTTAAAGAGTCTATGCAGCCTTGCTCAAAGCAGGCAGTTTTGCTACAAAAGGCCACTGAGTATTTGTGCTGCTGATATTTCAGAGAGGAAAATGTCATTTTCAAAAAGAAATGTTAAAATATGAGCTGAATGCAACAGAGATATAGGGCATGATTGACTTGGAACTAACTTACATACCTTGCACAAATAAACCTGTAGACGGCACGTGAAAATGAGAAAGAACCACCCATTCACGAAACGTACTTTTGCATGCTGCATTGCATGCCGCACATGGTGGTATTTGGGAAAGGATGCTAATCATTTCCCTCAGAATAAACCTTAGTGACCAAATCAGAGCCAGATGGCACACCCAGCCCCAGCCTGAATAGCTGCTCAGTTCAACTAACATAGGTGTAATGAACTTGATAGCCTAAGTTCTGGGTTTTAATAGGATGGCTGAACTTTGGTCTCCTTGTGCTGGTTATTAACAGCTGTGAGCAGTATTTTCTTTCCCAGGGATTCGATCTTGGGAGATGGTTCTGACCTCCTGACTTTTTATTTCTTTGCAGCTGAAATGCAAATTAACTGAATGGTTTCAATCGGCTGGGGAGTTGTTGAGTGATGTAGTGTATGTAACAATAGACCATAGGCACAGTCTATTGTTTACATATACAACACCCACAAGTGAGGTATTGTCTGGTAGAAAAAATGGCTTTTACCAGACATTAAAGTCATTCATTTTTATTCTTCCACCCTGATTTGCACCATGCTACACCTGTCTAGTGTGGAGACATCCTATTTCTGCAAGATTGGTGAGATGGATGCTGGAAGACAGTAAGTTCTAAACCTTAGGCAGATTTTTAGATGGTAGCAGTATGGTTTATTTGCCTATTGCCTGCATCTGGTGATTTATGCTGTGCAACAATCTTTAAGCTAATAAACTTGATTTATATTTAAATTGAGTCTCAAAGCATTGACTTGGGCGTGGGCACACCTAAGAACAAACCAGGAGGCTGGGGAGCTGAGATCCCAGACACAGAGAGTATGTTAACAAGAAGCCCAGAGTCAAACTGGAAGTTACATACAGACATGGACTTTCATTTTCTTTTTTAAAAAACCAAGAGAAACCGAGAAAGTAGATGCCATGGGGAAATTGGGTGCCTAATCCTTGCTTCATCAACCATTTTTTACCCCACAGTGTTGCAGCATTTCTTTCCATGGTGTTCCAAAAATATGTTTGTCCTGTTGTGAGCCGCCACGAGCTAGGGGGCTAGGAACGGCAGCATAAAAATTAAATAAAAAATAAACACCCACTGTTGATCAAAGAAGACAAAACGAACGTGCTCAATGCTGCTTGATCATATAGAGACCACAGTAAAAAGTGGAATACATCCCGCCTGACTACTGGAGTGGTGTTTCAGCACCCAGAGGAGAAGATAGGGCAGCTCATCTTTATAATAGGTTTTACACAAGAAACGTCTTTCCTCTCCCCCTTAGTGTAGAAGAGGGACATTCAGATCTTAAATGCTTTACTGCCACCCAGTGCCCTTCATGCAAAGTATACAGGGTATTCTGTGATCACGCACTAGTTGGGAATCAAGTGGGTAGCCGTATTGGTCTGAAGCAGCACAAAAACATATGAGTCCAATAATGAAAGCTCACACTTTGAATAAATCTTTGTTGGTCTTCAAGTTCCTATTGGCCTCATACTTAGGTGGGAATGTGAAATAATGAAATGTATAACTGAGGATATTGTCAGCAAACTGCCTGATCCAGACCCACTTATTAACAATATTTGAGAAAGTGGCTCAAAAAGTAGCAGCTTTTGCTCTAGCCAGATTACATCAGCATTTTCCCAATGTGTATGTCACTGATTGCCATTGTGTTTAATTTATTACTCTAAGCTGTTCTTTTGAGGATGTAGAAGTGACAACGTACTATAGTATATGTTAATGTTTTCTTTGTATTAATTATGAGTGCTTTTGCACGTAACTGCATCTGCAATCTCTTTTTCAAGTTCAAATTAGGTTGGAGGCAAATAATCACAAGGGGAACGCTGTTTGTGGAAAAGGTCTTTGCTGCCTCCTCCTTCTGCTGCAGTCTCCCAAAAGTCATTGCTAAAGTTTGAGAAACTCTTAGGAAACATCATGGCAGGCTGAGATGGGAAAAGAAAATTGATAGGTCATGTTCTCATCCCTTCTTGTCATGCAGAACTGCTTTCTGTTTATGAAACAGCCTTGGATCCAATTAATTCTTTTAATATTTTGTTTGAGTTATGCTTTACTTATGGCTCACAGCCAAAATAACACTATATCAATTGCTACCAAGAGAAATACTTGAGCATCTCACCCTTACAACTGCTGTGCCTGCAAAGTCTGGCAATAAAGAAAAACCTACTGAGAAATAAGGGAGGAACAACATTGGTTCACTGGTAATTAAAAAAAAATGCTTTGATAGAATACAAGGAAACAAAGTTGCTAACTGCTATCATCTATGGTAGATTCCCTTTAAAGGCATAAAATTCATAGAAGCAGCGTGTTGGAAGGGACCTCCAGGGTCATCTATTCCATCCCCCGGCACAATGCAGGAACTCACAACTACAACTATAAATATAAATACAGATAGCCACAACACAGATGTACATAGGTGATATACGCTGAAACCCAATGTGCAGGCTAGCAGTTCTGCAAATACAAAAGACTGACTTTTAACATCGAACAAAGCACATTTGCAGTTTTAGCCAAATAATTCTTGTTAAACAGAGCTTAAAGAGAGCCAGTTTGGTGCAGTGGTTAGGAGTGCGGACTTCTAATCTGGCATGCCGGGTTCGATTCTGCGCTCCCCCACATGCTGGGTGACCTTGGGCTCGCCACGGCACTGATAAAACTGTTCTGACCGAGCAGTAATATCAGGGCTCTCTCAGCCTCACCCACCCCACAGGGTGTCTGTTGTGGGGAGAGGAATGGGAAGGCGACTGTAAGACGCTTTGAGCCTCCTTCGGGTAGGGAAAAGCGGCATATAAGAACCAACTCTTCTTCTTCTTCTAAGAATTTGTCATTCATTCCTGCAATTCAGCCCCAATTTAGTTTTAAAGTCCTGAATCGGGATGCATTGGCTGCAAAGAGCTGGGCAGACCAAGATGATGTGGGGGAGGGTGTCAGGGACACCACAGCCATGGAGGCAAAGGCTCTCTCGGGAATATGGCAAAGCTGCCACGGGTCACTAATCTATGGTAGAAACCAACCAATCTTCATTTTCTCTCCGGAAAAAAAGTCTACGGCATTCTTATGATTAGCATATGTACCCCTATAAATTCCAGAATATTATTATAGATGAAAGACAAACCTGGAAGTTTGCAATGATGCAAAGCCCAAAGCAACTGACCATTCCTAACACCAAGCCAAATTTATTTAATTTGAGGATTGTAGATTCTTCAGGATTCAAATGAAAGACTTGCTTGTATCGGACGTAAATTGTAGCAATGCCTGTAAACAAACAATCCAGATGCAGTGAGGATGGAATAAGAGCATCTGCTTTATGCTCCATAGATGGCAGAAGCTAACAGAAGTTATTACTGCTACATAAAAGCAGCCATCAAGTACTCAGAATTAAGTTAAAGGAATATAAAAATGAAAATGGTATGTAAACCTGAGATTATGTATTTTTGGCTAGGCTATTTTTAGTATAGAAATGTTTGCACTTTTTCAAACTCAACAGGATTATTCATGGATTGGTTAAGAACTAAGTACAGGCTGTTATCTGAATTTCCCAGTCCTATCCTCAAGATCTACCAATACCCAGAGCAGGGCTTTCAGTAGCTATCCTGTACCTATGGAATATTTTCTCCTTGGAACCTCACTAAAACCCAATTAATAACTACCCTTTAGAAGCCTATTTCTTTCTGTACTTACCCAAAAGAGCAGAAATGTTTAACATTATCCCAAACAAACATCTTTCGGGAGGTACTGTCCCCGTGTCACTGAAATAAAAGCAATGCATAGTACTATGATGTAAGTAAGTTTCCAGTGCCTGGCAAATCCAAAATTAAAAATGACTTTGCAAATACATATGATGATTTCCAGAACAAATACTGGTTGGAAACAAAGCTGGCCAATGAAAGGGAAGCAAGAAAACAGGAAACATGTCCATGTAGCACGTCAGACATCAGTCTAATATTTCAAACCAAATCCAGCAGACTTTTCAAAAAAGTATGTTACGCTCTTTAAGAACAGGAAATGATTGCTTGGCAACTATAGCTCCTTTTTTTGCATTCAATGTCATTGCACCCTGCTGAGGTCCCTCCTCCCCGGGCTCCACCCTCAAAATCTCCAAGCAACCCCAGACAAACCCCTTCTTTTGCTTACCTTTTTAAAATAATTAACTTTTTTTAAAATATATGTATCAGGAAGTTTTCTGGTTTAAATTTACCCCCAAACCCCACATCACTGATTATCCCTACATTCTATCCTGCGGTACCTTTTAAATATACAGGGAAATCCTATAAACAGTAAGACGAAGTACTATGTACCCATGAAATTGTTAGCTTTACATTCAGACTGATATTTCCCTTTATGAAAATGGAGAGCAGTGCAGTCTGATCTCTAGCTTTCCATTTGCATTTTTAAAACAGTGCAGTAGTTGAAAAGTTACTAACCTGATGTAGGGCACCAAAGGGTCAACATGACGGAGGAGGACAGCAGTAACGTATGAAAATATAAATGAAGCAGACGACCAAACAACGAGGGCAGAAGGCAAGACACTCAGCCCTTGCTGAAACCACCACATGTCAGATCCTAAGGCTGTGAGGAACGGAATACAAATTAAGTTAGCTTTTCCTCCCCTTTGTTCACTCTTGAGAAGGGCACACTCCTTTCGTTTCCCCCACTCAGAAACGCCCAGCCACCCTCTTCCTTCTGTTGTGCTGCCAGATTGGTCTTTAGTTTCATTTTTGGGGCTGTGCTGCAATACCAGCTTGAATGAAGAAACATAAAAATGCTGCAGTACAGAAATCTGGCTGGAAAGCAGAAACTTATTTGGGATAAATTCAATCCAAACTTTCTATAATTTTTTTGTAAACTAGCAAATGGAAGAAATCAACAATGTAGCTCTCCCTTCTTTCGTCAGCACTTTCATTAGCAGATGCCAAGTGTCACTATTTTACAAATCATGTTTTCCACATATCTTGTTAAAACATTTTTTTTAATTTCTTGCTGAGGCTCAGAGTGGATTGTTACAGAATGTTAAACAGTGCATTCAGCATAAAACAACTAATCAGCACAAAATGGCATACAGCAAACCTCAGACAAACCTGCTGATTTTATGAACTTAGGCAGATTGTGAGTGGGTGGGCAGGTAGTTGTGAGTTCCTTCATTGTGCAGGGGGTTGGACTAGATGACCCTGGAGGTCCCTTCCGACTTTATTCTTTAACAATACAATAGGATCACAGAATGAGATAACAATACAAACAACAAAGTAAGGTGAGGTATACTTTAAACAATACATACAACAGATTGTAATGAATAAAACAACGCAGCAGACGCAGGTAATAGCCGCAGTAATTGTTGCAGTGGACACAATCCCAGTCCATTCTAAAGATGCTCCCCTGGATGATTCCATTCCACGGTAGTTCGAATGTCTTTTTTTTTATTGCCCTCGTAAATATGGCTGTTTTGTATAATTCTGCATAAGTGTGTGAGCCTTCCTGACCGCCTCAGGAAGGCTATTCCACAAAACGGGAGCTGCCTCTGAGAATGTCAATCTTACCCACATTTAGAAGGCTTTTGGGATTAAAAGTCTGACAAAATGGATAGAGACCCAGTAAATAATTTGTACTGTATACCAGATTTTTTTAATGATCTGTTTAGACACACACAAACACAAAGCTGATGCCTATGCTCAAATACATGTACAGAAGCCAGCAGGAAATAACAAAAATCCAGAATACAATAGGTAAAAGTCATGATGAAACAACAGCGACAGAAATATCTATCAGACTTAATGAGAGAACAACATCCCTATAACTAGCCAGGCAAAAGTTGATGCCCACTTAGAAAAGACCAAAGAGACTAAACTTCCCGCATTATCCCAGGGAGATGGTCCTAGAGAATAGGAACTGCCAAAAAGAAAGCTTGAGGTCTTATTGCTGCCATTCTCACAAGTGCGGGTGAGAATTTACTGGTCGTTCCCGGCCCTAGGGAAGCGCGCCTAGCCTCAACCAGGGCCAGGGCCTTTTCGGTCCTGGCCCCTGCCTGGTGGAATGAGCTCCTGGGTGAGCTGCGGGCCCTGTGGGATCTTTCAGCGTTCCGCAGGGCCTGCAAAACGGAGCTCTTCCACCAGGTCTATAGTTGAGGCTGGGGTCGGCAAGGGACATCATCTGCTCCCCTCCGGGCTCCTTGAACATTGTTGACCTCCTTCTCTTCGCCCCCTCCCCCTTAGCAATGGGGGTAGGAAGGGAATTCCGCCATGTTGTAATGGTTTTAAGTCTTTTAATGGGAGTTTTAATGGGGTTTTAAGACATTGTGACCCACCACAAGCCGCTTAGGGAGTGGCGGGAAATAAATTGAAAATAATAATAATAATAATAATAATAATAATAATAATAATAATAATAATAATAATAATAATAATAAGTCAGACAAATTTGCTGACCAGATTTTACTCAGCATGCGATTTCATATAGGGTAAGCCAGTTTGATGATGGAGCTCTAACCAGCAAAATTTTGTGCTGAACAAATTTTGTTAAGTCTTTAAGATGCCTCTGGACTACTATTTTATTTTCCTCCAAGTATATAAATCCTAGGCCATAGAATTGGTACCCTAAATATAATTCACAAGGGATGTGGTAACCAGTGTAACTGATGTAGAGCATGTAGTATGGGGACAGATGAGCATCTGCATTCTGCATCAGTTGAAGTTGTCTTTCAGGGCATACCGACAAAGAGTACTTAGTTAAGGAGCAAACATTTAGTAATATCCAGAAGCAAGGCTGGCTGGCATGTGATTAGACAAGATAATTATTAACTCAAGTTCTTCAGCCAAATCAATCCCCTCCTAAACATCAACTTTCCCTACCACAGATTGAACACATAAAGCTGTGTTACACTGAGGCAGACCATTTGTTTGTAATTACAGCTTTGTCTCCTGTAATTCTCAACAGCTCTCCAGAGTCTCAGATTGACCTGCCACCTGATCCTTTCAATTAGAGATGTTAAGAAAAGCAGATGTTGGTCTCACACAAACAGGATGCTGCAGTTTGCAACAACCAGTCCTACAAGGTAGGCCTGTTCCAAATAACCTGCTGATTTCATTCCAACAAGATCTACAATTAAACCCTGGCCACTCCCTGGCACAGACTTTCTCAACATTTTTACGATTGAGAAGCCCCTGGAACAATTTTCAGGCTTCAAGAAACCCCAGAAGTGGCATGATTGGAAGGGGGAGCGGGATAGGGGGTCAACATGGTCCTATCACCTGATAATCATTTAACAAATTTTAAAAATATATAAAAAATTAAATCCCAGCCATTCAAGAAACCCTTCCAGGGCCGTCAAGAAACCTGAGAAAGCCTGCCCTGGCATAATCTGCATCTTGAGTCCATTCTGTTTCTGTTTGTTCATACCCATCCCCTACTACAGCTTTCAAACAGATTCAGAATAGAATTGGCCAATTCCAGATTGGTTTGTTGAAATAAATTCTTTACCCCACTCCGTCTTCAAGGAACTCTGGGTGGCATACATTGCCCTTCATTCCCCATTTTATCCTCACAAAAATCCAGTGAGATAGGTTAGAACTGGGAGACTGTTACTGGCCCAAGGCCACTCAGCAAACTTGTGACAGAGAACACTTGAAGCCAGGTCTCTCAGATCTCAATTGAGGATTCTAGCCACTCCACTCCCGCCCGATGCCGTGCTATGCATATGAATGACACCCAACTTCAAAGCTACATTTATCTTGCTCATTAGCTTCAAATAGAGGCTGAATAGCACTTGCAACAATACTGAACTGTGCTATATCCAATACAATAGATTCTAGGGAGATTATTCAGACTCTGCAGGGGTTATTCTTGTGCCTGCCAAAAGACCCAAACCTAACCAAACAAAAAACCCTGAGGTCACCAGAGAGCTTTCTCTAGATCCCAGTCAAGTATTCTAACTTGTTCAAAAGGATGTAATGATTGGCCATTGGGCAGGTTCCCTGGTGAAGAGACATAATATTTTAATAAAGCGTTTAAACAAAAGTTGCTAATAAGTCCACTGGAATCAGCAGATATGAATTAGCCCTGTCAGTCTTCAGCTGCAGATCATGCACCAGGGCTACCAATGCCATCTTTTCCCTGTGCCCCCGTGCATAAAGCCTGATTGAAAAGGATGAAAGAACAATGCATCATTCAGCAATGCCTGAGGTTGCTCTGCCACCACACGCACATTCATGTGGCCTAAATACAGCATTTGAAACACTGGTCTAAAATTGACCACATCACCCCTATCCAGGGGAGGTTACTTTTTTTCTAGTTGTGGGAGGGGGGGAGAGACCCACTGACAAACAAGGCATTTATAATTCAATTTGATAAAATACTCAGCCCTCGATGGCAGGATGAAAGCAAACAAAAATTATGTTTATTCCAAAAGCCAAAAAAAACAAGAAAAACCCTGAGTGTGTTCATATATTTAATCTGAGAATTTTACCTCTTTCTATAAATAAGGCCATGGAAGTGGCAAAGGACTTGTGAGTGGCACCCCATTTCTTCCTGGACTTCTTCCCCAACTATTTTTTCTTTCCCTCTTCCTGACAGCCCCCATATCTTGTTCCCTTGTTCTGCTTCCTCTTCTTTCTCCTCCTCCCCATCCACTTACCAGCCTACATGTTATCCCCCCCCATCTTCAGTTTTAGTTATTATTTATACACACTACAAGGTTAAGCTGAAAACAAGACCTTTTTGTATTTCATATACAATTTTCTCAAATTTTTCCTTTTCTCAACATGATTCTAGATCTGGAAACAACTCAAGCTGGGGGAAAACATATGTAACGGGAATATCAGTGGGCTTGAGGAGAAATAAGAACCTTTCCTTCCACTGATCCTGTCTTGTAAATGCCATTGCCCCCACATGCCTGTCATCTCAGCACCTGTGCACCTGAAAGTTGAAGCCTCTCTTTCTTCAAAATGATTTATAGTTCAACCATGGGATAGTTAATGTGCTAATGTTGTTCAACCACTGTACTGGAATCACTGTTATTACTGCTGTTTTATTCAATATTGTTACTGAGATATACTGTATTTGTTCCTATGTTCTTACATGTTCTATATAAGCATGGGAGGGCAGTATATAACTAGAAGGGAGGGAGGAAGGGAGGATACACTTGGAAGTTTAACCCAAAATCTAAAATAATAAAAATATTATTATTATTGCACTTTCTGAATGGCATTTTGTTTTTACCAAGATTAATTCTACAGAAAATTTACTCGCTCGTTTCAATTCTATTTAGAAATGTTTACTATTTGGTTCAACCAAATGTGTATTTATTTATCTAACTTCATTTATGTTGGAATATATGCAAGATCTGCACTGTGCATGATTGAACAGAATATGAAAGTGTCCTGCAGGGAACATCAGAAGAAATATGTATTTAGCATAGTTAGAATAGGAACTTCTGATGATTTTCAAATAATCTCCGTCAGTGTCCTGATTAGATCATTTGAAGACTTCCTGTTCCTTTGAACACACTTGCTGCCACTGATCTCCAGAGCTCTCATGAAATCCCTTCACCAACACAATGGAGTTCAACATGGCCCCTGAACCCTGTTGCTGTTGGGCTGGAATCTCAATGGTTTCTGGTGCGAGGACTGGCATGGCTTCCAGATGCTTCCACCATTGCTGTGGCTTCAGGACTCCACTGCCATATCTCTAGAACAGAGGTGGTAAGTCTACTCTCTGTGCATGCACAAAAAACTGTATTGTTTGGTGGTATTTAAAACACCCATTGTTTTGTTTCAGAGTTTTAGGCGATCTTGCGGTCGGGATAGGATTCCTGTTAGTATGGGCCTGGTCTGTGAATTCAGATATCCATAGATCAGCCAACATATGAATACTTGTTGGTGTCATATTGTTAATATTTATAGTTTTATGGGGAATAGATTATTTTAATTAAATAATTTGTTTCTATTCATTTCCTTGAAAATAATGAATTTTGGTGTTGATCTTAAGCAGTTGTTTTAAAGCTGATTACAAAGACATCGTTTCGGGACAAGACCTTGCCCTGGTACGGAAATGTAACCACGCTGTACCTGGGTTTGGTCTCAGAAACTTCCAGAGTAACACACCCATAAAGTAAAAGAGATCTTTATTGAAGAAATTCAAGAAAAAAGGTTTAAAAACAATGCTAATAGTTCACTGGCAGGAAAATGCAAAGAAAAACAAGGAAGCTAACTAGGTACCTCTTAATGGAGTCCTAACTCCGCGCAGTTGGTTCTGGAAAGAGAGTCCTTGAGCATAATACAGATGGTTTCTTGGTATTACCAAAGCATGGAAGAGGAAAGTGTAAAAACAAAACAAGAGTAACACCTGTTCTGACTACTTTTATAGAAAATTGCAGGCCAGTCTCTTGACCCCCTCAGCCAATTACTGGACAGTGTCCATTGAATCTTCCAGGTGGGAGCAAGGTTCCTCCCCTACCAGATCCACAGCTGAAGTGAGTGATCTAAATTAGCAGGCCAGGATAGACATTTGGGTGGCAACAGTTCTGCAGGGCCTGTAAGATGGAGCTTTTCTGCCAGGTGTGTGGTTCAGGCCCAGGACAGTGACACATTCCATCTAGGGCCCCTCCTTGAAACCTTGACATCTCACGCTTAGAAGGTTGCAGCTGGAACTAACTGTGATTTTACTGTATATTTTAAAATAAAATGTCGTACGCTGCCACGAGCTGGTGACTCTGGGAGTGGTGACATAGAAGTCCAAATAAATAAATAAATAAATAAGGGAACTGTGTAGAATAGTGAAGTAACTTGGGGAACAGTGTCGCTTCAGCTTGAACAGACTAGAAAATTACCTGAAGATGTGTGTTGTCTTGACACATGGCCTACTGAACATCTATTTGAAGTTTGGATGCAAACCATAGCTTGTTGCATGTGTTAATCCTTTAGAAGTATCATAAATTTCAACAATGCTGTTTTTCTGTATATTTGCACATTTGTTAACGGTACATTGAATATGGTTTACAGTTGTATGCTTCTTTCATCCTATTGTGCGTTCAAGTCGTTTTCATTTTACCCAATTTTTGATATAACCTACTTGTATCTTTCACTTTTGCATTCTTATACTTACCATTTAGACATAATGGTAGTATTGTCTAGAACAGCCTTTCTCAACTTTTTTTACCATTGAGAACCCCCTGAAACATTCTTCAGACTTCAAGAAACCCCAGAAGTGGTGTGATCATGCATAGTATGATTGGGAAGCATAGCTGTGCATACACACCCCCGGGACCCCTCCCCTTCTCATCCCATCCAGGCCCACCTTTGGCCATTTTGGGAGGAGTGGGTAGGTGGCCATATCCCACAATAAATGTTTAACAGAATTTCAAAATATGTTAAAAATAATTAACTCTTGCCCATCCAGGAAACCCTTCCAGGGCCATCAAGAAACCCCAGGGTTTCATGACAGCCTGGTCTAAAAACACAAACGTCTGTGTATACACCAAGACACATACACTGAAAGGTTGCAATAGTGCTGTGAATGTGCTTGAGGCTTCGTTTCGAGTTAGGTGTGACTGCAGCATAGGAATGTATCAAATGCCAATATATGCTGTCACCACTAGTGCAGAACCTCCTCGTCTACATTTTCCCAAAGGAGAACAAGGCACCCTATAGCAGGTTCCAGGCTCTTCTACTGAACATTATGAATCTATCATTTAAGCATAATTGTCTTGTTCCAAAAAGCATAAGCCTATAATTTATCATTATAACTATATAATTTATTACTAAACGTTCTTGCATACAATACTCCATAGCTTTCTAAGCATGTGACTCATCTGTGTTAAGATTACAAAGTCCTCCTGCCCCTTCTCTCTCACCAGTGTTGAGATAGAGTACTTTCACCTTCTACAGAAGCCTTTTGTCAATATTTGTACATGAAACTTTCAAACAGACATTCCCTATCTTCCAGGTCAGAAGTCTACAAACAATATAGACTTGCCACTGTTTTTGAAAGTATTTAAAAATTACATGGGGAAGACTGATTAATTAGTTGATGGTGCACCTTCCCATTTTAAAACCTGCTTATTCCTTTTCCATTATTTTGGTCTGAATCCTAAGAACAAGATCCATGCACAGAAGAACATAATAACAGCCCAATGGCCTACTTAATCCAGCATCCTGTCCTCTGAGCAGTCAGCTATAGAGCACTGAGGCTAAGACCTCCCTCATACATTGTCAACTGGCTCAGGGATTCAAAGGATTAGTGCCTCTGAATGTGGAGGGTCTCCTCAGTCAACATAGCTAGTAACTACTGATAGACTTATCTTCCATGAATCTATCTAATTCCTTTCAAAGCTGTTTACTCCTGGAGTCTGGCAGCAAATTCCACATTTTAATCATTCTCTGAGTGAAATAGTAAGTCTTTTGCTCTGTCCTGAATCTACTACTCATTAGTGTCATTGGATGCCCTTGAGTTCTAGTATTTTGGGAGAGGGAGAAACGTTTGTCTTTGGCAACTCTCTTTATATCCATGCATGATTTTATAAACCTCTATCATGTCCCATCTTAGTCGTCTGTTATGTAAACTGAAAAGTCCCAGACTCCTCAGCCCTTCCTTACTGGGAAGGTGCTCCCTTCTTTTCCAGCTCTGCAGTATCCTTTTGGAGATGTGGTGACCCGAACTGTACATAGTATTCCAAATGAGTCCATGCCATAGCTCTGTGCAGGGGCATTGCAATATCAGCCGTTTTTTTCTCAATCCCTTTCCTAATAATTCCTAACAGGGAGTTTGCCTTTTTCACTGCTGCAGCATACCCAGTTGACACTTTCATTGAGCCATCATATGGCCACAAGATCTTTTCCCCTCTTGGTCTAAGCAAATTCAGACCCCATTAGCCTACACCCTAAGCTGGGAATTTTTGCCCCAATGTGCATCACCTTACACTTATCAACACTGAACTTCATTTGCCATACTGTCGCCCACTCACCCAGTTTGTGGAGGCTCTCTTGGAGCTCTTCACAGTCAGCATTGTTTTTTACTAGTCTGAATAACGTTATGTCATTTGCAAGCTTGGCCACTAAACTAATTACACCTAGTTCCAGATCATGTATGAATAAATTAAATGGTACTGGACCCAATGCTGATCCCTATGGGACCCTATTTCTTACATCCCTCCAATGTAAGAACTGTCCATTGATTCCTTGCGTCCTGTTATTTAACCAGTTTTTAATCCAAATGAGAACCCATTCTCTTATCCTATATCCTATATCCTAGTAAACTAAGTTTACTCAGGAGTCTTTAGCAAGGAACCTCGTTGAAATCCTTTGGAAAGTCCAGGTATTTAATGTCTACTGGATCACCATTGTCTACATACTTTATTCATTTAATAAAAAAACTCCAAAGGGTTGGTGAGGCAGGACTTTCCTTTGCAGAAGCCAAGCTGATTTTCCCTCAGCAACTTCACCTGAGAAAGATGGAAAAATGTCTGGCATACTACTTTTGTGATCTGAGCCTCAATTGTAAGGGAGGCATTGAAGATCACCCCCAAATTCCTGATGGAGCATGAAGCTATACTCTGTCAAGGCAGCAAACATGTACTTTGTCTTCCGGCCCTTTCCTCCCTAGCCACAGGACCTCCAACTTCATGGGACTAAGTTTCAGGCACCTCTGCTAGAGCCAGTCCATCTCAGTCTCTAGACACCTGGCCAATGAATCTGGAGGTGTATCCGGCCAGCTGCCCAACAGCAGATAAAGCTGGGTGTCATCTGCATACTAAGCCCATGCCTCTGAGCCAGATGTGAAAGATGTTAAATAACATTGGGGAGAGAATCGTGCCTTACAGCAGTGGTCCCCAACCCCCGGTCCGGGGACCGGTACCGGTCCGCAGATCAGTTGGTACTAGTCCGCGACTCCTCCTTGACCTCCTCCCTGGCTGCAACCTTGGGGGCTGCCCTGCCACTCTGCCACGGGCTCACCTTTGGTGCTCTCCAGCAGCCACCATGGCTTGGGCTCCCCCTCGGTGTGGCACTGCGCAGCTGCTGCTGGCAGCGCCCCCCAGTGGGCAGCGGGAAGTCAGGGGCACCAGCAGGAAAGCAAGTAGAGCAGGGGCTTAGGCGGCGGTGACGATTCCTCGGTAAAAGACTACCCCCCCTCCGGGCCTCAGCGAAATTGTCAAGCATTGACCAGTCCCTGGTGATAAAAAGTTGGGGACCACTGCCTTACGGTACCCTGCAAAGAAACTCGCAATGTGATTGTTCCTCCCTGACTGCTACAAGGCATACTATCTTCCAGACCCATGAAAAACAGTGGCTTGACAACACTATACCAGAAAAGACTTTTTTTCCTTTGCAGTGTACAATTCATGCCCAAGTGGAAAATAACATCATGTTGAGCAATAATAACAAAAAAGCACAAAACTCGGGGTACTGGTACAAGGGAAACACCCCCTGCCTGCTGTTTCTCAATACAAAACATAAACAAACACATCTGGCTTAGACCTTGCAATCTGCATTCCACTTCCTAGTAGAAACTCCCTCCACTCCTACAGAAAATCAAGAAGCTACTCACTTGACATTCCCCCTCCCCTTCAGGAACATCAAATGCATTGTCTTTTATTCTTCCCCTGCTCCTATATCTTAAGATGCAATCATCTCACAACTTGTCTGTTGCTGCTTTCTTCTTTCCTGTGTACTCTGAGTGTCATCTCCCTTTTGTACTCAGTCCCACCTTGATTAGCAAATTTCATATATGCTGCCTCTGAACCCTTCCCTGAAGATGTCCCTGAGATTTTACATGAACTTTTACTTGCATCCCTTTTCTGGCCTGTACACACATTATGGAACTCAGGCATCAAATCTAAGTAGGTCTATTCAGAAGGAATTCTCTTTTCCACTTTTAACAGCTGCACAAAAGTGTTTTTGCAGGTCTAAGATCATCTTAGATTACAGGCTATTTACACATCTTAGATTACAGGCTATTTAGACGTATAGGAGCCACCCATTCCTAGGCAGAAACATTCCAGGAGAGATTACAACCGTCATATTAGTCAATATATATTAGTCAATATACAATATAAAATTAATGAACTATATATTGGACATGAAACAATAACAATATATGATATATGAAGCAAGTACTGATCAAGAGCATTTACCTTAGTCTGGAACTCTCCACAGAAATTAAGTTATTTTACTAGTGGAGAATGACACGGTATTTTTTGTGTGTGCAGAGACTAACTGATGAGCAAAGTCAGAAGTCTCAGATCAGAATTTAATCCAAGAATCAATTGATGACACTAATTTTGATCCTGTTCTTTAAATTATTATTTTAATACTTTTGTAATAATTTTTATCAAGGAATCCTTCTATTATTTGTATTAAATGTAAAATGTTTGTATAGATTCCCCCTAAAGAAGCCTGCATGGAAAAACTCTTAGGGACTTAGTATAATAATAAACCATTCCATTGTTACGTAGCATTTTTATTTTTTTCTGTTGGCATATGGCTGGGTGCAGCTCATTTTTTCTTCATATGTTGGTGTGTGCTAGCAATATCCCTCTAAAATTTGCAATGCCTATACTGGACATTCTCGGTACATGAGAATCAATGAAGAGACACTACATTAAAAACAGAGACACCTAGAAAACGGTGAGGCACTAGTCCTCAATGTCTCTGTTCAATAATAAACTTAAGAAATTGAAGTACTTCTTTAAAATGTTAAAACAGAAATTGCTACATAAATTTGATACTGCTGAAGTCAACAGAGCCTATTGTTAACTTCCTACAAAAGTGTTCGTTCTTCTAGGCTTATACACATTACTCATGTTATCAAAAGATGGAGCGGTCCATACCTATTCTAGATCACTTTCAAAACGATTGTTTTCATCCTACCTCCTGGACCTTCTGACTTTATAACAATTCTCAGGCCTATCTGTATGTTTGGGTATAAATCTCTCCCTACTAACTGAATATAACACTTTACGCTTCTGACAAATCTGGCTGTAACTTACAAAGGCATATTAGTGTATTCATCTTTGAGCTGCCCTCTGGGACATTTCTTTTTTTTGGGGGGGATAGCTAATTTTGGTTGGAAAAGACTAACTTTTAGCCCTGTTTAGCCCCACCCGATTAGCCCTGTAGGGAACGGCTGCCAAGCAGAGTTATCTGATTACAAGATAACCAGACGCTTAAGAGATGCAAAACCACACACGGGGCCAAGTCATCCTAAAAACGCAACTTTCCTTGTGTGTGGATCCTAGGGTAGAACCAGGCTTGCTATGTTGAGTCATCTTGGTACTGAGACAGGCAACCAAAGCACAAGGGCAGCTCTCCCCTCCCTGCCCCTTTTAACAGCTGCACAAAACTGAGGAAAACAACAAGGGAACTTTTCCCAGCACGGAGACGGGATCACGAGGGGACGCGCGCCTGCTGAAGGTTAACGCGCCTCTGGACAGGCCGTGTCCGGCGCCCAGAGGGGGTTTCGCAAGGGCTCCTTTGGACACGGAGGGAGGGCGGGAGGCGGCTCTGCCCTTTCCCCGCGGGTGGCACCTGAGGTGACCCCGTCCTCCGCCTCCTCTGCCCCCGGCGGAAAGCACACACCGAAACCCGACCCGCCGCGCGAGGGGAAGGGGCGGCGGCGCGTTCTTTACCGTCCCGCGCTCTCCGCCCCGCGGTCCCCTCATCCCCTCCGGCCACGGTCGCCTCCCTTCTCGGGGACGGACCGAGAGCGAGGAGAGCCCAGCGCGCCTCCCCCACCGCCCATGCGCGTGCCTCGGCCCGCCTCCCACCAGCCCCGGCGCACTCCCGCCTCCGTCGGTTGTCGTGCTCCCTTCCCTAAGCAACCACCGCCTGCTCTTGTTTACGGCAGCCGCAAAAGGGCCGTAAAAGCGCCGCCCGGGCGAGGAGGCTGGTTGAGGTAGATGCCGGGTGTTCTTCACGTACCGGGGGGGGGGGGGGGGCTAGGCTTCCGACGGCGCCGGGTGTCCTTCAGGCGGAGCGGAGAGCGCGATGCGGGGCCGCCTCATTGGCGCAGGTCCTCCGCGCGGAGAGCGACCGGGGGGCGTGCTGGCTCTTCTGCGGGCGCCTGCAGAGGGATGGGGGTGGCTTGGCCGGGGCTGGAGCGGGGCGGGGGGGCTTTGCCCTTGCTCGTCTGGCCTCCTTTCGCCGGCGGTGGCTTCGTGGCTTTTGAGCGGCAGCAGCCTGTCAGCTGTGGGACCCCCGCGATCAGAGCACACCGTCCTCGAGTGCCGGGAAAAGTCACAACAGCATCCTCCCCCCCCCACCCCCCGTGCATGCTGCAGGTTTCTGTCAGGGACGGGCATGACTCGTCCAGAGAGGAGCTTGCCCAGGGTCGCCTGGAGTTCACGCTGGGTCAGTCGCTGCCCTGCACTGTTTAGCTCAGGACTGACTGAGCCCTTCGAGGTCTGGGGCAGAGATCCTTTTCCCGATCAGAGTCTGAGCCCAAGACCATACAAAGCACGTGTTCTAGCTGTCGTTTGTGGCTTCTCCCAAGACCTTTGCCTTCTGTTCCTCGGCCAACAGTAGAGTGGTACTTTCCCTCTGTCAGGATCATTGCTCTTTTGAGAGGTGCTTTCTCAGCCAGGGTTTCTTAACCTCCTAGGAAGAGTTTATATATTTATTTATTATATTTATATACTGCCCCCCCTTTCGGATCAGGGCGGTTTCCTGAATGGGTGGGAGTTAATTAATTTTAAAATATATTTTTTAAATTTGTTAAACATTCATCGAGTGATATGACCATTTATGGTCCTATTGACCTGCCCCCTCCTTCCAAAATGGCCAATGATAAGCCTGGAGGGAGTGGAAAAGGGAGAGGGCCTGCTGAGCATGTACACAGCTATGCATCCCAGCCATAATCTACTTGATCCTGCCACTTCTGGAGTTTCTCAAAGCCTGAAGAATGTTTCAGGGGTTTCTAAATGATAAAAAAGTCGAGGGAGGCTGGCCTTGAGGATGCAGGAAACTGCCTCAATGACTGGCAAACCAAAATGTGAATCAGGGTAACCTGGTACAGAAGAGTTTCTGCATCTTACATTAATCTCTATGCTTTGTGTTTTAGGTAGACCGGGATCTTTCAAGACTTGACAGCAGTCAAAATCTATTGGCTGTAAACATTACAACTAACTTTACAACTAACAAATCCATGAGTGGGAATCGATCCCTGAAGAGACGATGTGGGGAATTGCATTCGGAATCCCCTGTACGTTATGGTCATGTTCCTTCTGCAGGATGTGCATTAACCAAGTTGATTCAGTTGCCTACACCACCTTTGTCAAAGCACCAGTTAAAGCGGTTAGAAGAACACAAGTATCAAAGTGCTGGACGGTCCCTGCTTGAGCCATTAATGCAAGGTTATTGGGAATGGTTAGTTAGAAGAGTACCAGCTTGGATTGCGCCTAATCTGATTACAATAGTTGGACTGATAATAAACATCTGTACAACTGTAATATTAGTGTGTTACTGTCCAACAGCTACTGAGCAGGTAAGCAAAAGGTCTCTGACAATTTCTTTTTTGTGAGAAAGGATTGTATATACTACTTTAAAATTTAGCAGTATTGTATTTTTGATTTGGTATTAGGTATTGTGGTACTTTATGCCTTTATAACTTGTGATGTACTGGACATTTCAGAAACATCAGTGTGTAAATCACATTAGCCTCAGTGATTTCAAAATGTGATGACATTTGCATAAGTTTTTTCTAACATTAATACCATTGAAATACCTGTTGACAGATGTGTCTGATAAAAGATAGGATCTGGGGGAAATGTAAAACAGTGGTTACAGAATCTGAAAGAGTCCCAGTATATAAAGTGTACAAATATGAAATATGTATTATTTTAATGGCAATTTCCCCTCTCCCCCAATCAGACAAAAAAGTGTGAGGTTATTTTTATACTGATGAAAAACACCCTGAAAGCTCCTGGGTCTAAATTTAGAATATAACTTCAGGAGACTCCTTTAATACAAGAAGATTTCTGTAGCACATGTTCTCAGCTATACCTTTGTATTCTTATGACACTTCTGCACAGTAAGCTCTAAGCTATTCAGCAGTACACTAATGAAACTTGTTCATGTTGAGATACCTGTTTATCTGCCTGTGCTGACATAGAGTTTAAAAGCTGTTAAGGAGGCTTGGTAGTTGCAAACACACTTATTACAGAGGGATTACTACTAATTCATAAAGGATTATGGTGTTGAGGATGTGTGGAGCTGTGGATCAGTGGAAGAACCTTCGCTTTGCATGCAGGAAGTCCAGGGTTCAATCCCCAGCATTTCCAGTTAAAATGACTAGGCAGTAGGTGATGTAAAATTCTGTTGGAGATCCTGGAGAGCCAGTACTGGTCTAAGTAAATAATACTGATTTATAGTTGGAAGGGACCTCCAGGGTCATCTAGTCCAACTCCCTGCATAATGCAGGATCTCACAACTACCTGCCAACCCACAGTGACCCCAACTTTGATGGACCAGTGGTCTGATTCAGTATAAGGCAGCTTCACGTATATACAGAATTTTAAAAAAATTTAAAAGGACACTGAGTTTTGTATTTTAGTCCTAGGTATATATAATATAATAAGATAATAAAATATATGTCAGATTTCTCAGAAAGATACCAGCCTTTAGATGTTTCAAACTATGTGTAACATTAAAGTTTCACAATCAGATCTCATGTTTGTGTCTTTCTCTCTTTTAAAGCCGCTGTGGGGAAGAGATTCTGAGACAGGGGGATTTAACTCTTCCTGTCTCTCCCCACACCATAATTTTCACAGTGTAAATTCTCTAGCTAGAGCCAGTGCAGTGGTTAGAGTGGCAGAATATTATCTGGGATACCCAAATTTTAATTCTCAAGCTACCATTGAAACTTGCTGGCTGATTTTGGACAGCCATTTCAGTGTATTTCATATGGTTATTATATATAAGAATAAAATGCAGGCATAGTCTAAGTCTCTTTGGGTCCCCACTGGGAGGAATGGTGAGGGGTAAGTGAAGTAAACAAAGAAATATGATATGGTATGGAAAACTCCATCTAGCATGATGGAGAAGATGTTGGTGGTGTGATTTCTTCCAATTTGGCCCTCTGAGCAGAAGGTTTGGTGGCTGAATAATTTAGTTACCATTTTGTATTTTGTACCTTGTCAATGAGTAAAAGAAATAACTGTTCTCTTTATTTCTTTTCTGTGCCCTTTAAAATCTTGATTTTTTTCTAGAGTAAAGGTACTTGGTTATTTCATCCTGTTCCAGAGTCAGACCTTCATTGTATCTTTTCCTGTTTTCTGTAAACCACCCTGAGCCCTCGGGGAAGGCGGTATATAAATATAATAATAAATAAATAAATGAATAAATCTTTATAGTTCTCCATTGAATATTTTCTAATTTGTCCATATCCTCCATTGAGGTGTTCAAAATTGTAGAATTATAAATACAACTGTATATGTTGTATTATAACTTTAATCCCAGAAAAAGTGATTCCATTATTATTAATAAAAATAAATGCTTAGTTGGCTGTCTATACTACCAGATAAAAATGTTGATTCATGTCAATTTAGTTAGCTTCAGAAAATCCTAACTACACTGCTGCTTAGCCAAATACAAATCCTTGTATTTCATGTTTGCTTCTTTACTGTACTGCCCCTCTTCACTGTTGCAGTCTGCTCAGCCCCCCAGTGTATTGAAGTCATTTTAATACTCTATAGCAGTGCTGCGAATCCTTTTGATTCTTATCCCTCTTATGCTTTTGAGCAATGTGCTATCCTCTCCATCCAAGTAATTTTGAGCAATGTGCTGTCTTCTCCATCCAAGTAATTATCAAACTATAGAATAGTACTGGCCTTGTGCCTAACTGCAGTAGATATTACTTTTTAATACTACTAATGCTTTTTTTCAATTACCCATGAATCTGTATTGGGCAGTTTCAGTTGTAGCTGGCTTTTGTCAGTAACAATATTTGTTGAGCAATCTTATGTGTTTCTCCAGTGTAAGCTTACACTGGTCTGATTCTGCATAGGATGACAGTGTTAGACAATGTAATTAAAATTCTAACATTTTACAAGTTTTTCTTTCATATTGTCATTCATTACTACAGTTAGCACTAACAACACTGGCATTTTACTTCAAACAGTAACCTAGGATGAATGATATATTACTCTGAGAAATACAACTTCAAAGCCCAGGAATCTAAACTCTTTATCTTGCATTGCTTGCCCTACATATTTAAGCCACTTTGTGAAAACTCATCTAAGGGGAAATTGCTCAGTATAGTATCAGAATTGTATTTGTTAATGTCAGTCCTGAACATTCTCAGTTTGCAAGAATAATTTTATGTTATTTTAATGTAATATGGAGAAGGTTGCCATACAAGTATGTAATGTGGTATTTTGCAAACATCCATATGAGCAGACACCAGGAGAAGTACAAGTTACCATGTATTGAGTTACAGTTAAAACGCTGTTTGGACTCTGAGTAGCTGTCCATAGTCATTCACTCAGCACTGCTTACTGTGTTCAGTACAGAGGTGTTGCTTGAGTTTTTATGAGGTTTGCATAGAGCATGAAGAGATTAACTGGATATATGCCATGCTTGCAGTTAGAGATAATGTTTTAGGGAAGGATGTCTTTGAAGAAATATGTGTAGTGAATGCAAATCTCTAATGTACTGTGTAGCCATCTTTACTGTCAGACTAATTTTAAGAGCAGTTCTTTTACTTTGATATGTTAAAGGAAAAGCTAGAGAAGTTCAAAGGAGGAATGCCCACGTTCCTGTAGTTAATTTGCATGTATTTATTATATGACTAGGGGCAAAGCCCGTTGCATTCAGGAAAACAACAGGCGCTAGATTTGGGGCGTTGGGGTACAAGATCTCTGCACATGGCCTCTCCTTCCCCCCAGGACCTGGAAAGGCTGCAGGCTGGAGGCCCCCGGGAGGGGAACTCACCGTCAGGGCAGCTCTCACATGGCAGGGATCTGCAGCCTCTGAGCCTCGGAGGAAAATGGAAGGAGGTGGGGGTGGTCAGGGGTGGGGGATGGAAGGCAACTGGCTGGCCGCTGGACAGACAGGCAAGCCGGCTGCAGGAGGAGGCACTCAGGGGCGGGACAGCCGTCCTGAATGGGTGTTAAGCACTGAGTGGCACTTAAGCCATGAAACCAGCTTCTCCTCCAAGCCCTTACCAGAAATATTAAATGAAAGATTATGTTTAGGTAGATGAAAATGCAAACTTTAGTCATTTGGTAGTAAGGAGAAATCGGTACTTAAAGTTTGGTCACTGTTGATCACTATCCTGGTTTTCTTACTTTTGGTTGATCACCATATTTTTCTGTATTGTCCTCTATGTAAGAAGGTTTTGAATTAACATTTTTATTTATTTATTTATTTATTTATTTTTATTTTGTTACATTTCTATACCAACTTCCTTTGTGGCTCAGGGTGGTTTACAGTATGAGTTCACAGCTCAAACTTCATTGTGATGCTTGTATAATACAGAGAATATATCAACAATTAAGAAGAATAGGAAGAGTTAGTTCTTATATTCTGCATTTCTCTACCAGAAGGAGTCACAAAGCGGCTTACAATCACCTTCCCTTTCCACTCCCCACAACAGACATCCTGTGATGTAGGTGAGGCAGAGAGCCCTGATATTACTGCTCAGTCAGAACAGCTTTATCAGAGCCCAAGGTCACCCAGCAGGCTGCATGTGGGAGAGCGGGGAATCAAACCCAGCTCTTCAGATTAAAAGTCTGCACTCCTAACCACTACACCAAGCTGGCTCTCTTAGGACTTCATGAACACAACTTTATCCTTATTCATGGTTCCTCTACATATTAGTGAAACAGCCTGGGGGGTTGAATGTGTCTGGCTGTCCAAGTTGGAATAGGGCCAATCAGGGTGAAGCTGGCAAAGCTGGCTGCACCCTGATTAGCCCTGCCCCTCCAGCTCCTGCCCTCCATCCATGGCCTGCTAACAAGGGCCTCCGGCTTGCTGCCTGCCTGCTAAGGAGCTCTGTCCCAGCCCTACTAATGAGCTGGCCAGCCCCCGCCCGCCCCACTTGATCTGGCTGTGAGCTGTGGCCCAAAGCCACCAAGCTGCCTGGCCAGGGCCAGGAGAGGGGGCCCTTTCAAGGCCTGTTCTTAGGAACAGGCTTTGAATCTAGTAACATTATAAATTGTGTAATGTTCAACCTTAACTACTCAACTGTGGGTATAACCGTGATTAATGGGTCAGGAGTCACCTTGTGCTGTATTTGTTGGGCACAATGGGTGGTCATGTGGGGGCTTCTGAGGGCCCTAGATGGTGGCATTACTTCACTGGCCTCAACCAAAGGCTTGGTGGAGGAGCAACATTTTCCTGTAAAGCAATGACTCTATCTTATATATTGCATTCTTTCTAATCACCCATTCATGTAAAATATAGAGAAAGGCAAAGCTTTGCTAAATTTCTCCTTGTTTATGTTTGTTATCATCTTGCCCTATTATGTTGGTCCCTGTCTTATAATTTTTGAACTCTCATGCCTGTATAAAATACTTGCATGGATGTTTGCAATCAGATGCCAGCTTCAGATAATAATAATTTGGTACATTTTAAAGTGCTAAGATAAGTTTTGGAATTAGCATAATCTATGCTACCCATGTGTTTCATGGTCTCTGTGACATTTTTCAGTAAAATAAAAAGGTCAACTATTATTGATTTGTCAGACATTTTTTTAAACAGCGTTTAGATTTCTCATGAATTTGAAACATTGAATGAGTTTCTCTGTGGAATGTCAAAATGCCTCTCTTACTTTGACTGTTACAAAGAATGCCACAGTAATAAAATATAGGAATGAAACATTTCCACTGGACTACGGGACACTTGAAACTTAGCTGTTTTCAAAATGTTATGAAGTATTTATTTAGATTGCTTGAATCTCAATGAAATGTCTTCTTTGAAAATCCATGTTAGTGCTCCTAAGGTTCCAGCATATCACAATACACATGCTCCATATCAAAATACAGAAGTCCCACTGATCAAATGTTTGCCCAGACATTTATCTATGATTTTTTTTTTTACAAAATTTTGAGGATTTGGAAGATTTACATGTCCAACATGTTAAAGCTGGACAACAAATTACTTCATATAGTAACATCAGTGGATGTGAATAGTTACTATCTGGATTGTGGTGACCCACAAGCAGAAAGCAACTGTTCAGCTGTTCCAAGTGTTTGTTTTAATGTTTCATTGAGGCCCCACAAAACAGACTTTGCAAAACTTATTACTAGTTCGTTCTGAAACTAGTGTGTGTTCCGAAAGCTGCAGGATTTTCTGTGTTGTTGGCAGATGTAGAGATAGAGGAAAGATCAGCTGATTGTTTCTGACATACTCAGGTTATTAAAATTAAGCAGAACAGCATGTGGTCTCATTTTCCATAAGCAGCATTTATTTTATTTTATATTTGAATTTATATTCCATCCTATCTCCACAGACAGGGCAGATTATGGTACAGTCTTTGTTTATCAAGCAATTGACTAAACTGACAGGTTATTACCACCTTTTTCATTGTTGATATATTTTGATATAGTTTCTTTTATTCATCCAGTGCACCACTGTATATCATACAAGTATCAGTATTTGTACTTTTCTACAGATGATTACGGATGGTTTTATAGCATGTGAGAAATATGGCTAATTTACATTTCACTGCTGTTCACGTGTGTTTCTCTCAGGCACCTGCTTGGGCATATATTGCATGTGCTTGTGGTCTTTTCATATACCAATCTTTGGATGCCATAGATGGAAAGCAAGCAAGAAGAACAAATACTAGCAGTCCTTTGGGAGAACTTTTTGATCATGGCTGTGACTCACTGTCCACAGGTATTTACTACTGAAATGCACTTGTCTATTATTTACACTCTATTTAGAATATAAAACTAGAAAACAGAAACATTATTGGAGGCTGTTGCAAAATGGGAATAATGTGCTGTGATTATGTTGAAGTCCCATGCCAGTTTAAATGCTAACCAGTTTTCGTGGTTCATCAAGGCTTATGCTGAAATAAATTTTGTTAGCCCTTAAGATATGACTTCACTCCTGTTTCATTTTGATTAACATGGCTACCCATCTGGAACAGAGATTATATTGTTGCCGCATTTTAGAGATATGAGATAACACAATATCTAAATTTGTTTACCTAAGATTCAAATGAGTAGCCGTGTTGGTCTGAAGTAGCACAATAAAATCAGAGTCCAGTATATATATATTCCCTGTCATGTGAGAAGATCATAGTCTGACGAAGGGTGCTTGCACTCGAATGCTCACGAATAAATCTTTGTTGGTCTTAAAGGTGCTACTGGACTCTGATTTTGTTTAGCTAAGTTCATATTCATTAATGTACAGTACAGTGTAAACCCATAAAATTATGAAGCATTAGCCCTGAGTAACTCTGCAAAGGTTTTCATTATGAAATCCTTATTAACAAAATCATGTCATCACTTACAATATTTTAAATAGATATTTTGGTGTTTAAGTAGGTAGAGCCTTCGGGGAGGGTGGTATATAAATATAATTAATAAATAAATAAATAAATAAATAAATAAATAGAACTGAACTGAAACAAGGTTTTTCCCCCTTGTTTTCAGTTTCTTGGTTGAAAAGCTCTTCATTGTGTTTTCAACTGCCTTTTTGAACCTTTGCCTTTTTCTTATGCAAATCCTGGAAATTAAATGAGTAAAGGCTCCCACATGCTGGCTTTACAGTTCTAAAGAACTGTGTAAGTCCTGAGCTAGCTCAGGGAAGTCTCCAAACATTGAAAGCAAAAGAGTTGTACAATCCCTGATGTTTTTCTACTTGGTGGCTGGCTAAAGAGAATCTTTTAAATATACTTTATATATCTGGCTGGGCTAGTTTTGCAAGTTTTTGTTGCACTTTGGTAATACTTAAAAATAAACGGAACCAAGCTTTGGGTTGCACAGGCAGCAAGCTCCTATAATAAGTGAATTTACAATAAAGAACTGTAACTCCGATTCTCTCTGCTTGAACCAGCCAACCCCATTAGAGTGTGTTGTGTTTAGGCCACACCATGCCTGGCTAGGCTTTGAATAACAGAATAGAAAGCTTATTGACATGAACATTCCTGCCGTCTTTAAAAGGATGAATGGCTAAGTGCCACTCCCAGTGATCAGAGTCATGCTGTTTTAGGGTTGCTTTCTTAAAATTAATGGAGTGTGCATTCAAAATACTTTATTTTAATAAAAGTGTTTAGACAAGAAGCTGTTTGTAGTCAATTTCAGCATTATGTAGATTCATTTTAACTTTCATTTTCAAACAAATATTAAAAATTGCTGCACAGTAATACTTGCAAAAATATTGTCATATATTAGGCTTACATTAATTTCTGTCAAACTCAAGTATTGAAACTGTTTTCCAACATCTGTTAATTTCTGTTGAAAGTAGTTGGAATCAGGAAAATGGGGAAAATGTGTTTTTCCACTTATGGCTTTGTTTCCCTATTCCCTTGATATATTTGTAGAATCAACAAGCTTCTAGAGTTTGTTCAGGATTAGTCCTAAGGAGATGGTCATGCTTGCTGCTCTGTAAAAATGATCACCTACTGACAGCCTGTTGCAAGCCTATGTGGAGGAAATTAATCAGGTTGCCCATTAGTTCTTACTATTAGTAATACTGGTACAGTATTACTAGTAATATTCATTATTTAAAAATATACTCTGATGAAACAGAGAACACACCTATCCTCCTTCTGGTTAATTTGGTTTGTATACTGATGTTTACTTCCAGCTGTAAACTTTACTTATTTCTTAAAACTTTCATGGATATTAGAAGCTATGCTTCTAAAAACCCATCAAGCAGTAATAAGAGAATCTGTTTCATAACACAGGATATTGAATTGATGAATTAATTGATGAACTAATTGATGAACTAATGAGAACAATTCTTTCTCAAAGCTTTTGTTCTAAAACTTGTAGTCCTTGCTTATTGTAAATAATTTTCTCTGCAGTTTTTGTGGTCTTGGGAACGTGTATTGCTGTGCAGCTGGGGACAAATCCTGACTGGATGTTCTTTTGCTGTTTTGCTGGGACGTTTATGTTTTACTGTGCACATTGGCAGACATATGTCTCTGGAACATTGCGCTTTGGAATGTAAGTAAACCAGCTAAGAGCTAAACTGAATATCCCCACACATAATGTAAAGTCGACGAGGATGCATTCAGAGTTCTGTTGCCTCCTCAATTTAAGATTTTCCCTCAAACTTGGGACTACCTCTGGATTTATAGAACCATTTCCCCTTTCTACAATTGGTCTAATTGTGTAGATTTTTGATCTACAATCTGGGCCAGGTTCATAATTAGTTACATAGATTAATTCAGTTTGCTTCCAGGTAAGTGCACACAGGCTTGTCTTATTTTCCGTCCCCAAGCTTTTTACTTCCTAGAGTTTATCTAGTTTGACTCAAGATAAATGTCCTTGTGCTGTGCAGTGTTGTTTGGCCCAAATGGGTGGACCTTGGTGTGTTTACTGATCTCCAGGCCAGGGATAGGGTGAACATCCTGAAACCTGAGCTAATGCAATATGATGCTAGTTCACAGCCTTCTGATGCTTAGAACTTTCCAGAGTAGTAATGCTAGTTGGCTGCTGTAAGGAGTGATTTTTCTCAAAGGACAAACCATTAATCGTGAAGTGGAAAATAGCAAGTTTTGAATCTAAACTTCTAGACTGAGTATCTACATGGCTCAAAACAGTGACTAGCAGCATATGTATGCCAGGCAATAATCTGGGTTATAAATGAGCTCAAAAAGAAGAATGATTGTGGCCCAGTACTGTTTGTACTAAACTTGATCTGAATGTAGATTCAAGAGTTTTATACAATTGACTTATGGTTTGTCCTACAAATAGGTAAGACAGAGTAGAGTCAATTCAAAGACTACTGCAAAGGACACTGGTTTCATGTCATTGCATGGATCAGACCTTGCTATGTTGCTAGTTCATTGCAGTCAATTATGCTGTCATAAAGGAGCATTCTTTGGGCTGTATACTTTACATAGAATATAAAATTATCACTTTACTTCATTAGCATAACTTAACTTAATTATGGCTTACATATGTTGATGTGTCTTTTTACTGTATGTAAGCTATTTCAGAACTGCTGCTATAGATGATGGGTAGGATTTGCTTTAAATTTATATTGGACTTGAAGATGTAAGTTTTTCATTTTAATTTGTGTGAAATTTGTCATATTAATTTTTTGGGAATACATTAAAAACTCCTTTTCAGGAGTACAGTCCAAGACTATTAAACACATTGGGAATTACCACTGACTTTACTTCTCAGGTCACAAAATGGCCTTTGTAATGACTATTTGCAAAATTGAAAAAGAGCAGTCTATTTGATTTCAAGTTTGTATTTTTAATTGTCAGTGAAAATCTTTCCGTGGAACTGTTAAAGATCTCTTAGTACAATGATAATTTTAAATGTTTCTTTTCCTCATGCATAGATTTGATGTTACGGAGTCTGAGCTCTGTATTATAATAACTCACCTTCTCACAGGAACTCTGGGACCTGAGTTCTGGAATGACACGGTAACTGAAACAAGACAGTGTTACCCACAATGAATGATAGCATGAATTCTGTAGAGACAGCACCTTTTGTCATGCACAGTGTAACTGGAAATATGTCCTTTCACATTTGTTTCAATAAAAGGCACTCAGTCATCCCTATGTGGGAAATAAAAATTCACTCTGATTGTGAAGCTTTTCCCCCATTTGCTATAAAACAGGGGTAGTCAACCTGTGGTCCTCCAGATGTTCATGGACTACAATTCCCATGAGCCCCTGCCAGCAAATGATGGCAGGAGCTCATGGGAATTGTTCCATGAACATCTGGAGGACCACAGGTTGACTACCCCTGCTCTAAAACATGAATAGCTCTGTTATGAAACAATGATGTTGTCTCCCCCTTCCCAATTGGCTATTATAAAATATGCAGAACTGACTTCACCACTTTGAAGAGAAGAATGCCAGAGTGTGGATGCATCTCTTTACATAAGGTCTGGATTATTTTGTTGGAACCACCTTTGGAATATTTCCTTCCTCTTTAATTAGAAACCTTTCCACCTGGAAAAAGAATTGTTTAGCTAGCTAGCTAGTTAGATCTTAGTGTTAGAAAAATATTCTCAGTGATCCCAGAAAAATGTTCTTAGTCATCTTTTAGAGTTTCTTGCCCTTAATCTTAGGAAAGATCCTATAGGAGCCTATAGGGCTCTTTCCTAGGATGCTGTGTATCAGTGATGTAGTTTCCTAATAAGCCAAAGTTTTACTGTTCCAGCCCTTATTTAAATATCAGGAAAATTAGCTGCTAATATGGGATTTTCATCATTCTGTTGGTTAGTGGAACCAGTCAAAATATTTCTTTAAGGTGCTTGCAAATTGTGTTTTTAAATGTCACTTTATTAAAAGCTTAAACAAATTGGCCTTCTGATTCTTCCAATTTCTTCGTGCAGAACTACTATCCTCTCTTTGAATTAATCTCTCTTGATACTGCATTTGAAAATGGATAAAAATTAATGTAGAAGATTTCTCACTGGTAGTTGCTGGCCATAGGAATTAAGAAATGCTTTTAATTCTCATGGCAGTCACATTTGTTACAGAAACACCAGTATACTCACAGCAGGCAGATAAAGTATGAATGGCAAGGTATATATGTGTTGTGGAGCTGTACTATGATCAGCATTCTTAGACACATGTTTTGGGGTGCTTATGAATAGGTAAATATTGGTTGTACGTTGTGGCCAACACTGGTGTATACATGGCAGACTTGATTTTGACTGTTCTGAGTGATTTACACAATCTCCATAATATCTGTAAGATAGGTGGGTGTTACAGATGGGTGATGGGTGAGGACTGAGACTGAAAAATGGCAGGTTGCCTAAAGCCATCTACTGAATTAATAGGTGGGCTAGAGCCATCTACTGAATTAATAGTTGGGGTGAGGTTTTGACTGGAGACTCTTGGTTTGAGAAAGGTATGTGACATACTAGAAAATATGGGGCCGCTGTCCAGGACCCTGAATATCTTTTCACAAATTCTTTAGCTGACATTCTGCCCCACTCCATACACGAGGAAGCTGTTATTTTTATCAGCAATATTTGGGTAGCATTTTCATGTTTGATTCTGAAATAGTATGCTACCAGATAACTGGAATAAATTGGGTTTAACAGGTGCTTGGAAAAGCATATGAACTAAATGTATTTAATTCTGACAGTACACTGTATGATCATATTGCGACGGGGAGAGGTAGGTACTGCAGAGTAATGATCAGTATTCACTTTGACCAACTCATGAATTGGCACTTTATTGCTTCTCCCTCTTGCGGCAGCCCAAGGACCACCTCTGTTTTCTTCCTGGTGCTCAGCAAATCCTCAGAACAGCATGAGACAAAAATGGTATCTGCAGTGGGGCAGGGAGAATTGGCAAAAATACCCCAGAATCTCAAGGATAGAAATGGCCTTCCATCACATACCTACCATCACATACCTACCGCTCTATGCCCCCCGCAGGGCCTTACGCTCTGCAGGTGAGAACCTGTTGGTCGTCCCTGGCCTGAAGGAAGCGCGCCTAGCCTCGACCAGGGCCAGGGCTTTTTCAGTCCTGGCCCCTACCTGATGGAATGAGCTCCTGGGTGATCTGCGGGCCCTGCGGGATTTGTCAGCTTTCCGCAGGGCCTGTAAAACGGAGCTTTTCCACCAGGTCTATGGTTGAGGCTGGGGTCAGCGAATCAGGGACATTGCTCCCCCCCTAGGAGTTGGAGTGTACGCTACTCCCCTATCCTTTCCTCTTCACCTCTTTAATAATTGGGGGAGGGATGGGATTTTTAGCCGTCATGTTAGTAGATTGATGTTTTAATGGGAATTTTAATGGGGTTAGTTGTTGTGACCTGCCTCGAGCCTGTCGGGAGAGGCGGGAAATAAATCTAAAAATAATAATAATAATCATCATCATCATCAGAAATGAGTGGTAGGACATAAACTGGTATCTAGAACATAACAAAATAGAACTAATTCATAGTGACAGATAGTGGCTCCAGATATTTTGTGTGTTACAGATTGCATATTTGAAGTGGCTACATGTGTCACTTGTACTTTGCCGTGTGTATACTTGTATGTGTTGGGAAGATGCAGCTAATTGCAAATCCCTGCTACATTTATTTACTGGGCAATAGATGAGCACAGCATATGCTGATGTTACAGTAAAAATGTGCTAGGATTTGGCAGTAGTATTGATGTTACATGCATCAGGTTGCCAGGGGAAAATATCAGGAATCCTTATACACATTTATGTGCAAATAATTTGAAAACAAGATAATGTTAGTAAACTAGAATAGGAATTTTAAATTTATTTGCTTAGGATTCCACATAGAGATTTCTTTCAAGCTATCGGGCAGTGGGGGCAGGTGGGTGTGTGGTAGCATTATTTTGTTGTAATGATGCTTTGAGCCCACTTGGAGACACTGTTTGCCATGGAGAGAGCACTTTGGCAGTTCTATCCAACCATTAATAGAATCTTGACCATGTCATAGGGATGAGGACTTTTTAGGGGGAGGGAAAAACCTTTTAAACATTTTAATTGAATTGTTGTCAGCAGAGAGATGATAAAGTATAGGATAAGCATTTTTTTTGTTAGCTCTAAAGAAACAGGTAGAGGATAATCATGGTTGATCACAAAATGACTTAATTTTTTTCCGGTGTATATAGAAACAATGACAAAGAATTAACATCAAATTCCATGGGCTTTTAATTTCCTCACATAGATATTCATCAGAAGGAGTTGTTAGTAGTAGGGACCCAGTTACTTGTATTGTGCATCTGAAGTTAGGCTGACTGCTGCTGTGCTTTAGATAATGAGTATGATAAGAGTAGATAAATTCCTATTTAAGCAAGTAGTTCTTCCTTTTTAACTTAAAGGGAATTAATTTTGAAATCTTGAGCCAATCTCTGCAGCAGTAATATGGTTCAAGTATGCCACAGGCAATTAGCAATGGCATCTTCAGCAGAGGAGAGCGACGAGGATGATCTGGGTCAAGGGACCAAGCCCTATGAAGATAGGTTGAGGGACTTGGGAATGTTCAGCCTGGAGAAAAGGAGGTTGAGAGGGGATATGATAGCCCTCTTTAAGTATTTGAAAGGTTGTCACTTGGAGGAGGGCAGGATGCTGTTTCCGTTGGCTGCAGAGGAGAGGATGCACAGTAATGGGTTTAAACTACAAGTACAACAATATAGGCTAGATATTAGGAAAAATATTTTCACAGTCAGAGTAGTTCAGCGGTGGAATAGGCTGCCTAAAGAGGTGGTGAGCTCCCCCTCACTGGCAGTCTTCAAGCAAAGGTTGGATACACACTTTTCTTGGATGCTTTAGGATGCTTTGGGCTGATCCTGCGTAGAGCAGGAGGTTGGACTAGATGGCCTGTATGGCCCCCTCCTACTCTATGATTCTGTGATTCTGAGTAAAACCCCCAAAATTTGGGGTAGGATATGCACTTTCATCACTGCTCAGTTGAACCGTGACTCACAAACACTGCCCGGAATTTGTTAGTCTTCCTGGACTCGTGTTGTTTTCTACTGCTACAGACAAGACTAACACAGCTGCCCCTCACCTTCAGTAGGAGCCCAAGATCACTCTGTAATCATTTTTTGTGTGAAAGAGGTGAGGGGCTAATTTAATGTTTGCAGTAAAGGGAAACACAGCACAAGCTCCAGCTTTCACTGTGTCCCAGGGGCAGTGCTGGTTTTTGTTATTTGTCCCTACTAAATCACCATTCCTGATTTTGCTTTTTAATTGCTCCTGATTCTGTTAGTATGAATTACTGAAGTTGTCATTTGTCATTTCTCAGAGTTCACTTCCCTCCACAGGATCTCTACAAGCTATATTTCTGAGTGGACTAGTGTACACAAGATAAAAGCATGTGCATGAATGTTTTGCTACCACACAGAGCACAGACTCTACAGCAGATTCTGAGTGTAAAATTTGAATTGTGCTAGCATATTTTTCAGACACCTGTGTGTTTCTAATGCAGCATTAATCAAAAGAGCAAACACCGTTTTGGCATTTAAATCACTAGAGAACAGGCTATTGCGGAGTAAATGAATAAAACATAGAGAAGGCAGAGTGCAGTCCTCAGCAGTGCGTAATTTAGAAGGTGAAAAGTTAGGACAGTGAGGATTGACATGACAGTTGCAGTGTTATGAACTTGTTCCTATTGAAATACTGGAAGATAGAATATAGTAAAGTGTGGCACAAAAGAGGTCATTTCCCCCACCGCACCCTGTTTGATTTAAGGTATGGATAAACAGGGCAACCAATTAATGCTTGTGTGTTTTTCAGAGGCTGATTCCTTAAGATATGTTATAAATGTTTTAATTTTAAAAGCAGATATCGCAGTGTCTATGTGGCATCATGATAATCCATCATACTCTCATACTCTCCTGTTACCATTCTTGCACTCTTTAGCATTTCTACAATCTTAATTTTTCAGTTTCAGTAATGGTGTCATTTATGCAAGATCACTTCATCAATTTCTTCTCTGCTACATTTTTTTTACCATCACAAATGAAATATAAGTGAACATTATATTAGTGGATAACTTGGAGGCAACTGATGGCATCTGCCACAAGTAGGAACTGTTGATTTCAACATATTTATCTAACATGCTTGGCGCTCCAGACAATGATTTTCAACATTCTGATGAAGGGAACTTTACCTTTCAAAAGTTTACACTGAGATCTCCAGTGTGGTGTCCGCCAAGTCCTTTCCTGGCACCCATGAAGGGGGGGTTTGTCAAGCAGGGCTTCTGATTGGCGGTGCCAAGCTGGCCAAGGGCCTAGGTGGGGAGATTCCGACCACACGCGCTCCGGGGCTGTTTTCTTCCGGGCACTGGGGATTTGCCAGGCCCGGGGAAACCCGCAAAGTTGCAGCAGCCGTAGCCATGAGAGACCAGAGGCTTGCAAAGCGGGGACTTCTTAGTCTGAGGAAGAATGCTTGCACTCGAAAGCTCACACCTTGGATAAATCTTTGTTGGTCTTAAAGGTGCTACTGGACTCTGATTTTATTGATAAAATATAATACTCCTAAAACCATTAAAGATACAGTAACATTTAAAACATTCAGATGGCGATATAATCCCAATTCTACCCCCCCCCCTTCAAACTCTGATTACAAGAACTATGGTTAATGTCAGTACAGGTGGCGACTGTAAAACCTGGTTAAAGAAATTGGGCAAGGGAGGCAGAAATTCATCCCTGAGAAAAGGAAGGACGTGGGTGAGCCTGTGGCCCCCTTAAGATTTCTTGGCTGTATGTGAATGATTAGTAGCATTGCATCTACTTCAGGATTTATGTCAACTGCACTACATGCAGGGTCAGAGGAGAAAAACTGTGGTGAGGAATTCTGCAGAGTTAAGGCTAAATTCTTTTTGTTGGTGGGCAAGGTTAATGTTTATGTTTGCAGCCACTTAAAGGAAGTAAACAAGTTCCAACTCTTGCTTTTGGCCACAGTTCTAGACAGCCATAGTGTGAATGGGAGAAAAGTACTTGTACAGCCAGAGATTTGGTGGATGTCTTTACAGTTGTCGAAGGACCAAGTAAGTCATTAGTCCATTTAAAAGCAGACTGCCCATACAGCCAGTATGCCAGTAGAAATGCCTGAAGCCTCTCTAGCTGCAATTGTGCTTGTCTCCTGCCGTTCTGTGGCTGTCCAGGACTGATGCCTAAAACCATAGCTCTGTTTTTCTCTGCTGTGAAGTTAGATCTGCAGTACAGAAACATATTTTCGCCATAATTTTCAATTTTTCTTTTTTCATTTTACCTTGTGCATGATAGAGGAGAGCTGCCGAGCTTGCAAAATTATTAAAATTGCTCTGAGTAATTCTGCTCTTTTGGCTTTTTTGTACCTAATCAGAATTGATGTGACTGAAGTGCAAATCTTCATAATAATCATGCATTTACTGGCAGTGATCGGAGGACCAGCTTTTTGGCATACAATGGTAAATCTGTTCATCTTGTATATCACATGGTGTATATATATATATATATTGGTTTTTAACCTGCCATTTTAAAACATTTTATTATTCATCTAGAAGAGTACCACTTTCATTTTATTGGGAAAATCTCACCATTTTCCAGTGGAGTAAATAAAGTATTGTGCTGAAGTATATATTGACTACAGAGCCCTAGCATATTTAAAGAGATTAATTCTTTTGTTGTCATTCATCCAGAAGAACCTCAACCATTCCTTTTGTAGATAAGGCATTATTTTAATAATATGTACCAGTAACATAATATTGACAACTTGGTGATATTTAATCCCAAATCAGCAAAATGAAGCTGCTTAATTTAGAAAGGCCATTGTACACAATTATTTATCTTGAGCCATAAGCAATTTTAACAGAATGCCATGTAAAAGGTGGTATTAAATTTTAAGAAATTGTTGGACCAGAAGCACTAACCTGGGATGGTTTGACTGCTGCAGAAGCTTGAGCATGGTATGTGTGTCTACTAAAACATAACATGTTGTTATAACACAACAGCTGTGTGCCTTGTATGTAAATTAAATCAAAAGCTAATTGTCTTCATTCGCTATCTTTGTTGCAATGTAATCATTACAAAAATAAATAATTGATGGGCTTGAAAAATACTCCCTTTAATGTGAAAAGCAAATGTTATTTCAGAAAAAGCTGTTTCATGGATTTAAAGAAAAGTATTTTAAGTAATATGTATTTTGTTGTGTGTCCTGACTTCTGTATTTTGATTGAGTAATTGGCTGTTCCTTATTCTGGAAAAACCTTTTGGCTCATATTGTATAGAGAAAAATATATGGCTAGAATTTATGTTATTTAAGAGAATATCTACTCAAACATTCCACTTTTCTCTCTCTGAGGCATTTCCACACTTTGCATTTGCATAGTAGTTTTGTAAATCTGTTTACAATGATGACCACACAATATTTTGTTCCCACATAATGGACAGCAGATAGCAGGGAAGGAGGACATTAGACAGCTGTGCTGTTATTGCTTTCCATTCCTTTTGTGAAATTTGACAGATGTACACTTTAGCACAGGGTAGGACAAGTTCATGACCTCCAAAGAACTTAAAGATAAATGAATGAAATGCTTACCAAAATCTGGAGCATGGTGGAGATGCAGTCACCCAGCTTCTGTTTCTTAAAAATTGTTGAGCAAGCGCACACATGCTGGAGTTGCACAGTACTGGCGGATGTAGCCACTGTAGAGTTGTCTGCCCAGGTAGGAAAATTCCTGGAGGTATTGAGCGTTAAGCCTGGAGAGAGCAAGGTTTGTGGAGGGAAGGAGCCTCAACAGCTTATAATGCCTTACAGTCCATTCTCCAAAGCAGCCCTTTTCTCCAAGGGAACTGATCTCCATTGTCTAGAAATTCCAGGGGATCTCCAGGCCCCACCTGGAGGCTGGTAACACTAAACTACTGTAGAATAAAAGTTCAGAAGCGGTGTGGGAATGGGAGACCTGTGTTGGTATCACCTTGAAGGGAAACAAATGTTCAATGAACAGAGCTGTTCTACGGTTGAGGCCAGAAATGATATCTAATTCCACTCTACCTGCCCCAGCAAGCCAAAATGCAATACTTTAGATCAAGTTACTTCCTTACCCATGGAGAGAATACTACCGTTGATTTTATTAACTAATTATTTTAATGTGAACTAACTTTAATTTTACACAGGGATTGCACTGACTCACAAAATGTAATCTGCCCTGAGTTCCCAAAATAAAATTTAACATCTAGTTGAATCATCATTATATTAAATTATTACTGAAAATGAACTCAAGCTACAGATAGGACTTTTGTTAGGTGGTTGGGGTGAGGTTGCATAGAGAGCTGACTATGTGAGAAGGCCCAGTGATATATCCTTTGGATATCATACGTTCTATAAATTAGAATGGCTATTTATGTTATTTTGTCTTAATATTTATACAATATTTTTACAATGTATAAATACCCTCAATGTCTTATGCAGCCATTTCCTTTTTTTCCCATCTAATTGTTTGTAGCTCTTATTGTAGCTAAGGTTGAAAAGCTTGTTGACAAACGTCTAAACTTCTGAAATTTACGGAATAAATGCTGTTTCATTTCCCTTAATACTTAAGCTTAAAAAACCAAAATAGTTTCATATTTGAGTAGATACATCTTAGAACAAGAGTTCTATAGAGTAAGTATTCTATGTTTGACCATGATACGCACATTATTTATTTATTTTATTTATTTATATACCGCCCTCCCTTTCGGTTCTAGGCAGTTTACATTATAACTCTCATTTGCGGTAAAATACAATTAACATTCATTATGAAACTTATTTAACAGTGAACTTTTATCAAACAGTGTAATATAATAACTACTTAATAACAGCAACAACAAAATGTGGTATAACAGTATTCAGCAACAACAGTTTGGTCAGTTTGTGCCATGGTCTGGTTTTCAGTTAGTGCAGATTATGGGCTTGTTGGTGGTGGTAGCAGCTTGTTCACTCATCTTGGCCAAATGTCTGGTGGAAGAGCTCCTTTTTGCAGGCTCTGCAAAATTCTTTTAGTTCTGGCAGGGCCCTGAAGTCCTCTGGGAGCTCGTTCCACCAGGTGGGAGCCAAGACTAAGAAAGCCTTGGTTCTGGTCATTGATAGATGAGCTTCCTTGGGGCCAGGGATCAGCAGTTTATTGGTGTTACAAGAGCGTAATGCTCAGGGCCCAGACCCTGTATGGCCTTGAAGGTAATTACCATAACCTTAAGCCTGATCCAGTAATCAGCTGGCAGCCAGTGCAGCTCTTGGAGTGCGGGCCGGATATCGGTCCTCCAAGGTGTCCCCGTAAGGACCCTGGCTGCTGGCACCGGTTGCCATTTCTAGGTCAGGGATAAGGTAGGCCTGCGCAGAGTGAGTTGCAGAAATCCAGCCTAGATGTGACCGTTGCCTTGGATCACTGTGGTTAGGGGTTCTGGGGCCAGGTAGGGAGCAGGTAGCTTGGCTTGATGTAGGTGGAAGAATGCCTACCAGGCTACTTTTGCGAATTATGTGGATGGTGATTCAAGACTGGCAAAAGGGAATACTTCACATGAAGCTTTTGACTGGAGAATTAACTGCAACAAGATATAGTAAAAGCCACAAGCATGTGGCTTTAAAACAAACAAGAAAAAACTATATAAATTCATGGAAGACAGTTCAACCAATAACGTTTTTTATGATAATGTAACTGCCATGTTTCAGAAAACAGTATACCTCCAGTTACAAAATCCTGGAGTCACCAAACAGTGAGAGATGTCTGCAGAGTTTTGCTGGTGAGCCTCGGGCATGGAAAATGGATCACTTTATCAGCTGACGCTGCAGTCTTACATTCTTATTGATTTTTCCATTTGCTTTATTTCATTTCTGAGTTTGGAATTTGTAGAATATAACCAAACATACTCTTTGTACTCACTTGGATTCTTCAGTTTGTTTTCCTCTGGCCATATCCAGTCTAGATGTTTCATTTGACATCTGGTTTAACTTTATGGATTCTGGGGGGAAAGCATCTTTAAAGGAGGGGGGGGTGCTAATATGAGGCACATGCCTTTCATCAGTATGTACTTGTCCCAGGAGGAATTCAAATGCTGGTGTTACTTATGTATGTCACCTTGGACACACAACTGTACATTTCTGAAAGGTAATGTGAAGAAAAGCTTTTCTCCCCTGTTATCTCTAGATAACTTCCAGAAAAGTGGAATGTTTGAGGGTTAAGCTCCATGCTGGAGATATATGATTGAATCTTGCTGGACTTTTTCTAAAGCTAAATAGCAGCTACATGTAATCCTAATTCAGACGGGAACCAAAGGGCTTATTTTGTCACTTCTGCATGGTTTCAGTTGTTGAAAATGCCCTCTCCATCCTACTGTTAACCAAGGAAAGGGGAAAAGAAGGGCAAAGTGCAAGGACCCATCTTTATTCCCTTGCTGGGCTAATGGCAGCACAGGGGAAACTTTTTGGTATGGAAAAACCCTCCATCAGAGGTTTTTCCTTCTCGTTTAGCCCTGATCCAAATTGAGATGACACATGACTTTTTAAATGTTGGTAAGATTTATTCACAGATATCCCATTTTCTTGTCCGTTTTGGCCTTGAGTTTATGCAGCAGCTAGAAAAAATATTTCAGGTTGACTGTAACTATGTTCATTCCCCCCTTCTGTTAAGATTCCAGTGCTGAACATCCCAGTGAAACTACTTCCAGCCCTTTGTACAGTAGCAGGAACTATATTCTCATGTACAAACTACTTTGGTGTGATCTTCACAGGTGGTGTTGGCAAAAATGGATCAACGATAGCAGTGAGTATTTGTTATTGTGTTTTCATCTCCTTTGAGCAATTCAGGGTTTGGTTATTCTGCCAGCCTCCAGAGTGTTGATGTATGTTCACACATGGTTCCATTTTATTAGTGTAGTCTTGTGCACTGTTTACAAGCCCAAAGAAAATACAGTTCATCTGAATGAAACCTGCAAAACGATAGATCTGTGATTTTCTGCCTTTTAAAAATTTATTTAGTTTACTTATAGCCCATGTTTCTCACTGAGGCTTAAGGTACATTACAGATCACAGCGAAGAAAGAAATAATTGCAGCATATAAAACAGTGACTGAAGAGTGCAATATGACTAGAACAAAATTGCCTGATTGAATAGAATTTCATGTGTGCCTCACTTCTTAGAGAGAAGACAACAGTTTCTTTGATTCTCTGCACAATTTTTTCCATTTGAGAAGTGTGTCATTCCTGACAATCTTCCAGAAATGGAACTAGTCTTTTTCTGAGTTCTTTTGAAATAGATCTTGGGGTTTTAAAAATTTGGACTATATGTAGCTAAGACATACTATAGTCCAACATAAAGCAAAATACCTTATGATATAAAATAATAGATTTGGACTTACTGTGCTTTAAATATTACATCTGCATCCAAACAGTAGCAATCCTTCCCCCCCCCCATTACTTTAAGCCTGAAATTAAAACTTGGGTTGTGAATGCAGCAGCTTGTGATGTTTGCTTCCCTCTCAGAAACTTCAAACTCAGGGTCAGCCAGGTGATGCTCTTGTGTACGCTTTTCAGGTGCCAGATGTGTGGGATCAACAAAAGAGCCAGCTTGGTGTAGTGGTTAGGAGTGCGGACTTCTAATATGGTGAGCTGGGTTTGATTCCCCGCTCCCCCATATGCAGCCAGTTGGGTGACCTTGGGCTCGCCACAGCACTGAGAAAGCTATTCTGACCAAGCAGTAATATCAGGGCTCTTTCAGCCTCACCTACCTCACAGGGTGTCTGTGAGGGAAGGCGATTGTAAGCCGCTTTGAGACTCCTTTGGGTAGAGAAAAGCAGCATATAAAAACCAACTTTTCTTCTTTAGTTACAGTATAGCATAAATTGTCAGCCTCATCCACGTCATCTGGGCATATCATGTTGACATATGTATTTATGCATTGTGCCCAACTTGATGAAGTAACACCATGCTCCTTCTTTGCATAGGGAACAAGTGTCCTTTCGCCATTTCTTCACATTGGATCAGTCATTGCATTAGCTGCCATGATCTACAAGAAATCTGCTGTGGAGCTCTTTGAAAAGCACCCGTGTCTCTACATACTAACTTTTGGTTTTGTATCTGCAAAGATAACTAACAAACTGGTGGTAAGTGCCTCATCATCCTTGTTTATCTTTTTTTCTATGTTTAATTCTGCCATTAAACATTTCCTTCCTTTCTTCCACTATAAGCACTGATAAACCATACCATCACAAATGTTAGATTTCTGAAAACAGCTTCTCTCTTTCCAGAGCTAGTGTTGCATACAATGGCACTTCTCACTTGCCTCCCCAAAATACTGTGCTGGAGGCTCTGCCATTGCCCGGTCTATGAAAAGAAATGTGACTGACATTATAATCAAAATTCATTTGCTTGCACCATAAAACTAAATAAATTACGTGTAGTTCACCAGAAATGCTGAAAAAGAATATTAATCTGGATTGCCTTATTTCTTCCTGCAGGTTGCACATATGACCAAAAGCGAAATGCATCTGCATGACACAGCATTCATAGGCCCAGCACTCTTGTTTCTGGACCAATATTTTAACAGCTTTATTGATGAATATATTGTACTTTGGATTGCTCTGGTAAGTATTTCCTCATTTTTCTGGTAATTATCTGCATTAAATCATAAACATCAAAAACTTTAAAATCCCCTAGTCCCACCCACTTCCTAAAGATATTGAAGCATCAGGAAAGGTGCCTGTGGAAGTAGTGTGGCACTGTTGTTGTTGTTAGGTGCAAAGTTGTGTCCGACCCATCGCGACCCAATGGAAAATGATCCTCCAGGCCTTCCTGTCCTCTACCATTCCTTGGAGTCCATTTAAGTTTGCACCAACTGCTTCAGTGACTCCATGCAGCCACCTCATTCTCTGCCGTCCCCTTCTTTTGCCCTCAATCACTCCTGGCATTAGCATGGCATTAATGGGCACCATATTGGGACCACTGCTTTAAGGGCATAACTGGAATGTAGGAATTCATGGTGTAGGAATCCCAAAACTCCATTGGGATATCATGGGAAGATGTATGTGCCCCCTAAAGTAGCGATCCCCAACCTGTGGGCCGTGGACCACATGTGGTCCTTCGACTAATTGGAGGTGGGCCCCGAAGGACACCTTCTCCCCCCCCCCCCGGCCCTTTACTTCATCCCCCCCCAGCCCTTTACAACACACTTCATTGTTGTGGCGTGTCTGTATCTTATTTTGAAGGGATGTTTAAACATTACCATAGCAATCAGAGAGCGCTAGGGCAGTGGTTAAGAGTAGAGGAGTAAACTAACCCCCCCCCCACCGGGCCTCAGTAAAAGGCGTTGAGTGGTCCTCAGTGAGTGGTCCCCAGCGTTGAGTGGTCCCCGGTGATAAAAAGGTTAGGGACCACTGCCCTAAAGGATATCCTCCTTAATAATGATATTGAATGTTTATTATTCAGTATGTAATACTGAATATTTAACTAATGGTGGATGGGTTAGTTTGAACTGTTTTAAAGAGCCTCTTGTGGCGCAGAGTGGTAAGGCAGCAGACATGCAGTCTGAAAACTCTGCCCATGAGGCTGGGAGTTCAATCCCAGCAGCCGACTCAAAGCTGACTCAGCCTTCCATTCTTCCGAGGTCGGTAAAATCAGTACCCAGCTTGCTGTAATGACTGGGGAAGGCACTGGCAAACCACCCCGTATTGAGTCTGCCATGAAAACGCTAGAGGGCATCACCCCAAGGGTCAGACATGACCTGGTGCTTGCACAGGTGATACCTTTACCTTTTACCTATTTTAAATTTTAAGGTATTTATGAATTGGTTACCTTCCCTGAGACTTGTGGGAAGGATGGGTTAGAAATATAAGAAGAGTTGGTTCTTATATGCTGCTTTTCCCTACCCGAAGGAGCCTCAAAGCAGCTTACAGTCACCTTTCCTTTCATCTCCCCACAACAGACACCCTGTGGGTGAGGCTGAGAGAGCCCTGATATCACTGCTTGGTCAGAACAGCTTTATCAGTGCCCTGGCGAGCCCAAGGTCACCCAGCTGGATGCATGTGGGGAAGTGCAGAATCGAACCCGGCACACCAGATTAGAAGTCTGCACTCCTAACCACTACACAAAAGATGATGATGAAGGAAAGGCACAACTCACATCAATTACACAGTCAATATTAGATTATCAAAAATATTCTAAAATGTACTCTGATTCATCTCTACTCAGTCCTTCAGAAAAGTGGATTAGAATGTTGCTATTGAAATAATATCTGTAGTAATGGTTACTCCACAAAGACTTTTGCTGTTGCTGTATTTGTATCTTATAGGTAGGTTTTATTTTTGAACTTCTGCATGTGAATCTTTCCTTTTAAGGAGCTCAAAGCGACATCCATGGTTCCCCAAAGATAGCATGATTGGCCCAGTATTATCTGGTGGATTAGTGAGGGTTGAACCTGGATTTTCCTGTCCAAGATCACAGTGGCTGCCATATATATTGTATCAGTAAAACACAAAGGATAAGCTGGTGCTTACAGAGACCATAGAGACTGTTGCAAGAGACTGTTGCATAAAAATAAAGGCTAATCCTGGTGTTTTAGAGAATGGGCATATGATGTCAAGGCTTTAATGCCTCGATCTTGTGGCTGTGTTTTCTTTTCAGATCTTCTCCCTCTTTGATTTGCTCCGGTACTGTGTCAGTGTGTGCAATCAGATCGCGTCCCACCTTCACATCCATGTCTTCAGGATCAAGACCCCCTCCACACATTCTAATCATCACTAGCTACTTGGTCATCATCACCACAAATAAGAAATAACTGACAACTATTTTCTACTGGAGAGGATTCAAGCATACTGAGGAGACTATGAAAACAGGAGCAGATAGAAACAAGTCTAATTTATAATAATGCTGTATAACATCTACTCTTGATTACTGACAACACTCCTTAGCTAGCCTCCTCCAATGAAAGGGGAATCCCAAGCACTCTCCAATCAAACGCACACCATTTCCACTCTGCTGGGTGTGTGCCCTGGAAAGCATGCAGAGAGTGAAGCTTTGTCTTTCTAATTGCCACAACTACAGAAGAAACTCCTGGGGCAAATGGATTCCCAACAATAGAGATTTCTAATAGAGTGTAATCACAAGCTATGACAATTTGCTTTCAGTTTTAATCATCTCTCAGTAAGATCCTCATTTAGTACCCACCCAGAATTTATTTACTAAAGAGTTGAGCTTGTAACACAGAGATATCCCACTAGGGCTTTGGGCTGCGGAACATCTTGGACTTTTGAGTCTGGACTGTGATCTTGTCATTCACCTGCGGCTGTTGAGGAGATTTTTAAAAGCTCCAACCGACTCTTAGGCACGTTATTCCCATTGACTCTGGAAGCTGGGGGAACACAAGTGCCATCTTCGGAAGCAATCCCCCGTGGCTGAATGGGCTCTGTTCATTTCAATAGGAGCGGTGTGGGTTTGCTGGATGCAAATTACTCAGCCACTGTGCTTGATGAGTTGCACCTTTTGTCTTTAAAATCCACCCCCACCCCCGTATGCCCTGAGAGGTAGGGGTGGGGCGATTGTCAGCATGCGGTATAGTGTGGTATTTCTGTCCATTTATTTGATTTTTTTAAAAAAATAAACATTTAAAGAATTTATTTCTCAGTTTCTTCAGTGAAAAGTATATACAAAAATTTACAGTTACTTTTTTGTATAAAATTTATGCAAAAAATTATTTCTGCTCTTTAATAAATAAGAAAATTCTCATAGCTATGACCATCCTTGTATTCATGCGCTGCTTTGAGCCGTTCTGCAGAAATGTTAATTCAAACTACTGAAATGTATTCATGCTATTAAAAAGTCTCCATATCTTTTGCAGATTTTAAAAAAGGAAGGAAGTCTATTTTCGCATAGGTTAGACGTGAAGAGTTGGAAGAAGTCTGATATAATCCTTAGAAAGCAGGTTATGTGTTGCCTTACTTTCTTATTAAGTATCAGGTTGCCCTAGAGCAGGGGTAGTCAAACTGCGGCCCTTCAGATGTCCATGGACTACAATTCCCACGAGCACCTGCCAATGCTGGCAGGGGCTCATGGGAATTGTAGTCCATGGACATCTGGAGGACCGCAGTTTGACTACCCCTGCCCTAGAGGAACCAGAGGTAAATTTAAGATGCAGTTCCTTGGAGCCCTTCTACAACACTGCCCAATGGGAAATGTTAGTTGTTCTTGTAACAGCCCACACATAGGCTCTTGAGCAAAGGGAGATACATGCTGAGGCCGATTCCGCACTGGTGGTGCTGCTCCAAGCTACCGCCAGTGCATTGTGATGGAGCTGTATGCTCCTCTATATGGCTGCCTTTAAAATACTTGAGTTTTAATTAATTGTTTTAACTACTAATTGTCGTATGTATGAAATGATGTACACTGCCCTTAGCTGACTCGCTCGGAGGGCGGTATAAAAGTCAAATAAATTAAATGATAAATAATGTCTGGCAGCAAGGAGCACACTACACAGCTGGAAGAAAGTGGCTTTCACACCCATTGTGACTAGTTCAGTTGTACAAGGTGCATGGATTCATATCAATCACAGTCAAAGAAGAATTAGCCCAGGAGTAGCCACAGTAACTAGTCACTTCTGTAATTTAAAAAATGATCTCTTCACAGTGCCCAAATCCTTACTTTGTACGCAACCTATCTTCTTAAGAATAACTGTATTTCCTGAGATCATTTAACAGATACTCTCATAATTCATATGTAATTAATTTGTTTGGGGAATTTTTTAAAAATGGATAATGTATGATACCCATGTTGGAAAATTCTTCCTCTGTCCATTAAAGCACTTGATTGTTAGCTTGCAGTCATACAGCCCCCTCTCCTAGCAATAATGGTTACCCCTTGCTTTCTTTGTTAGGCTACAGTGCTGCATAAAGGAGTGCAAACCCCCAAAATGGTAAATATGGGCCTATTCCTACTGGGAATGCAGCTTCCAGTGTGCCCCCATATGCCAATCATTCTATGAACTAGTTCAATTCTTCCCTTACCCAGAAGAACATGCTGCAACAATTGGGATTCAAGGAGATTAGGCTGTATGGCTCTCCATCGCTAGATATAGGATGGAGGTAAGATATTTGGCTTGCCTGCCTCCTATCTTCATTTTTTACCAACCACTGATTGTTTCATTCCATTTCATTCTATTGCTTTGGCCTCTTTCTAATTTCCTACTGAGAAATCATTAAGAAATTAATGGAGGCATTATTACTTGGCCGGATATAGAACTCCATCTTTACAGAACAGAAATATGAGCAACAACAGAACTTCAGCAATGAGGACTCATCAGAAAGACAGTCAATAAGGAAGCCTTTGAAATGGAAACCATTTTAATGCCAATCAAATTGTCTCCTAGAAACATAATTAGTCTTACCAATTTCCTACATTCTGTATCATTGTTTACTACCCCACATTTCCACCACGTCATTTTATTTCTAGAACTATCTAGAGTCCTATTTCGATCAGGACGATCACTCAGCTCATTAATTTTATGCTGCCATTTTGTTAAACAGCTGCCGTTTTTGTCCTTCTGTCAGTTGGGCAACAAATCACAGCCAAACATTAACTACATAAAAGCAGCTTGTAGTGCAAGTCACAAGGAAAAAGAAAACTAAGGAACTGGCGTCTGAAGCCATCCTGGCCTTCCCTGGTCTACAGGTGAAGGTGGGACAGTAGCAGGATCTCCTCAGACTGGTGAAGCCCAGGGGCTTCTGGTCCCTGGCAGCTGTTGTCTTGGTCTGAACAGATGACGGCTGTAGGTACAGGCCTCCCTATCTGGTGGCCAGCGTACCTCATATGCAGAACACAGATTCAGGACAGTCGTCTTAGCTTCTTTTGTTCTTGATATTCATTTAATTTCTGTTGAAAATACCCTGTGAATGAGAAAAGAAGGACTTGTAATTATACCCTGCATTTATATTTTCTGGCAGAGAACATCGCTAGCTATTTTTAAGTAGAAATGTTCTTTCTGGGTGGTGAAGCAGTGAGTTAACGGTGCAGCACACTCATGCTACCACATAACAGAGGCGTGGGAGCCAGCCACATTCAAAGGAAAAGGAACTCTCGGGCCTTACAGGATGGTGTGGGTTTTACACCATGTGTTGCAGGAGATTCAGATGCTGCAAGCAACAGGTTGGATCTAGCCAGCAAATTAGCTCAGTCTTGCCCAAGTAAGCTTGGCGAGGTGGCTGAAGGGGACTCCCTCTTCCCTTTTCCACCTGACAATAAGCTGGTCAGCATTACTTTCTCACTAGGAAATGCAACGTCTCCCCCTGGCACATCTTGGCTAGTGTAACTACTAGTGATGTGTGGACAATAGCTGTGGGCTAATCATAATTTCCACTGAAGTCACCACAACTCACAGCTGTGTTTCTATATGACCTTTCAAAAGGTTTGTTGTGTTTAGCATTGTTTCAGAGGCTGTGCTTGCTCTTGTTGAGCCATTCAAGCAAATTTATGAAAACCACATCCTTGCAACGTCCTCCCCCTCCGCCGCAGCAGTGCTGTCACTAGTAGAGCAGAGGGGTTGGAACAGCAGGGCTCATATCTTGGCTCATCTGGGCACTCGCTAGATGGCTTTTCAGACAAGCAACTACCTTTTGACCTCAGACCCTGAAATGTCATATGGAAATGCTGCTCTTGTTAAAAACTGCTGCATTGAATACAGATAAAATGCCTTCGGGGCTTAGCATTTATTTTATTTTTCTTTATTATATTTATAATACCACCCCTCCCCTGAGGCTCAGGGCAGTTTACATAGAACTTAGCGGACAGGGAACAGTACAAATAACTTAATAGTTGTGAACAATACAGTGATGACAACAGAACAGTAAGATCAAACAGTGGAACAGTAGAACAGTGGTGAGAATAGTAATTTAACTACAGCATACTGACGGTCCCATGGGATGGGCAAATCAGTGGTGGGTTTCATGGGAGGAAGGCTCAGGGGCCAATGGAAGGTGATCTGTTCAGGTTGACCTCAACCAACATTTCTGTCTGTTTTGACCACAACATTTCTTCCACTCAAGGGGTAAGTCTGATTAGAAGAAGAGTTGGTTTTTATATCCTGTTTTTCTCCACACAATCATAGAGTTGGAAGGATCCATAGAGGCCATCTAGTCCAACCCTCTGCTCAATGCAGGATCAACCTAAAGCATGAAAGATATCTGTCCAGTTGCTGCTTGAAGACTGTCAGAGTGGGGGAGCTCACCATCTCCTCAGGCAGTCGATTCTACTGCTGAACTACTGTGACAGTCAAAATTCTTCCTGATATCTACTTGATATCATGATTCATGTCTCAAAGTGGCTTACAATCGCCTTCCCTTCCTCTCCCCACAAGAGACACCCTGTGAGGCAGGTGGGGCTGAGAGAGCTGGCCCAAGGTCACTCAGCTGGCTACATTTGGAGGAATGGGGAATCAAGCCCAGTTAGGACCTGAGTCAGGGCCTTTTGAGCTGAGCCTATGGAGTCTGCTGTCCTCTGAGACCCAACAATGCAAACATTTCACTTAAACTTTCTTTTTAAAGACAGGCATTCCTCCTCATGCAGCCAATTGGGTAACCTTGGGCCAGTCGCAGTTCTCTCACAGCCCCACCTCCCGCACAGGGTCTGTTATGGGAAGAGGAAGGGAAGGTGATTGTAAGCCCCTGTGAAACTCCTTTGGCTTACCACATGATTTGAAAAAAGGATGTCTGGCACCAGTAAGGGAGGAGGCAAAAATGTGAATCAAAATGTGGTCTTTCTATTGCAAAAGTTTGAAAGCACAGGGCAAAAGAAGAAGAGCAGGTTTCTCTATCTCAGGAACTTACAATCTCCTTCTCTTCCTCTCCCCACAACAGGCATCTTATAAGGCAGGTAGGACTAAGAGAGTTCTGAGTTAACTGTGACTGTCCCAAGGTCACCCAGCAGGCTTCCTGTGGAGGAATGGGGACTCAAACCTGGTTCTCTGCATTAAGAGCACAATGCTCTTAGCAAGTATACCACTCTGGCTCTCAGGAAGTGTCTACATGGCCCCTAGGTGCCTCCAGTACTGACCACTTTCCTAGGACTGACCACCTCCAAGTGGGTTCTGGAGATTTTCCAGAATTACATCTGGAGGTTAGCAACCCTTCAGATAAGAGAAATATATTCCTCTGGAAAAATGTCTGTTTGGACGACATGGTCTATGGCAGGGGTAGTCAACCTGTGGTCCTGGCAGGGGCTCATGGGAATTGTAGCCCATGAACATCTTGAGGACCAGAGGTTGACTAGCCCTGGTCTATGGTATACCATGCGGATGTCCTCCTCAAGCCCCACTCTCCTCAGGATCCAACCCCCCTCCCCCCCAATCTACAGACATTTCCCAAACAGGAAGAGGCCCCCCTACTTTCTTCATGGCACAGGGAGGCTATGGAAGTGATGCATAAGAAGCACGGGCATTACTCTGGGCAAAGCTGGAGTGTGCCATGCAGAACCTGAGAGTGCCCAGAAGACTGTGGAGCACATTCGTTTCAGACAGGGCAGTGGCAGCAGCAAGCAGGTGAAAGGTACATGGGACAGAGTCACCTGAGGCTTCCAATCCAGCCAGCGGCCCTACATGAAGGACAGTGAAAAAGACATATCTGCTGTCAGCACACGGGATGTGCAACTTAACAGCAGGTTGATTCCAGACAGCTTTTCTGCTCAGTCTTGCCCAATCCTCCACTTCCCTACTGCTATACAGCCATATGTGTTTTCCAAATAAATACAATTTTAACACCTGACACCCCCCCTGCAGAAATCCTCTGTTATGTCAGCCACGGATAGGCCTGGATCTGCACAAGGAAGAATAACAGAGCCCTGTCATCACAGCAGGGCCAGAATTTACCTTCTACACACTTTCTGCTCCTTTCTGCTTCCTGAATAAATAATGAGAACATCTGAGTCTTCACAAATCTTTTCAGAAACCTGCGGCAGGCCTTGGAGGTGGGGGCTTTGCAGAACGGCCGCTCCTGGAAGCAGCCCTGGCCACTTCTGTTCCACTTGATGTGCGCTGAGTAGTGGCCGATGGTTTTGACAAAGAACTGCACAAAAGTGTCTGAAACACGTACGTTGAATTCCTCAGATGCTGGAAAGAAGAGGCAAGTTTAACATTCAATTGCAGGATAAATTTAGTCCCTTCCAAACTCTCAAATTATTGCATTTTAAGCACACTCACTTTTCTCCAGCTCACTGATGGAGAATTCTCTAACTCACATTTGCTTGGGAACAATGCACATGAGATCTGATTTAACATCACCTTACCTGATAGGACCCAGTGAACTGTTTATGGGCAAAGGATTTTCGTAGCTTAAGTGGCTTCTGGGTATATAATTGGGGCTGTTCTCTTGGTCATGGCATGGAGAAAGCCAGCCAATTCGCTCAGTGAATCCTGGTCCATAAATGGGCCCTTGCATGGGAAAAGCAGCTCAAATGGCATGATTCCATTCATCCTCTAAGTAGTCGCCATTTCATATATTTATAGGTGTTTGTGAGCAAACATAACTGACTTGCCTTGACTGGATCCCCCCCCCCCCCCCCCCGGAGTTCTCAGACACAGATATTTCATGGGGAATTAATGTGAAAAAAGATACTCATCTGTCTGACAGCTCCTTTAATCAAAGAGCTTTAAAAACTCTGCCTGTGCATTCATTAATGAAGAAATGTCTGCAGCTTATATTCATATAGACAGTGTAGGGTATTAGCTATTCAACCAACTGTGGTGTCCTTGAGATACAAAATCCAATTTCCTGAGATTAAATGTTAAACGGCTATAACACGCAAGCATGTGGCTCCAGAAAGAAGCTGCCTTCTTGGCTAAGTGGCAGAGATCTGCAATCATAGATGTAAAAAAAACATCCAAATCCAAATCCAGAGGCTTCCTATTTCACCAACCCTCAAATGTCACAAGTATGAGGTCCCCTGGGTGGGTGGTCCATCACTGCCGGCTTCCTTAAAGGAACATGACAAACTTTGAGACTGAAATGGATCCCAACCGGATCGGGCTAGAAATCAGAAAGACTGGGATACAATCTGAACAGGATTGAAGAGGTTATGGACTCAAAAAAAAATCCCATGTCTAGAGCCACCTATTCCCCTACATGGTGGGGATTCTCTGCATTATTAAATGCAGTACTGTACAGTAGCGATCCCCAACCTGTGGGCCGTGGACCACATGTGGTCCTTCGACTAATTGGAGGTGGGGCCCAAAGGACGCCTTCTCCCCCCCCCCGGCCCTTTACTTCATCCCCCCCAACCCTTTACAACACACTTCATTGTTGTGGCGTGTCTGTATCTTATTTTGAAGGGATGTTTAAACATTACCATAGCGATCAGAGAGCGTTAGGGCAGTGGTTGAGAGTAGAGGAGTAAACTACACCCCCCACACCGGGCCTCAGTAAAAGGCACTGAGTGGTCCCCGCCGAGTGGTCCCCACCGTTGAGTGGTCCCCGGTGATAAAAAGGTTGGGGACCACTGCTGTACAGCACTTCCTGCAGGCTAAGAGGCTCTTGAAGTCTTTTTGTGGGCTCCCTAGAACTAGCTGGCTGGCCTCTGTGTGAACAGACTGCTGGACTAGATGTGCCTATGTTTCTGAGATCTAAACAGAAAATATCAGGAAAAAGGCACATTCATATGCCTTGTATACATTCTCTAACATTTCTGGCGTTCCACCCACAGATGGACTGTAGGGCATCCCATAAACTTAGCCCACTGGGGCCAAGATCACCTAAGCTGCAAGCAAGTTGATGACAGGCAACAGAAGACTATGCTAGTGTTTTGTATTCCTGATTTACCCTTTACGTGCAACAGCAGGTGCAGAGTAGCATGCCCCGGAGCAGGAATGACACGACAGAAGGAAAGCATTGCTGTAGCCCCATGGGCTAAGCCTGACTCACAGACCCACCATCACTTCCCTCTGTGACATCCTTAGAGCACGACTCCCCTTTCTTAGCATTGGAATATTTGCACAGGGGTAATATTCCCTAACATTGGCAAAGTGCTCTAAAGCTTAGCAAGCAGCGGCAGCCTCATGTCCTTTTGTGTGAGTGCTGTAAGGGAAAAAAACTACAAACAAAATAAGCTGGCAGGCAGAACTTCTAATATAACTGCTTTATTGTAGGAAATACGTTATCGGATACAGCAGCAGAAAGAGTTCTAAACTATGCTAACTAGCTAGGATGGACAGAGATGCAGGAGTTGTGCCTGCTCTTGCAGTGCCAATGATGGAGAACTCATTTGGGGGTGGGGGGGGGGAGGATTGTAAATGGAGCAGGAAGGAAGCAGAATTTTCTGAGAGACAGCAATGAAAAGTTCAGTCAGAAACAGGGTATTGGAGACCTATCCCTAAAACTTTCTCAAGACTGAGGCAAAGAGACACTGTATTTTGCTCCTCTTCCAACACTTAGCTCATCTGCTCAAGGAACACCTGTCCAAATCCTGACCTTCACGGCATGCATAACATAAAAAGAGCCTTATTTTGCATGTATGTAGAGAGAGGGGGCAATCAGAAGGCTGTGCTTACTCTTTACGTTGTTGTTGACTGTTGGCAGAGAGGCCAGCATCTCACTCTGTAGCTTGCCAGGCAATATCTCTTCTTCATCACCGACCTATGGAATTATTAATGGAGAAGTTATGTGTGTGTGGGAGAAACAACCTTTGAAGCAAGGAGATGTGCTGCACATAGGAGCATAAATTTAGAAGAGGACCATGCTTAAAAACCTGATTTTATGACCACCCCCTTTTGATCTAAAAAGAAACAAAATGGCTGGCAAGGAGCTCCCTCAGGACTCCACGATGCTTTTGGACAGATCTACCATCTGGATTACTGATCCCTCTGGAGCTCATTAGCTGTAACACAAACCCATTAACCATCCCCCAATACAACAAGGAGCACTAAGAAGGCAGTTCCTCTAAGGAAGGAGGGAAGCTGGCCTCACACAGAGAGATCAAGAGACAGGCAATGCAGCCAACAACCTGAGGGATGAATTTGCAGTCACAGCCTGCTGTTGTATCCTGGCAAAGGGTGGCCTAACTAAACACAAATTTCAAAAGGCAGAATAGCAAAAGTTAGGGCTGCAAGCCTTAATTTATTAACCAGATCAAATAAACTGTGGTTGGGGATTAAAATCCATGCCTACAATTCATGTGAGCAGCTGACTACCAGGGGAAGATTCTGGGATTGTGGAGCAGCCACTGCGCAAGACGCCTAAACTGTGCTGACCTTTCACCCTCACTATGCTAAATTTCAAAAGTGGCTTTTCCTTCCGGTCTGCATACAGAACCTGATTGAGCTGAAGGAAAAAAGTGGCAGAAAAGTGTCCTTTTTGCTCAGGAGTGTCAAATAGGCACCTTCACCAACGTCTTGCAATGTGGGCATTTTTTAAAAAAATGTAACCAGTTGATCAATTGATTGATTCTTTGCTTGGAATCTGACTAAAACCAGATTAGTTGGAATCTGATTAAAACCAGGGGGATTAGAATCCCCCTTCCCACCTACCATCAACAGGAAAGAATAATGAATTCTGGGACTGAGAAAGATTCCAGTTGTTAAACATGCTGTATTTCTGGATATGCGCTGATGAGCATGCAGAACGACATGCCTTTGCTGGGTTCTGAGTGCTTGCCTCTATTTTCTCACACGAAAGCCTGTGGTGTAGTTTCAGCTGAGAGTGTGGGACTGGTCCAAGATTCCCCCCCCCCCCCAGGGAACTTCCGCAACAGAGCTGAGATTTGAACCTGGGCCTGCAAGATTCTAATTACGACAGACACTGGTTCTCTTGAGCAGCTAGGAACCAGGGAGGGAGTTCTATGAACAGATGGCTGCAAGGGAGAACAGATGGCCATTTTATAAAGGAAGATGACTTTGTAAGACTGAAGGTAGCAGAGTTAAAGGGCAAGATGACAGGAGACAATTGGACACAAGGGGCTGAAAAACAGCACGGCCAGGCTGGAGACAGTTTTAGCAGTAGAGGTATGCTGGACACAGAAGGGGCTGGGAAGCCAGTGAAAGAGTGGCATCTCATAATCTGAGCGCTGGGAGAGGTGAATGATTTGGGCAGCAGAGTTTTGGATAGAGAAGGGAGGCCAGTGGTCGGACAGTAGAAGGCGGAAACAGTTGCAAGGCAGGAGAGAATCTGAACCTGAACTAGAATTCCAGCTAGGCAGCGGAAGGACTGTTGTGATGGTGAACAAGATAAACGACAGGAGTGGCCAAAAAAATGTGGGGGCAAAGGGAACAGAAGACCCAAAGTCTGTGTACCTTGGATGGTTATGTTGTCTATGAAGAGCAGGTGACAAACTGAGGGGAAAGATCAGTTTGGGGCATGTCGAATTCGAAGAAATAGCCAAATGAATATAACAGGCAGGTCTGCAGAGATGTCAGACTGGAGAGCGGACAGCCTGAGATACAGAGCTGCAGTTAGTGATGTCACCATAGTGATCAGGGGGCATCCAAACTTTTCAGTCTGAGGGTCAGGAGGCCAAGGGGGGATGGGGACTATCCCATTTCGGTGCCACACATGCCTCAGCCTTTTATAGAACCTATAAAAAGTGACAGAATCTTCCATTTATAGATGGATGTCTAGAAGAAGAAGAAGAGTTGGTTCTCATGTGCCGCTTTTCTCTAGCCAAAGGAGTCTCAAAGCGGCTTACATTTGCCTTCCCATTCCTCTCCCCACAACAGACACCCTGTCAGGTAGGTGAAGCTGAGAGAGCCCTGATATCACTGCTTGGTCAGAACAGTTTTATCAGTGCTGTGGCAAGCCCAAGGTCACCCAGCTGGCTGCATGTGGGGGAGGAGTGGGGAATCAAACCCGGCTTGCCAGATTAGAAGTCCGCACTCCTAACCTACACCAAGCTGGCTCTTGGGCCAGGGGTGGCCAAACTGTGATCTCCAAATGTCCATGGACTACATTTACCACTGCTGACAGGGGCTCTTGGGAATTGTAGTCCATGGACATCTGGGAAACTGCAGTTTGGTCACCCCTGGCTAGGGTGTATGTGACACTGGCTCTACTGCACTTCAGGCATAACTGTGTTTAATCCTGGCCATGATATTGGAGGCGCAAAAGAGAGGAAAAGGAACAGTGAGATTGCAATGGATAAAGCTGAGCTTATCACTAAAGCAAGAGATAAAGTTCCAGCCAGAAAAACAGAGTTCAAAGCAATAGGGAGGTCAAGGGGTGGGTTTTACTACAGCATTATTGCCTGGAAAGATCCACCAAAGTCCTGAAGCTGGTAACAAGATGGAGTTATACTTACCAATTTCAAGAACTTGCCTTCGCACAAATCAACAAGGAGCACCTAAATGGGCAAAAACATCCATCTTTATCCATCCAGCATTGCTCTAAGGACTAGCAAATGAATCAGAGAAAGCAGCACCATGTTCAAAACTGGGAGAGGAGGGGGAGGAATCAGAGGGAAGAGAACACTGGAACATCTCACGTTAGAGGACATTGATTCCAGCCAAGTGTGGGTAAAGCATCTGTCCGCATTCTGCAATACTATGCATTTGAAGTAGATTTAAGGGTATTTAAAAAATGAATTAGATGGGACCTTTTAAGGTTGTTTTACCATGTAAGGTGCTTTAAAGGGTCAAGCAAGCTGAAAGTTAGGATATAAATGGATTGGCTGGTTAAATAAACAAATACTTGCCCATTAGCTGCTATGCATATACTGAAAGCATCTGCTGGTGCTACTGAAGTCTACAGTGGTTTAATCAGAGGTCAATGTTTATGCTAAACCTTCAGGAATGAATGCAGCTGGCTATGAAGCTGATGATGGTCATGGTCATTCCTTTGTCAATGGAAAGACCACCTTTGAAATTAATCCCCAATGGGGTGCCCATGGATACAACTTTGGCTGATGTATTTCCTTATGACCACTTCATTTTTCTCCAAGATATCTCTTCTCCATACTACACAGCCAATCATGGGTTTCCTCCAGCTCACTTGAAAGAGGAAATGCCTCAGAAGATCCCAAGAGGACTCATCTTCCTTTCTCCATGATGCACCCAGAAACTACCTCTAACACAAGACTAGATTGAAACCTCTCAACCTTCTGTGATTGGCCCCAGGGCAGCCATTTTGTGGCAAGCTGTGTCCTACATGAATAGGGATGCCATCTTCTGCTGGCACCTTGGAATCACAAATATTGATCCTAGATCCCTCAAGGACATCTTAACATTTTGCTCTCTTGTCCACTCAAAAGACCCCCAAGACAAAACCAGTACCTCTTCCATGGGTTGATCCAGAACCTCTTCCAGGTAGCGCTTTTGGATGCCAACCATGAAAGGCGTTGGGCAGCAGACAGTGCTCAAGAGCTGCTCTGGAACCACTGGGATGTATGTATGAGCCCAGGTAAAGGGATAAAGAAGAGCAGCTGCTGCATGGATGCACTTGGAGAGGGAGCTGAAAGGAAAATACAGTACTGAATAGAACAGTATATACTGATTTCAAATGTTAAAAACTTCCCCTTGAGACCCAACATGATATAGCAGCTGGAATGTCAGGCAAGGATCTGGAAGACCCAGCTTCAGATCCCTACTCTGCGATGGAAGTTTACTGAGTGACTTCCAGCGAACTACTCTCTCAACCTAACATACCTCACAGGGTTATTGTGAACCTAGAAAGGATGTGAGGAGAACATTGTTGTAAGTTGCTTTGCGCCCCCATCTCACACATTCTTATTAGCCTGGCTTCCTAAAGCCAGATTCTATTAAAAAAAGAAAATCACAAATAGTTTCAGCTGTGTGTAATCAGCATATTCCAATCTCCAGATGACTCTTCTTAGTAGTTTCATATAGATATCAAACAGCATGGGGAGGGGAGCAAGACAGAGCCTTGGAGCAAGATGGAGTGCAAAATCTGTCCCAGTCAACCACTATTTGGTACTGGTCACCCTAACAGAAACCCAACGACCAGCATATGGTTCACTCATGTCACAGCCTAAAGAGAACTAAGGAACAAAGAATATCCTTGCGATGAGGGCCAGAGTGTTTTTACCTGAGGTCTTCTGCCAGGAAGACTATCCGTCGCTCCAGAGCTGCAGAAGCAAATATCTGGAGGATCTTCTCAGGACTGAGGCACTGTAGAAGGGCCTGGAATTCCACATGTTCCAGCCGGGAATCCAGGGGCCGGGTTAGCTCTAACAGCTGCGGGAAATAAACAAAGACATGGCAGGATCTTAACAAACATTGATACAGGAGGGTGACAACCTTAATTTGACAGAGCTATTCTTGTTTCCCAAGCCATTTCTGGGAATCAGAATTCATAGGCTTGGATCCTGACCCCTGTTTCCATTTCAGATCTTTTTTATCTGTTATGGAGATGGTCCTTCACCACACAGCATGTTCTTCTGACACTATACTTTCAAGCTTGCTGAAAGACATTGGCTTTGCGTGTGCAAAAATGCTCAGTGCTGGAGAAATGTGCTCCATAATGAAATACTTTCTCTGTAATGGGAAAGGGCATGGCACTAGTGGAAACAAAGATTAGGATTCCAAGCCATGAAGTTTAGGAACCATTGGTCTCAACCAGGAAGACTCCCCCTAAAATGTGAACTAGAGGCTTCCATATTAATCTTTGTTGTTAAATGCTTCATAAAGAAGCTTAAAAAAAGACCAAGGATCTACCTAGCTCCCTATCAAATTGCTTTGCATATTATTTATCCTGTTAGCACCTTAGTTCTAATCTGATTTTTGGAAAACACATTTCCAAACCAGGATTCTCAATACTACTACTAATAACTTGTTATTTGTATCCCGCCCTTCCTTGAGTTGGCTCAGGGTGGGTGACAACAGGTTTTATAACATCCAATAAACATTTTAAAAACCATCTCCTCTTAATAATGTAAACCTTTCTGAGGGGTTAGTCAGAACTTGGAGGGATTTCATTGGTGGATGGATTCTCAGGCAGGGGGGCCAGTGCCTTTCTGATGTTATTTCCTGGCCTCAACCGTAGGCCTGGTGGGACAGACTTCTGGGATAGTTGAAAGTCCCACAAGGCCCTGATTTCCTCAGGCAGAGCATTCCACCAGTCTGGGCCAGAGCCAAAAAAAGCCCTGGCCCTGGTCTGTTTTATCTCTTAGGGGCCTGAGCAGATTTTGGCAGCTCAATTTGTAGGGGGCAAAGCAGAAGAGGTGGTCCTGGGGATACAGGTGTTCCCAGACTGTATAGGATCCCAGAACCTTGAACCTGATCTAGTCTCTAATCTGGAGCCAGTGCAGCTTGGATAGTACAGGTATAATATGTGCTTTCCATTAGGTCCCCATAAGGACCCAAGCTGCTGCATTCTGGACCGGTTGGAGTTTCTGGAGATGCTTCAAGGGCATCCCTACATAGAATGTGTTACAGAAGTCTAATCTGGAGGTGACCGCTGCATGGATCATGGTGGCTAGGTCAGACATCAATACGTAAGGTGCAAGATGTCATACCTGGTAAAAGCAGTAGAATGCCTGGTGAGTAACATTTGTGCCCTGGGCCTCCATCAATAGAGAGGCAGCCAGGATCACACCCAGGCTCTTGAAAGTGGTGGAAGGTGTTAAACTGACCCTGTCAAGGGCCAGGAGTTGCCAACATAGCCAGAGGACTTCCTTATAGCTGGGTGTCATCAGTATAGCTGGGTGTCATCAGCATACAGATGGCAACCCAACCTGAAACTCCAGACCAGCTGGGCAAGCGGAAGGAATGTAAATGTTGAATAATATCAGGCAGAGAACAGCTCCCTGAGGGACCCGACATATCAGGAGGTTCTCTCCCCGAGTGCCACCCTCTGTCCCCGACCCTGGAGGAAAGTTTGCAGCCATTTTAGGGCTATGCCTTGGATCCCCATGTTGGCACGGCGTTGCCATACTACTTTACAGAACCTGTTATTAGACAACCCACAACTATAATCACGCTTCTTATTTAAGCATGAAGAAACTCCCACCATCCAACATCAAAACCTAATTCTAGCCCTTCCGCTCCCCCAATGCCTGTGACATCCAACAACCCAGCCCCAAGGAACAAGAATAAGTTGTGTAAACAGGAACATTTTGGCTCTCTCCTAAAGAGGAGTGGAGGTTCAGAAACAGAGCATCCTGTGAGTGGGAGGCTTTGTGTGGGGGTGGCCTTGACTCTTTGCCGCCCTCACTGGTCAGTGGGCAAGGAAAGGGGAGGGAAATGCAGAGTGGAACACACAAACTCAGGTTGCGATCCTGTGTATACCACATGTGAGGCAAGCTCCATTAAATCCAGTGGGCTTTACTTCCAGGAACCAAATCTAGCAATGGACTGTACACCTATCAACTTCTCTCCGCCTCTTCACTTGCTCCTCCTTCCTTGTATGCAGCGCACAGACCCTTGGCAATATAAGTCTCTATTTCTAACAGCCCCAGACAAAATAAAGGTGAAGGTATCCCCTGTGCAAGCACCGAGTCATGTCTGACCCTTGGGGTGACGCCCTCTAGCGTTTTCATGGCAGACTCAGTACAGGGTGGTTTGCCAGTGTCTTCCCCAGTCATTACCGTTTACCCCCCAGCAAGCTGGGTACTCATTTTACCAACCTCGGAAGGATGGAAGGCTGAGTCAACCTTGAGCCGGCTGCTGGGATCGAACTCCCAGGCTCATGGGCAGAGCTTCAGACTGCATGTCTGCTGCCTTACCACTCTGCGCCACAAGAGGCTCTTAACCAGACAAAATACCTTGGGGTTATCTGTAACACTGCACAGAAACTGCTGCTGTGGAGACCCAGAAACAAACGCTTGCTTCCTGAATGAGCTAACCTCTCTGGTTCATCTTGTCAAGTTTCACTGGCAGTCTTCAAGCAAAGGTTGGATACACACTTTTCTTGGATGCTTTAGGATGCTTAGGGCTGATCCTGCGTTGAGCAGGGGGTTGGACTAGATGGCCTGTATGGCCCCTTCCAACTCTATGATTCTATGATTCCAGCAGCCAACTAAAGGCCTACAGATCATCAGGTCAGGCCAATGCAGCCCAAATCCATCCTGAGCCGGAAAAAAAGCCAGAGTTAATTTTTTTCTGCAGTGCTGCAAATCCCAAATCTCTTGGGATTATAGAAATGCATCTATCAACTGCAGCCTTTATTCCCACTCAACCCACCACTTCAGCCCGAGCCTGATTTCTCCAGGACTTTGCAGTGTACACTAAACAGCTAAATAAGTGCATGTAGAGTCCGTGCCTCCCCACCAAAAAAAGAAGCACACACATATATATTATCCCAAGTGAATAATCACACTCCCTCACACATGCACACCCTTATATTTACACATTTTTGAAAGCAGAACAAGTTTTCAAAACCCTAGAAAAGTGATCTTGGAGGAGAGGGACAGTGGATGAGTGATGTTTCTGGCTTTCCAGCCAAGGGGCACAGCTTCTACTTCAAATCCACAGAACCAGTTTCCTGGAGCTTGACACAACTTGTGGTTGTGCTGTGTGCCCACAGCAGCCCAGCTGCTGAAATGATCTGTGTTCTGTCAAAAACGGTTTGGTGGAAAGCAGATAGTGGGTGCTGAGCACATATTCCTCAGAAGCATCAGAAAACAGTATCTTCTCCTAATCCTTAAATGGACATAGCCCTATCTCATCCTCCCAGCTGCCAAGAGCATCAAGCAAGCCAGGAGAGGATGCCAAGTCTACATTCTCTGGGAACTAAAACAGAGACGCTTCTGACACATGAAAAGGAAGTCAAGCTCACTGCTAACTCGGCACAGAAGAAAGAGCAGTAGAGCAAGTCATGCACTGCCCTGTGGCTTCCCGCTGACGGAATATGGATAAGAAACAGGGGCATGTCCCCTGGGAGAAAGTCAACTGCCACAGGCCACTAGAGTAGCCATGTGCACTGCAAGACTGGGCCGCTGTGCCTTAGTTCCCCGGAAGAAAGATCTAGGGCAGAGGGAGATTGTCATGGCACAGCAGAACAGCCGCACCTGTCCAAGTCTCCTCTTTTATGCAATCCTCTAAAGGTAAAAGAGATGTGACTCATGGACTTGTCTGCACTGCGATCCAAAACACAACTGCCAGTGCCAACACCCTAGCTGCTGTGTCCAGACACGCAATGCCAGGAGGACAATCACATGCAAAACGGGAAAAGGCTCCATCCCTTGAATACGTGGCAGGTGCTGCCTGCCCTGAGGGCTGCCGAGTCCACCTTGAGAAATCACTGGGGTTTGGATGGGGTGCTGGGGGAAGGCGGGGAAGAGAGGGGTGTGATGCCATGCAGCCCCTCTTCCAAAGCTGCCACTTTCTTCAGGAGAACTGACTGCCATTGTCTGGAGGGTCAGTCATCGTTCCAAGAGAACTCCGTGCTGCACCTTGAGGTTAGCAACCTTACCAGCCAAGAAGGTCTACAGAAGGTTACCGGATGTCTGGAAGCCTGGTTCTCCTGCATCTGATCCCTGAAATGTCAGCATGTCTGTCCCTGGGGTAAATGCAGCACGAACACAGCCTTGACAGCTTTGGGCATAAGCACAGTGCGTATTTGCTCCATTCAGATCACAGGTCAGATAACCTGTCCACAGCCAGATGCTTTATCATGCAATCCTATGCAGAGTTACACCAATCCCCTCTATCCTGACACTTGTTGTTTCCCAAAAGGACAACCTGCAATGCCTTCCTGACGTGCAAATTTGTGGTTTGTGCTCACGACAGACAATTCATTCACCAAGAGGGTGCTGAAACCGCGGAAGGACAAAGCCAGGCAGGCCATCTGGACAGTGTTGGCCACTGTTGTTAACTGGCTGTGAGATCACTCAGCAGGCACAAACCTCTGTCCCTGAGTCAGGGATGAAGCTCTTAATGGTGACTGTTTTCCCAGGGGCTGGAAAGGCAGATTCCCGCAGACCCTGCATAAAGGGATAGATGACCGCTGCAGAGATCTGTCGCCTTTTCTCCACCTCGTCCAAAATCTAAGGGAAGAAGAGGAACACGTCAGCCTATTTGCAACCACTCGGTCTGAACCTGTTCCTAGCAATGGGGTGTATCCAGCCAGCTCTTTCACTCAGTCTTGACCAATTCCCCTCCTTATTCCAGCTGCTGTCCCAATTGACTTTTATCCATGGAGGTCCCATAACCCCCATCATAATCTTTTTGGGTGGTCCTTTTTCAATCACTGAGAAAGCTGGTCGGATGTGCCCCACTGACTGTCACCTCTACAGGGACCAACTTAGCTAAGAAAGGAGTCTCAATGAGGCAGCCACAGACAAGGGGCAAGGCCTGGGCTTGCTTCTCTTTCCTCAATATCTTGGCAACTCTTCCACACTATGAGGCTGGAAGCTTGTTGGGTCACTTTGTGCCAGTCACACACACTCACCTTAAACTACCTCACAGGATTGTTGCGAGGTTAAAATGAAGAGCACTTTGTAAGCCAATTTAGGCCCCCAATGGGGAAAAACGCAGGGTATAACAGAAGTAAATAAATAAATACCCCCCAGGATACTGTATAACCCTGGTTCTCAAGTGTAATTATGACTTGTCTCGGTGCAAAGAGCATTTCCCCCTAATCATAGGGGGAAACTGAAGAGTGCCAAACTAACATCTGACATTTATGGCCATCGCTTCTATGTAATACTAAGCCTTGACTTTTCTATCTAAAAAGAAATTCTATATCAGAGGATTTTTTTTTAAATCATGGAACCAGAAGATAAGAAATTCTGGGCCAATTTAATTGTTGCAGAGCTGGAGAACAAAAGCATGGGATGGTAAGGGAAAATGAGGCACACCCACACATGTGTCTCATGTCCATGATGCCTACCTTTGAGAACAGGCCGAAGCAACCCAGGCAGCTTATAATACAGTAAACCTCTGGGAGACGAGCTCCTCGTCCAGTGGGCTGAAAAATAATTTTGCATATGAAAAGATTAATCACAACCCAATTTTCTTTTCCTGGCTTTCTGGCTTTATTATTCAAATACACAAAATGGTCCCATAACGCAGCAAGAGTGGATGCCTGAAATTGCACAGAAGGTTAAGCCCCCAGGATTGACTTTGGCTACAGTGCCCAAACAAAAAATGAAGGGCTAATTCGAACGACGGGTACGTTTTGTTATCTCTATAGCAACTGGATCTCTGTAGCCACAAATTTGGTCAGCCAGATCTTACCAGGAAAGACAAAAATAGAGCCCAAATCCCCAGATCAGTGCCCTGGCTGCTCTGGACCCCCTCGTCTCCCCCTATCCCAGATCAACAGCCAAAGAGCAATGTGAGAAGAGGAAATTCTGCATGGCCCTGTCTTGTAGAAATTTCCTGCAGAGTGTGCAAATTGGATGTAGCAACAGGGAGCAAACATTCTCAACACACCTACAGAGTGAGCCCCATAACCTCCCCTTTTTCATAAGCTAGCTTTGTCCTACAGAGTTTAGAAAAAGAGTTGGTATTTATATGCTGTTTTTCTCTACCTGAAGGAGTCTCAAAGCAGTTTATGATCTCCTTCCCTTTCCTCTCCCCACCACAGACACCCTGTGAGGGAGGTGAGGCTGAGAGAGCCCTGATATTACTGCTTGGTCAGAATAGCTTTATCAGTGCTGTGGCGAGCCCAAGGTCACCCAACTGGCTGCATGTGGAGGAGGAGCGGGGAATCAAACCCAGATCGCCATGTTAGAAGTCAGCACTCCTAACCACTACACCAAGCTGAATCCTTGTTGAATCCTTAGGATGTCACAGAACTCATCTCTTCTGAGTAGCATCCTTGCCTCACAATGCAAGCCTCAAGCAACCCAACAGATTAACAATCCATTTTGGACCCACAAGAATTCAGTAGACATGGACCAAACATGACAATCTGATAGTGGGCACAGGGACTTATATGTTCTCTATCAATGAGGAAAGAAGCTAAGCCTAACTCAATAAGCATTTGAGCGAGGATGTATGTGGCAGAAAGTACGCCTGGGAGCATTACTGGAGCTACTTAAGAGCATCCTATCAATGTGCACCACACAGTGCCATGTTATTCCGATGGCTCCCTGGCAGGCTGCATTACTCATCGAGGACTATCAGTTTGGGAAGCCCAGTGACCTATCACAGGACTCCTTCCAGGAATGGACTGAGATGTTAACACAGTCCTGATGCCAGTGGAGCCGAGGGGCCCCTGCTGTGTTGGCAGTCCCCCGGGGGCCACTCAGCTCGGAACTTGGGTAATGGTGGAAGTGGGTGGACATGCTTACACCACTGCCTTGGCCAATGGTCCTCTGAGGCTGTGACCAGGGCCGGATTTTCCTATAGGCTAACTAGGCTTCAGCCTAGGGCCTCAAGATCAAGAGGGGCCTATATTCCACATTTTTTATAAAGGTTAGTACCAATCATAACATGTTTCATTTAACATATTGATATATATCACAGTAATGATGTATTTTATTATCTCTCATGTAATTTACAAACTTAAAAATGGGAGGTGAAAGGGCCACATAAGTGGAATAGCCTTTTCATTTTCATGTAAAACCGGCCCTGGCTGTGACTCATAAGTGTCACCCCTTTTTGGCTATGAGCCTCTTGTGGCGCAGAGTGGTAAGGCAGCCGTCTGACAGCTTTGCCCATAAGGCTGGGAGTTCAATCCCAGCAGCCGGCTCAAGGTTGACTCAGCCTTCCATCCTTCCGAGGTCGGTAAAATGAGTACCCAGCTTGCTGGGGGGGTAAACGGTAATGACTGGGGAAGGCACTGGCAAACCACCCCGTATTGAGTCTGCCAAGAAAACGCTAGAGGGCGTCACCCCAAGGGTCAGACATGACTCGGTGCTTGCACAGGGGATACCTTTACCTTTACCTTACCCTTCCTTGAGCTCAGTTTCAGGCTATGGATGTACTCCCCACACTGGGAACGAGACATAGCACCACATGCTACATGAAGACCTCACAAGGAAGGTCATTCTGAGAGATGAAGAACACATGATGCACACCTGCATGCTCATGGAATTTATGGGGCATTTTCAGGGCATGGGACTTTCAGCAGCAAATGGAATTTCTCTGCTCCAAATTTTCCCTGCCCTCTGTCTTCTGGTGGGTTTTCTCAGCCCAGGGTTTGACGTTCTATTGAAATGTTATAGATTGTTATAGTGTTCCATGTAAATTTATGCAATGTTCCATGTAAATTGCCCAGAGCCGTAAAGAATGGGCGGTATAAAAATCCAAATAAATAAATAATAAAATAAGTCATTTTAAATTCAGAGGGGAATAAGCCATGTGTACACGAGAGAGCTGAAGTAGAGCAATTATGAGCAAAGAATATGGTAGGCACACCCTCGCCATCTGCTTTTCTCTACTCAAAGTCTTTCCCTGCCTCAAACGGCTTTTTGTTAAATTGCTGAGGTTTAGATCAATATGTTTGTGCATCACATACCATTATTTCTTTTAACACAATGTAGAGATGTAGGGTCTGTGATTAAAAACCGCAGAAGAAACCGGTTGCATTAGATTGTCACCAACTGGGCTATAACGAGCTCTTGGATCACAAGCAACAAAACAGGCAGATGCCAGTTCATCGTGATAAGGAGCAGCCTCAAGTTGCTCTGTTACTGCCCTAGCATGTTTGAGACATCTTGGTTTTGAGATGGAGGCCTCCACATGACATCACAAAAACTGCTTCCATATTCCATAAAGGTATGCCCTGTGCAAGCACCGAGTCATGTCTGGCCCTTGGGGTGACGCCCTCTAGCGTTTTCATGGCAGACTCAATACAGGGTGGTTTGCCAGTGCCTTCCCCAGTCATTACCGTTTACCCCCCAGCAAGCTGGGTACTCATTTTACCGACCTCGGAAGGATGGAAGGCTGAGTCAACGTTGAGCCGGCTGCTGGAATCGAACTCCCAGCCTCGTGGGCAGAGCTTTCCGACTGCATGTCTGCTGCCTTACCACTCTGTGCCACAAGAGGCTCTTTCCATATTCCATATTCAGCTCCTAATCACAAAAAACCTTGTAGCTGGTAGCAGGAAAAATGCACTCAAGAATAGAATAGAATGGAGCGGTATCATACACTGACATAGGAATAGACAGGGCCAGGCTGGATAGTCACACCAATTGAACAAGATGGCTCTAATCTCATCTATATTCTTTATGCACAGGGAATGCCTTCAGCAAATAACTGGAGTATTATGGCTTGGTGCCCAGAAAGGAAACAGCTGTTTAATGCCATCTTTGCCAAAACATCACTTCCATCAAAAGAAAGAGATGGAACAAGAATGTCCAAATGCAAATGGTTTATAATGCACATGTTGTTGTTCCCAGATAAAGAAACAAGCAACCAAAATTCAATTGGCTTGACTAGCAAATAGAATGCCAGTATGAGCACTGCTTTGAAGAACAACAAAACCAGCTGTCAAGATCTAGACCTGGGTCCCCCTGAACCACTGCCCTTCTAACAGCCCAGCGCTGTTCAGACCTGTGGGTCCCTGAGGCTGCATACACACAAGAAAACCAGACCCTTTCTTGAAAGACTAGGAAAAGATTTTTTTAAAATAACAAAATAGAGGGTTAGAGAGAGAATACCATTATGCAACACAGTCCACTTGATTAAACAGCACAAAACAATAACAGCTGACTTTTCTGTCTAGGACACTGATACCTAACATCAGACGGCAGTCCAAGAAAACAGAGGTTTAAGCTTTCTTTTACAGTCCAACACAGTCTACTCCTCCATGCTGTAAATTCACCAAGTCAGCACCCCCTTTCTCCTAATCTCTAGCTCAATTATACTTTTTGGCCCTCTGGTGTCAGGTGATGCCCCAAATCCAAACAGGGCGTTACAGGAATTCTCTGGAAGATTGCAGCATCACTCCTGCTCCCCCCTCCCCCCTTATGGGCCGCAGGTTTTCAGGAAGAATTAATTGCCACATCCCTGGCTCCAGTCTTGGAAGAGATAAGAGCCTGTGGAGAAGATGGTTTAATTACCAACACTTGTAAAGTTGGAATAGGTCCATCAATATTTGCATTGACTCTTGGGATGAAACAGGGTGCTTAGAGCTAGACGGCTAGCAGATACTTCAGAAGACTCCTGTCTCAGAATAATCAAACAAAGAAAGACAAAATTCCAGATTAAGAATCTTCAAAACAGAGGTAGATGTTGGAAACGTTCAAAATACATGCAAAATACAATCAAAGAGTGGCACTGCAGGGTATACAGCGACAAAACAGGAGGCAGAGAAACATTTTTTCATACAACAACTCAAAATATGTAGATGGATACAAATATAACCCTTCAATTTAGCATGGGGGGGGGACTTCAATCACATGCAGAAAGGCATGCAGACTTGGCCTTGTTTTAAAAAGGTACCTATCGCTGTGTATGACAGGCAGAGTGTTCAAATCTCAGTACTTAAGTAAGCAAAAAGGTTCCTGGTCACTACTGCAAAATGCACAAAAATGTATTCAGGATCACCACAAAGTGGCAAACATGAATACTGAATGACTGCTCTGTCTAGGGTTGCCAACCTCCAGGTAATCAGAAAAAACAACTTCACAGTCAAAGTAGATCAGCAGTGGAATCGGCTGCATAAGGAGGTGATGAGCCCCCCTTCCCCGGCAGTCTTCAAGCAGTAGCTGGATGTTTTAGGCTGATCCTGCATTGAGCAGGGGGTTGGACTAGATGGCCTCTATGGACACTACCAACTTCTATGGTTACAACTCATTTTCATGTAACAGACATCAATTCCCTTGTATATAATGGCTGTTTTGGAGAGTGGACTCTGTGCATTTTACCCTGCTGAGGCCCTTCATCTCCCCAAACCCTGCCCTTCCTAGGCTTCACTCCCAAAATCTCCAGCTAATTCCCTGCCCAGAGCTGGCAACTCTAGCAGAAGGGTCTAAAGCTTTGGCACAAAAAGGTGGAGTAAGAGGAAGCCAGCAAGCTTGAAGAGCTGCTAGAGTGAATTACCTAGCAGGAGAGAGGGGCCAGTGAAAAGAAAAGATACAAAATGAGGCTGAAACAGCAACTGCTGCATTTTTAGGGTGCATTTTCCCAGTAAACTCTACAACAGAGGCATGTTCTCAGCTACAATATGCTATAGGAAGCTGGCCTTAGGTTTCTGCGATGGGATTTCATGATTAACATAAATACTTGTGGCTGCCTCATGTGTTGCAGAGCTCAGACATGCTCATGTGTGAGGCGGCTCGGAGAAAACAGTAGGGTAGGCACTGGATTCAACAGCTAGCCAACACAGGAAGTGGATCTAAAGGCCGTGCCTCAAACTGCAGACCAAACTGTCTCATCTCTTCAGCACCATACAAACATTCATGGCCTTCTAGAAAATAAAAGGATAAATGACTAGCGATATTGCGACAATAATGAAATCAACAAAGTACAAGTAACTCAACCACTGTCCTATTTTGTTAGGAACTTTGCTTTGTTTATCTTTGAAACTGGCTCCAGAATGGAGGCCAAGGACCTTTAAACAGCTATAAAATGGGCATTATCTCGTTTTATACTTCACATTCTGCCCTTTTCATCCTGACTAGCTGCTTCCCCAGTCTTTTTTCATTTCTGCCTTCTTCTACTCTCATTTCACCCTCTGTTCCTAAAGAAAAATTCCACCCAATCCCATTGCGAGAAAGAAACCCTTCAAGCCCGACATTCTCCCCAGAGAGAATATCAGCTGGCTGTTTCCTGAGCCACTCCGCTTGTATTCTTTGCCTCTCTAGGCCTGCCTCGCCCGTTCAGGCAGTATATTCCTCCAGCTCTGTTCCCCTCGGTGCTGAATCAACTTGTTGCACAACAGAGCAGTATTCTTGACAGATCCCTCCAGTGAATAAGCATAATAATTAATAAATCAACAAACCACGAGTAACGCAACAGCAACTGTCCTCTTTTCATTGCAATAAAAACCACCTTTGTTTAGTTGATCTGAAACTGCCCCAGAGTGCCTCAGAATGGGGACCCAGCGCTTTCCAGCAGTAAAGGGCTCTGGACATGATCCAAGCACCCTTTGTCAAGTAAAGCACTGGGCTGATCATTTTCGACTTCTGCAGAACTGGACAGGATCCAAGCCACTCACCCGGAAAGAACGCTCTCATTCTGTCTTGTATCCTCTGGCCCCCTTGCCCAATCCCTCCCCCCAACTCAAAACTTGAAGCTTGCCAAGCCCTAAATGTAGCTGCGCGTTCTTGCTCATTTCTTTCCCATTCTCTTTACAATGTTCTGCAAGACAGAAGTTCAAAGCTTTAGATATCTGTGGATGTTTCATTCACATACCATGGATGCTTCCATAGCTACAGGCTTTTAATGATGAAGGCATCACTGAGATAACTTAGTGGATAAGCAAAACAGAGACTGTATGTTATCCAAGTATTCACTTGGGCTGTGAGGTCCTTTCTCTGCAAGAGACAGTTACACTGAGGGTCTTCTTCTCCCTGCCCCCTAAAGAACAGCCCCTCAAGTTTTAACCAGATAAGGAGGGGAATGGGAAAGTTAGGCACTGTACATCAGCTGGAAATCCCTGGACTTTCTCAAATGCAATACACAATATTTATTAATAAGATATTTTGCAGAAGTATGTTAATTTGAAAAATTATCAGTGAAACCTGCCTACTTCCTGGCAACTTGGTCTACTGTCCACCTTATTATCATTTTGTATTAGTTTTCTAATCTGAATTTTGCTTACCTTCTATGACTTGACTTTCATTCTGTCTTCTAAACCAGTGGTCCCCAACCCCCAGTCCGGAGACCGGTACTGGTCCGTAGATCAGTCGGTACCAGGCCGTGGCTCCTCCTCGTCCTCCTCCCTGGCTGCTGCCTTGGGGGCTGCCCTGCCACTCTGCCGCCGGCTCTCCAGTAGCTGCTGTGGCTGGGGCTCCCCTTTGGCGTGGCACTGCGCAGCTGCTGCTGGCAGTGCCCCCCAGCGCAGTGGTCCCCAACCTTTCTGAGGTTGGGGACCGGCAGGGTATTGGGGCGCGGCCCGCGCGCCACGCCCACGCGCGGGCCACGCCCCCGCATCGGCCGCGCCCGCGGGCCGCGCCCCCGCATCGGGCCGCGCCCGCGAGCCGCGCCCGCACATCGGGCCGCGCCCGCGAGCCGCGCCCGCACATCGGGCCACGCCCGCGGGCCGCGCCCCGCATCGAGCCACGCCCGCACAGCGGGCCGCGCCCGCGAGCCACGCCCGCATGGGCGCGGCCCCGATTCCTTCTCCCTGCCCTCCCGGAAGTTTTTTACTGCGCGGGGCGGGGGCGGGGAGAGGGAGCCGCGGCCCGGCGCCATGGCCTTCGCGGCCCGGCACCGGGCCGCGGCCCGCAGGTTGGGGACCACTGCCCCAGCGGATGGCAGGAAGTCAGGGGCACCAGCGGGAAAGCAAGTGGAGCAGGGATTCAGTCAGCGGCTGCAACATCCCTCGGCAAAACACCAACCCCCCTCTGGGCCTCAGTAAAATTGTCAAGCATTGACCGGTCCCCGGTGATAAAAAGGTTGGGGACCACTGTTCTAAACCAAAGAGTTGTTTTTTAAAAATAATTCTGCTGTCTCAAAATCATGTGATCTTTTCAAACTTTTTTTTGGATAAGCAAGCTCTATAAGTAAGGTGTTGGGTATGTTATGACATATTTTGGTGGTTTTCATTTAGTTCCTTTAGAATCCTGTCAACAGTCAAAAGCACTAGAATCTGACAAAGGCACGAACTTCACCACTTCTGCTACTCTCTCCACCAGCTGCTAGACCAATACCCTATTTCTTGTAGAACTCCACAGCTTCACTTCAATGTTGAATTTGTCTACATTTCAAGATCCTAAATTAGAATATCAATTCAAAATAAAAAATTCTTCATGACATGATCAAGGGTGGGGGTAGTTTGTAGATAAATATCTGACCAGAGATGAAAAGACCCAATTGTTTCATGCTGGATGCTCTGTACAGAAGCAATCTAGAGGGCATTATCATAATCCATAAAGACTCTCTCTTACCAGATGTATAGTTTGAGATTGAGCGCATGTTGGATGGTGGTTGGGAAATCAAGACAAGTTGGAGATTTAGTTTGTATGCTAACCAGCCTCCTAAATTAGATGGTAGTGGTGGCCTCACATGTATATTGGGCTCACAGATTTGGGGTACTAACTTCCAGCCTGAGTCTTCCTTTATATCTCAGGATTTCATAGCCACCACGAAATGGCAGGTCAACACTAGATCTGGTTTCCTGTACTCAGCAAAATAGGAGTGACCTGTGAATTGAAGCTGCTCTTTATTCCTTTGTCTTGGATGGATCTCTATTAATTAAGACGAAACATGTAGCACAATTAACCTTTGTGAGAGTGGAGGACCACTTACAACCCTAATGACTAATGGAACTGGAGGGTTTCCAGATGCCATCAGCAAAACAGTTGGCACACTCTGTCAGCTATTCTGCCGAAGCCCCATGGTTTTCTGGAGCAGGAGACTAGCTTTAGATGTTGGTTCCCACCCACATCAATAGACCAAGGAGATGCCGTGGTTGATGGTACCAAAAGAAATCCCAGAAAATCAACAGGATCACATTCCCATCACCTCTCTTATTGCAGAAGGTCCTTTACCAGTAGGACCAAAGCAGCTACCTTTACAAACTTGACTAAAATCTAGTTTGATATGGATCCAGATATAAAGCGTGCATAATCGGATACTCTGGGTTTTGCTGCCGTTGCGTCCCATCCCGTGCATAAGCGGTTTGCTTTGCTTCTTCCCCCTCTGCGTTTTCCATCTGACCCGAAATCGCTGTTTCGGCGGCCGTGCATAATGGGCCAATGAGAATGAGGCCTTTGAGGTAAACACGCATTGGCCCTTTTCTTCCTTTGTAAACTCAAATGCTTGGCCCTGAGGTCGCAAAACTGAATGGTACCCTTGTTCTGGTACATTCAAAACCATTCTCTTTGGACCTAACAAATGATCAATCTCTGGACCTAACAAAGAACCTCATAGTAGCAAAGTAAAAAAAATGGAGGGGAATATTTACCAATAGTCGCCTGCAGTAGCCAATCTTTCTACTCCCATCCACGTTGGTGAGGACAAAAGAGAATGTTTCACTGCAAAGATAAAAGCAGTTAACAGCCAGCTGAGCTGACATGGGGAAAGCAGCAAGAATCACACCAGGGTCCTTGAAATTAAAATGCTTTTGGGGAAGTCCACGTTTCATGGCACAGCAACGTGAGATACTCTCCTAGACACATTCCTACCCATCATCCCAACATGTCCTTGCCAGCCATGCAGTTGCAGTTCTGGTCACAGGTATTCTTTTGACAACACATATCCAATGTAAAAAACGAAAATAAACCATTGCTGTTAAGTAGGACAGTAGAACTGGCAGGAGACAGAGCGTCTACCTACAGTGGACAGATGCTGAGACAGTGACTTAGTGCTCTGAGAGCCAAACTGCATGTTACGTTTTCTACAGTTGTTTGCTATGTGAATTCAGCCTAAAAGTTGAAGCAGCAACAGTGAGGGGCAGAGGGGAGATGATAACAGGGGATGCAGCAGCATTCGCCTTGCTTAGAGACTGAGGGCCGAAGATCACAATTCATGTTCTGGTGAGCTGAGTCTGGATTTGCTTCTCCCAAAGTTGCAGAGCAGCTGTGCAAAATGACATTTGTAAAGTCTGCAGGGGGCTTATTGAGCTCAAGGCCACGGGGGGAGGGGGGGCAAATAAGCATAGTCCAGTTTCAGGGAAAGCCAGAAAAAGCAATGTAATCTTCGGTCCTCAGTCTCTAAGCAAGGTGGCGGCAGCTACACTTCCTGTCTCATCCCCCAACTGATGAACTAATGTAGGCACACAGGTGAATGCAAAGTTGCTTCCTCTCTACCAATAGGATTCTTGGATTTTGTGTTTAAAATGCAGTGAAGTCACAGCTGATTTATGGTGACCCCAGCCAAGGGGCTTTCAAGGCAAGTGAGAAGCAGAAGTGGTTTGTCACTGCCTTCCTCTGCAGAGTCTTCCTTGCGCTGGCTATACCATGCTGCCTTCGCTCTCCCACACTCTGGATTAGTGGAACAAAAACTGACACTGGTTAACTTGTGTGCCTGTCTCTTTACATCACGAGTAATAAGGACATTCTCTGAAGGTTTAAGGGGGTGGCAAGCTGCAGTGGATGAGCAATAGGGTTGTGAGTGTCTTGCATAGTGCAGGGGGTTAGACTAGGTGACCCAGGAGGTCCCTTCCAACTCTATGAGTCTATGATTCTATAACTATTCTTCGTCACAAGACCATTCTTTGCAAGGCTGGGGTGGGGAATAAAGTGGAGGAATGAGCCACACAGCAAACTGGACTTATGGACAGGGACGGGCATGAAGGTCCAAGTGGGAGGGGCTGGGAATGTGGGAGACCACCTGTTCACTCTGGACATTGGTGGGAGAGCAGAAGGGGAGGTTCATCGCCATGCAAGACAGCCCTGCTGCTGACCTGCCTGTTCACCACCGGTAACCAGTTGTGCAGCTTCTTTTCCCTGGCTGGGCTCTTTGAGGCAGAAGTACTGGGCTGTGGCTCCTTCTCCTCCTCCTCCTCTATGGAGAATCAGGTGTTTGAGAAGCTGGTGAAGGGCTATGTCCTTCACAAGGGCGAAGGTTGGCCATCCACTGCAATCATCTCACTGAAGTGAGTGGCTGTTTTCTGGGGCCTCCACCCTTTGCACCCACTTTCACCCTCATGGCACACAGAGGTCTTCACAACCAGGAGGGATGTGGGTCCTCAGCTGAGGCATCCTGTAGCTAAGCTTCACTACTCAGTATGAGCAGAGAAACAGGGTGGCTCAGAGCTACTGAGTCCACCCAGCACCAAACCCCAGGCGGGGAGAGGTTTTCACAAGCAGGAATAAATGATGAACGTGCTCCACTTTTAACTAGTTCCCGGCCTCTCTGTCCAACTGCCAAGAGAAGAGAAGCTCCAGAGCTGAGCTGGTGCTCTTGTAGAATCCCTAAAGGAGTGCTGTGCCCAGAAATGGCACCGGGGAATTCTCTTACTCAGGGCAAAATACGAGGGTGTCTTTTTGCTTTGCTGTGCTGACATATAGATCCAGGTGGGTAGCTGTGTTAGTCTGAAGCAGCAGAACAAAGTTTGAGTCCAGTGGACCCTTTAAGACCAACAACGTTTCATTCTGGGTATAAGCTTTCAGAGAGCCGGCTAAGTGTAAAAGCCGCAGCTTCTAATCTGACAAGCTGGGTTCCCTGCTCCTCCACGTGCAGCCAGCTGGGTGACCTTGAGTGAGTCACCGTCCTGTTAGAGCTGTTCTCACAGAGCAGTTCTGTCAGAGCTCTCTCAGTCCCACCTACCTCACAGGGTGTCTGTTATGGGGAAAGGAAAGTGATTATAAGATACTTTGAGCCTCTTTCTGGTAGTGAAATGCAGGGTATAAAAACCAACTCTTCTTCTTCATGCATCACATGGAAGCTTACACCCAGAAGAAAAATGTACTGGTCTTAAAGTTGCCACTAGACTCAAACTTTGTTCTGACAACCTGTGCATCTTTGGTTCCATCCCACAACACCAGGTCTTTTCTGGCCCTGGGACACAGGGAACTTACCTGGTATACTCTGTGAGTGGTGCCCATTCATTGCCATCAGGGAAGCAAAAAAGAGGGATCGCCTGCAGCAATCTCTCTTCCTCTTCACGCTGTCCCCTCAACAAGTTTTCACGCTGTAAAAAGAGGAACAGTATCAAGCAAGTGGAAGTGCTATAATAAATGCCAAGTAGAATTATTAGAATGCAGCCTACCAACTTCCATGTTTGGGGATGTTCTCTCCCACCCCCCGAAACTCCACGGAAAATTCATTGAGATGTGCACAGAAGGAGTACCTATGACTCAGGCTGAGATGTAGGTGGCCAAAGCAAGTTTTCCCTTCCTCCATATGAGCCCTACTGCTGCTTGACATGGGCTGCTCTAGTGCTATTATAAGCAGATCTATCCAGGGGGGGCAGCCACTTGCAGCAGGGGGCCTTCTCAGTAGATGTCCCTGGAGACCCTCAGTTTCTTTCCTCCTTTAGAAGGTCCCTGGAAGGTCTCAGGAAGCGTGGCCCATGTGGAAATCTGTTTCCTTGGGGCTCATGTTAAAGGATGGATTGATTCTTAATTCAAGTACATAAACTGCATTATTTTTGCAAACAGCACTGGAACCATTTTTTTTCTAAATAGGACTGAAATATAGTAAATATAAATGAAAAGTTAAAGAAAATGCACTGGCCAATTAAAGCGTGCAATTTCTAATTAGCAGGAGCACATGGTTGGCTATTGAGCTGTGCTCCCACACAGGGTTGCCAGGCACAGTCTGGAAACCAGCGGGAGATGAAGGCAGGTGGTACTTGCTGTAGGGAGGAGTGGCAATCTTCATCGCCCATATGATGATGTTTCTTTTGGTGCAGCTCAGAAGCACTGGCATCACACACTCTATGGAATTTTTGGGCAAGCCCTAGAGTCGTCCTGGTGCAATGCCGGCATTTTCCGGTCCCATTGGAAGTGGGGCTATCATCACGTGGTGATGATTGCCCCCCCCCTTCGCTTTCATCTGTCAACCAGAGGAGCACTGAATGGCATTGGCATTGCCTTTTTATGATCACACTGCATGTCTCATGCACAAGGCTGGCTTTGGGATTCAAGGGTACCCATAGAGCTTCCTTTGCGGAGGGCCACCTGGAGCTAGATCTGCAGGTTGCATGTTAGGCACAGCTGATTCACATCTTGTACTGAATGTGGCTAGCGTCTCTACACACCTGGCAATGACCCCCTTGAGTTTCAGGTGAAGGTGCTTTATATCACCAGTGACCTGATCCTCTCAACTGGAGGCGCCAGGGGCTGAATTTGCGACCTCTTGCATACCAAACAGTTGCTCCAACACTGAGCTACACTCCCTCACTGATCCTGCTTTACAAAAGGTTGGAGAAGAATACTTCTGTGTACACATCCATGGAGATCCTGAATATCTTACAACATAGCATAGTCCAACGAAAACGGCCCACAGAGATTTTCATTTGCTTTTGAAGGATAGGCACAACTATTCATGAGCCTGAAAAGACTTTAAGGGAAACACCTTTTTAGTAGAGGTAATGATAAAAGCAGTATTACTATAAAATCGACTGAAGTCTCACATCAGGCTTACCAAGGCGTTGACCTATTAACTAGCGCCAAAGAACAGAACAGGGAGTGGCTGTGCAGCCTCCAATGAAGAGGGCACATTGAGCTAATGGTCTAAGCTTGCATCCTGGGTCCTTAGTCATTGAGACCCTCCTATTTCTGGAGTTGCCAGGTTCCTCCTGGCCACCAGTAGGGATGGGGGGGGGGGGGAAGACTCGTCAAGGTTAGGGGTGGAGCCTGGAGAGGACAGGAGCCTCCATTAGATACAACTCCATAGTCCATTCTTTGAAACATTTATTTTCGCCAGGGGAATTTATCTCTATAGCCTGGAGATAAGCTGTAACCCTGGGAATTTCCCAGGTCCCACTTGGAGACTAATATCCCTATTTATTTCTCATGCTGCAGCCTAGGTCTGGCATCTCTTCTCGCTCCATCAAAATAACTGCTCCTGCTGTATTTATTACCAAGGGAACCTTTTCTTTAACACAGCTTTAATTGAAACCGAGAAGGTGCACCACAAAGCAAGGCAATGAGGGAAACTTCAAAGAGAAAGATGCAATGAATATTGGCTTTTGTAAGCAAGATTTTCTGCCTCTGTGAAGATAAATCAGTTCCACTAATTATATCATAATCCAAAGGAAACTCTGTGGAACAAGAGACGAAAGCAGAAAAAGAGAATTTAAGAGGTACAGGCAAGCATATTTTTCAGGTTTTGAAAATGTTGTACGGGAGCTTGCATTTTCTGGAGGTAGTTGAGCCTACCAGAAAGGGTTGCCAATTCTAGGTCAGAAAATTCCTGGAGATTTTGGGATGCTAGGAATGACTGGGTTTGGGAGAAGGGGAAAGGCCACAGCAGAGTATAATGCAATAGAGTCTGCCCTCTGAAGCGATAGTTTTCTCTAGGGAACTGATCTGTATTATTTGGAGATCAATTGTAGTAATTGTGGGTGATCTCCAGCCCCATTCTGAAGGTTGGCAATCCTACAATAAGACTTAGGGTTGCCAGGCCAGGGAGGACTTACTAGAGAAAGGGAAAAGCCCAGGCCATGGCGCTGGTCTCATTCAGGAAATGACATCGATGCCAGTGACTTTGTGGCAACATTCTGGTACTTGGACTAAAACTCTATGATAAAACAGGCTTCTACCATGAAGTTTTTGCTCAAATACCAGAGTGTCACCTAGAAGGCACTGGTGTGATGAAGTCACTTCGCATGCAAACTGGCAATGTGACCTGGGCCTTCTTTTTTCTACTGGTAAATGTTCCTGCCACCAGCTGATCGGCGTACAGCAAAAGCAGTCAAGCAATCAGTCAGACTATTCAGTGTTTTGAAGTCCATGTAATTAGGCACCTCTCAATAAACAGATAGTCATGCATTGGTTTTCTTACCTTGGGAAACTGGTAAGTAATCTTGGGCTCATAATTCCCCCCAGAGTTCTTTTTAAGTGAAACCACAACTAAATACTCAAAAAAAAGTTGTCCTGCAGAATAAGGGAAACTGGATCTGTCTCCTGGCCTCCTACCAGCGTCAATTTTGCTTTCTGTAGGAGGAACATCCTGGGGTTCATCTGGAATACAAAATTACATTCACACAAACAAAAATTAGGCCTTGTTGCAGTATTTGAGGCACATACAATCTCCCTTCTGAAATCACAACCATCTACTGATGTGTGTTTTAAGTGATGCAGTGTGCTAGGTCCTATTTTTTAATTACTTGTGTTATTTATAGTCCGCCTTTCTCACTGATACTCAAGGCGGATTATATAGTGTAAATCTACAATAAATAGGATGAGGTATAATAAATAGCGCAACACCATTAAGATTGCAGAAATCTGGACCAAGCCATGAGTATTAAAACATGACATATTAAACAATGCAAGAAATGGTGTCATGTAAAAAGAAATATAATGCAATGAGCAAAGGAAAAAACAGATAGTGATAGATACTACAGATAGTGACAGATAGTGATCAGTCCTATTGTGTATAGCAAAATCCTTCTCCAAAGTCAGGGACAGAGGGTTGCTATTGGAGAAGAGCAATTGTGCTGCTGCTAACTCCAATGTGGAGAGCTGCAGAGCATGATTCTCTCCCCGGTACTATTCAGCATCTTCTTGCACCCTCTTCCCCAGCTTGTCCAAAGGTTCAGGCTTGGGTGTTACCAATATGTGGATGACACCCTGCTCTTCCTGTTAATGAGCGACCGACTGAACATTCCACACAATTGCTCAGACAGCTGTCTGGGAGCAGTAACGGAGTGCCCCCCAACAAAGTCACCTGAAGCTTAACCCCTGAAGACAGAGGTCCTGTGGCTCAGAATGAAGGGACCAGAAGAGGAAGAGCGACTCCCCTGTCTGGACAGCAGCTGCAAGCTGAACACACCAGCAGGAATTTGGGGGCTGACCTTTGATGCCTCCCTTTCTATAGAGGTACAGGTCACAAAAGTAGCTTGTCAGGTATTTTTCCATCTACACCAGGTAAAGCTACTAGTGTCCTACCTGGACCTAGAACCTAGCTGCAGTGATCCAGGCAACATTCAGGTCCAGGCTAAATTACTGTTACTCACTCTATGTGAGCTGGAAATCACAACTGGTACAAAATGTGGCTGCTTGGGTCCTTATCTGACCCGTTCTCCAGCAGCTGCACTGGTTGCTCATTGAGTCCTGGATCACGTTCAAGGTTTTGGTTTTAACCTCCAAGGCCTTACATAGTCCTGGACCTGCATATCTTAGGGGGTATTATTGGAGCACTTCGCTCAGCTAGTTCCCAGCCCCAGATAAGCACTTCTGGACTCCACCGGAGCCAGCCTGGTGGAATGATTTACCAGCAGATTCGGACCCTTTCGGAACTGTCAAAGTTCCAAAGGGCTTGCAAAATGGCCCTCTTCCACCGTGCTTATATTGTTGAGGCTAAGGCTAGCATGTTGCCATCTAAATGCCCCCCCCCCCATCATCTTATGCCAGGGTGGTTAAATCCGACCCACCTGCCCCCAGGCTGCAGTGATAGAACATGTTCTTAAATAGTCATTTTAACGGATTCAGTTTTAAATGTAAATGCTTATATTTTTGAATGAAATTTTAAACTGTAGTTAGCTACTCTGAGATTGCCACTGGAAAGGGGTGGCCTAGAAATATAAAAATGAATAAATGTTAAAATGCCTTAATGAATCATTCTGTTATAAGGAAGCCCTCTTCCTTTATAAAGCTGAGCTCCTGATAGGGTTGCCAGTTTCAGGTTGGGAAATTCCTGAAGAGGGAGAGGTGAGCCGGAGAGAGCAGGGAAGAGGTAAACTTGAATGAGCCTTGAGGAAAGGAGGGTATCAAAGGCACAGCTGGTAAATTGGGATTTCCCCTCAACTGTCAACCTTTGCAGGTCCCTTCCTTGTATAGCTCAAATACAATGTTATAGTAAACATCATTTGCAAAGGGGGAATATCTGTTTTGAGATGACACTTATCACCTGTAGTTTACATTTGTTTTTTAAATCAGGGCATCTTTTAAGCTGATTCATCTAGCCCAAACAGCCAACTAAACATTGCAGTGTAAGAAAGTTTGAGAACAATCCAGTGGTGCTTCTGGTAAGACTAGGACCACATTAAGACACAAGTTAGGGATGCCAGAACCCACCCAGCAGGGGCGGAAAATCTCCCAGGCCCCACCTCTTCAACACCAACCAATGTCTAGGTAAAAACTCTATGGTAACTCTACCATACAGTTTTTGCTCCAAAACCAGAGCATTGCCCCAACTTGCCTGGATCTCCCAGATTATATTTTGATTAAACTCCCTGCTCCTGATAAGCCCACTCCCCATCCCCTAGCATCAGGTTATCCTAGCACAGGGGTTCCATGGGTACAGTATCAACTACCCACCCACACACACACAGACACACACACTGCTTATCCTTTCTTAAGTAGAATCATTGGAAAGAAGAATGTCCTTTGCTGACTCCCCTGACCCATCTTCCAGCTACAAATTCACTTCAATGTGACAAAAATTATTGACTCCAAAGAAGACTCATTGCTCAACCATGACCTAACCACACATTTAGCTTTTGTTTCCCAGAAAACTGCACAAATTCAGTTCTGATGCAATATTAGCAGTTGGCATTTGAACGTATACTGTGCTTGTTTTATTAGAAAACTAGCTTCAAAGCAACTCATTACCAGGGCTGAGACAGAGCTCCTTACCAGACAGCCAGCAGGCCGGGAGGCCCTCATTAGCTAGCCCTCCACCACGACCCTTTTCCCAGGGCCCTCTCATGTGCTGCTGGCTCCAGGCACTGAGGCGTCTGAGAGCAAAGAGACTAGAGTCCAGGGCCGGAGCCGCAGGGGCAGGGCCAATCAGGCAAAGCTGACTGCACCCTGATCGGCCCTATTCCAGCTTGGACAACTGGACACGTCCCACCCCCTAGGCTGTTTCAGAAATATATAGAGGAACAACAATGGATAAGGATGTACACCAGTATCTGGGGGAACAAGATCAAGATATATAACACACACTAAAGGCTGGATAGTCAGTCCAAGAGATGATTGAGAATACGAATCTAGGCTTCCCCATCCCAAGACCAACAATACACCAAGCTGTTCCAGAAGTGTTAAATTAAGCAGTTTAAAGCTAGGGCTGGGAAAGTAGAAGCCCCTTCCTTTTTACTTGGGGAAAAGGGCTTGATTGGGGGGGGGGTGGCCTTTCCTGTCTGAGCTTCCTGAGTGGAAGGGACCCTGCATCCCAGTCTGTTGGTCTCCTTGAGGCAGTCTTATGGCACACATCCTGATGAGGCAACATTAGGGTTACCAGCTCTGGATTGGGAAATAGTTGTGTAACTATGTTCACATTTCGTCTGAGCTTTTGCTGCAGATCTATGATCATCTCCCTCTGCAGTTTACTGTAGTATTTTCATCTGCTACCCTTGGGACCGGTATCCGAGATGTTCCTCCTCATTAATGCACAACACAAATGGCACAATGAATTTAAGGCAGTGTAAATTTCTGCTTGCTAAACCAGCTGCCTGAAAGGAAGTGTTCAAATCAATTGAAATACTATCAAGTATTCTGGACACTTTAAGTCAGTTTGCACCAAATTGTCTCTAGGTTCTATACAAGTCATTCAGAATATGTGGTTTGATAAGGAGCATAGAGTAATTTTTTAAAAAACAAGAACAAAACATCACCTTTTAAAATCTAAATCTTTCCACTTATTATATCTGATGATTGTGTTAAAACACTCTTTCAGACTCTTGATTAAGTATTAAAAAGGTATGCTCTTTGTAAATTGTTAACAATAACACATTCTGGAATATGGTTAACAATGGCCTCTCTAGTGTATCTCATCTTCCACTATGTATCCTTCCAGAAATCTCGGAACAGCATTTTTCCTTCATATTTGGTCATTCTTTTGAAATCAGTTCAGAGAGAGTTCTCCTGGAACCCCCTGGTGCTCAGCCCTGGCCCCCACTTTTACCAAAGACAGTGGCGTCTTTCTCATTGCTTTAAAAATCCACCTGCATTACATTTATTTATTTATTTATTTATTTATTATATTTGAATACCGCCCTCCCGGGGGCTCAGGGCGGTTTACATAAGAACAACAACAGTACATAAAACAATATATAAACATGTGAATAACTTTACAATAATAACTTTACATGACGTTAGCATGCTTTTTCTTGTGTTCAGACAACTTTGTAAACATTTTACCACTATCTCGTATCTTCCCCATTATCCCGATAAAACTTCCTGATAAAACTGATTTCTTCCACACTTTTTTCAAAGCAACATGTATTCTCAACAAAATCTGAACTAAATTTTTCACTTCCAGCACAACCCACTTGCGCCCAGAAAGGGTGGGCAGGTTTGGCAATCTAAAAAATTGCATGCCAATGGAGAAACATTTCAACAATCGAAGGTACCTGCATGAAACAAGCAGTCATGCATATCTGATATCCTCTCTCTGCCTCTTCTTCTCTTCCTCTGCAGCCTGAGAAAGTCAGGGTCATGTCCCCCTTTTGCTTTGTACTCCCATGTACTCTCATGTCAGGATTATCTCTTGGCCCTTCACACCTTTCCCTCCAGTGGGAAAACCCCTCTTCTACTTGCTATAATATTTTGATGTTTTCAATTTAAAAATATCAGAAGCAAAAGTGACAGAGCAAATAAATTCTTTTCTGCTTCAGAATTGCTGTTTGACAGCATGCATATCAAACTATGACTGAGTAAATGCACTGAAGCCAACATGGCTACTCTCTTGTAATTCTGTATATAAGAACTTGCCCTTTCCCCATGTATTTGAATGAAGCTGCTGAAATGCTCAAATGTTTCCTATATTTAACTATGCTCATTGAAACCATTAACAAGGGCTGACTCCCTACATGTGGGTGCCTCCTAGCAAACAAATCCCTCTCTTCAAATAGTCTCTAAATTCCGTCCGAAATAAAATGTGGGGACTGTGAAAGTTCTGAAGCTAGACGATTACCCACCTACATCTTTTGACTCAAGCCGGATGGTACAATAACTGCCTTGTTGGGCACTTGTAATTATATCCTTTGGAATACACCTCCAAGAAGTCTAAAATAGTATTATGAACTATAAGCTTGAACTCCCTCATTCAAATCTCAGTTCAGCCTTAAACCTACTCCGAGGACAACTCTAAACAAAAAGATGGAAGGACCAGAATTCTGTGACATTACACAGAAAATGTAAGGATTTGTGGAAGTGCTAGATAAATACCGGATAACTTTATAACAATTACTGTTATTATTCTTCTTCCCACAAAGCTTATATGTATTCATCACACCTTTATTTGCATATAACAGTTTGACCGCTGAGACACATATTTTTTTCTGAATTTAACTTGGAGTCACATTTCATTTTCTGTCCCCGGAAAATAAATTTTTAGGGTGCAGAAGAGAAAACACTGAGTCACTTACCTAAAAATATCTCCTGACTGGAAGGAGACAAGCCTAGCATAGAAACCAAGAAAGAGCAACTGAAAACATCCTCAGAGAGAATAAGTAAAGAAGCTGATTAGAACCAGACAAGGCCAGAACAGCCATTCATGCAGAGAGATAGGAGACAGCCTCTGGGTGGATAGGTACTTTGGGCTCATACTAGCAGCTCTCTTAGGACACACGCTAGTATCTGCTGGAAGGAACCTGCTGAGAATTCCTTTCTAATCATACTGTCACTGACTGTATATGCACTGGGAACTTCACTGCCCCAGCTCCAATGCAGGAGCATAAATTGGGGGCAGATGAGGTGCACCAGGTCAAATGCTCCCCTGTGTGGGTGCAGGAAGAGGTGGGGCAACTTGCCATGACTAAAACTCCAGCCTGCAGCCTGGCATGAAACCTCCAGTGCATAAACGGTCACTGGAACAGCCTGGAGGCAATCTATTCTAATTAAGAAGCTATATCACATATTACTTAATCACCCATTATCTCATGACTTCCCAGATGAAGTGTGTGCTGCAAGGAATGAACAGGGAAGAAAAAGTTGCAGCACACTTAAGACACCTGCAGGGCAAGAATTAAGAGGACCAAAATCCTGGACACCACAAGCAAGGCAGTCAAGAAGACTGGTCTTCTCCACTACTGTCACCCAGCAAGTGACATTCTGTGGCACGCTTCCTCTGAATTTAGAGGCTTCATTTAGCTATTATGGCTAACAGCGCTCAAGAGATTTATCCACCTTGAATTTTAAGATGCCCTTTTAAAGCCATCTAAGATGAAGCTCACCATGTGACAGCAAAATCCCTAAATCGTGGATACTGTGAAAAAAAATACTTTGCCTGTTCTCCAGTCTACTGCTGCTCAAGTTCATTGTGACCTTGGTGCACCAGGATCTCTCTACGCTATGCATAATTTTATAAACCCTTTCAGTTGGATTAGATCACTTCTGTATGCATACATGCCGTGCTGCACACCTCTAAATAGCTGCTCTGGGGCGAAATGGTTTCACTGGCTTATACATCACACGGCCAATTCCTGATCTGATTACAGAATCATCATCTGCATGAACATCTGCTTATTGTGTGGCTGCTCAGAGGCAAGGCAAGTGCATCCTCATTCCCACCATGCACAGAACAGCAATCAGAGAGGTCTGTCTCTCAGTTGTCATTTTTCTGAACTAAAAATCCCAAATCTGTTTTGGACCTTCTTAATGGGGAAAGCTTTCTCTAACCTCTTGATAGCTTGGTAGTTCTTGATCTTTTGACAGCCAGTGCTAGGTTTGCTGTTAGAATGGCAGAATAGACTCTGGGAGGCCCCAGTTCAAATCCCCACTTTGCTGTGGAAGCTTGCTGGGCCAGTTATATAATCTCAGCTCAACCTGCCTCGCATGGCTATTGTGAAGATAAAATGGAGAAGTGGAGAATGCTGAAAGCCACTTGGGGTCCTCACTGGAGAGAAAAGTGGGGTATAAATTAAATAGATAAATTTTAATTCTCTTGGATTTGTGTAGGAGAGGGGGAAACCAAGCCAAGAGTTTAGAAAAATAATCCTTAAATGCCTTCCCATCCTCCATAAAAGGGGTGTTTCTTTCCCTAGAAATAATGATGCAGTGCAGGAATATCCAGAGTTAATACAAGATGCTTGCGTCAGGTAGTCAAAGGCCTTTGTGATAAAAATCTTCAACACGGCTCTTGAAGCTTTACAGCTTTCTGAGCAGAAGTCTGCTTGCTGCAATGAGAGGTTGTCATTGAAAGCAAAGCTGTCAAGGTTCACTGAGTCCAATTTCTAGTGCAACATAAAAGAATAACCACAGTTGCGTCAGACAGGTTGGGTGCTAGAATGAAGGATTAACACCACCCAGGAAGTAAATTAGCTTCAACTGCACCCAGAAAGGAAACACAGCAAAGAGCATCAAGTGTGGCAATTCTAGCAACAACTCTGCAGCAAGGGATGGGGTTCGGATTTACATTTTGGATGCAGCGGTAATTCTCTCCACTTGCCTAAAGAAACTCTATTCAGAGCAGAAAGTTCAAGGAATATGTCAAGAGCAAACTGCAGCACAAGAGGAGATGGAGAAGGAAGGATCCTTTCCCAGACTAGAGTTCTGTGCATACGTGTGTGTTAAGAGCCATCAAAGCACTATGGTGACCTTATGAATTAATGCCTGTATTTCCACAGCATAAACCACAGTTGCGCCAGACCCTTGCTAGGGATATGAACGCTCTATGATTAACCCTAGAGGCCACTAACAGCCGGCATCAAATTCTTACAACACAACAGTTCCCCTATGAAAATTAAAAACATGTCCAGCACACTGTTCTGTTGTAAGCACCATCTAGGTATGCGTGTGGCTAAAATAAATATATAGGAGAATATCAGATGCTAACCTTCCTCCCATTTCTTTTTTCTTTAGATAATCGTGATTTATATTCATTACAGCTTTCAAAGTTGTCTTTCCCAGCATTGCAAAAATGAAACTCGTCTTCCTTTGATAATCTTCCTTTTGGAAAAAGTTAAACCAGGGTTTTTAAATATAATTTCTTTGGGTAGTTTTAAAAATTAAATAATCTTTCACTCAGGCCCAGACAAATTATTTGCACTTTTAAGGGAGAAGTTGGTCCTGCAGGGCTTTTAAAACCAGTCACTTACATGGACTTGGATGTGATGCTTACAGGCTGTGCAATAAACATTTCCTTAAAATGAGTATCACATTCTTAAAAGTCTTCTCACTTCTTTTAAGACCTGTCTGACCTGCACATTTAATTAACTGTGTGCTGTCAAGCTACAACCGACTCCAGGCAATTCTAGGACCCTGGGGCTTCCACGGCATCAGATTAGCAGAGGTAACCTGGCATCCCATTGCCTGCCTCTGCATAGTAACTTGGGCCTTCCTTTGTGGTCTCCCATTCAAGGACTGGCAGACTTTTTAGCATACAAAGTCATGGTGAAACTCAGATATTTTCTACTAGACCAGGATTTTCTTCCTCGCTTTTAAAAAAGAACTGAGCGTGTTCCTTTTGTGTCCTCTTGGACAAAGTCAGTAGATGAAAGTCTCTTAAGTTAGTGGATTCCCTACCCAAGTTGTCCTTCAGATCTCCCTCTACTTATGAATAAGAAACTAACCTAGAATGAAGAGACCACCTGGAGTTATGTAGTGATGCCGTAAGGAAATACGCATCCTCTTTCTGGGGACTGGCTGTCCCATCTTTCACAGAGCTTCCAAATTATTTTACGTTCTTAATAATTATTCCAACCTTTTGAAGACTTTTCTTCTTGGCCATGCATAATGCCTTACCTCTAAACAAATTATTTGGCAGATTCTCAGACAGATAGATTGAACAGAGTGTTTGCCCAAGTGGAAATGAGAAGAGGGAAACATTTTCCCAAATTATTATTTAGTTGTAATACAATATATTCTTCCATAAGATCTTATTTTATTTCGCTATTGATTTCACACTTTCCATTATGATCACATGAATATCAATTATTATATTTGCTGCCTGGCAAAGATAAGGCTGTTACCCTATACGTAGCTCATTATTTAACGGCTGCCTTGAAGATTCATCCAGAGATAAAAGTTATTCACTCGTAAATGCTTATTTGCATACAGGCACTCTTTGTGCAGTGGAAATGGAAGTCAACTGTGGCCAACCCTGCTTAGCTGGGTTAGGCTGGGCTGTCAGGCTGCCAGTGCATCTTATCTGTTTTGTATTTATGTTTATAGTTGTATGCCGCCTTTCCATGAAGGCTCAAGATACGTACTTTCTTTACTATGCATTCATTATCAATTGAACTTGATTCAACATTGCTCTGTGACATCCATACCAGTTTGCCAATGTAACCCCCTCCCCAGAGCATTTCACTTGTAAATACCCAAGATTTTAGCATAGTCAAATAGTAGATACTGATTCATAAATTGTTCTACACTGACATAGCTCCTCCTCCTCCATAACTAATTCTGATAGCCAGCTTCAGTAAAGCCAAACTTTGGCAAGGCCTAAGAGGATCTGGGAAGGGAAGCCATGAAGCACAACAAATTGATTCCTGGAACACAAATGAACATACTTCCTTCATGTATATTTTAACCAGGAAGTTGCTGGAAGTCAGAACCTCCAATCAATTACCTACAATCTCGTCATCTTGGCTGGTGTTTCTTGCACCATTTATGTGCCTTGGCAACTTCAAATACTGTCTAGTTTAGATACTGGAATCCAAGCTAAAAGCACTATGCAGTCCTGCAAAGCATAGCTTTTTCATAAAGATTCCTTGAGCTCTTCCCAGACCCAAATCAAAGCTTTTAAGTCTCTGTCATTCCATGGAACATCACTGCTGGCTTACTTGTGTTGTACAAACTTTTTAATGCAGTTGTATCCAATACTTTAGCCTTGACTAGTAATGACCTACTTGGTCTCCACAACGGCAAGGAAGTGGAAATCTATGCCTATGAGCCAAAGTGAGAAGAACCAATATGCATGCAGAAACAGATCTGTTTAACCTTGCAAAGAGGTAATTCCTGCCAAAGGCAGCATGAGGCAGAGGAGATATAAAATTAACTTGTACTGATAGTTGCAGTCAGCTGCATGAGGAGAAAAAGGTGGAGTTTTCCAGGCACAAGGTATCCAAGGGAAACCCCTTCCTTGTTTGCCTTAGGCAGGTGACTCTGTAAATAATTAGAGCTTTAGAGTATGAATGCGATTTCTGGATCATGTGTGAGGCTTGGATATCAGTGTGTGGGTGTAGAAGGAACAGCTGTTAAGCAACCTAACTACCAGTGGAGTTCTCTGAGCCCATTTCCAAGCTGACATTCATATCCCTATGAAAACATGTCTAGCACATTTCACTTCAAATCTTGGAGCACGTGTGTAAGCAATCCTGAATGGGAAGCCTTTCTTTAGCTGCAAAAGAAGCAGTTATAAAGGCGTTATTAAGCCTCCTACTTCCGAAAAAACCACACTCATTGCTGATTTTCCCAATGAGTGCACCTGTATGGTACAAAAGGGTAGTCTTCACATTTGTTCACGTTTAGCTGTCAGCTAAATTATTGAGGCACTCACCTACAACTATCAAATATGTGGGATTATGCTCCCCAAATTATATCCACAGGGACTTAGCAATAGAATTTGTCTTTGTTCACAGAAAACATGATAGTGATGTGGTTCAGTGCATTTCATTATACAGTGGGATCACCCTGAACGCTATAGAGTCCATTCACCCTAATCACAAGGCTCCCACAGCTATGGTGAAGAAGCACACATGCCACTGTACTTCCTCCCTTCCCCAGGAAACAATGTTGTGGGTAATGCTGCCCCATCATATGCTTGCCCAGTCTGTACTCACCCCCACAAACCATATTTTAAGAAGGGGGCAGATTTTTCTAATTGACTTGTGTGGCAGGAGGGAGGGGATGATCCTGACCTTATATCACACCAAGGCTTTTCTCAGTCTGATCAATGAGTGAAGAACTAGGCCCATAACTTGCCCTTTGGGAACCAACATGCATGGGGATTAACTTCCATTCATCAAGTTGTAAAACAGTCACCAAATGTGGAAAAATTCAACATGGGCACCAGATTATTCTCCTTCCCACACAAATACAAAAGTCCTCTGCCTGCCAGCACACGGAGGCCATAGCCTTGTAATTGCCGGTTTTCTCCTTATTCTGTAGTCAGATACTATTTAAAATACCTTTTCCACACACACTCCCAAGCAGGATCAAAAGCAGTTTACAAGAAACAGCACATTTTACCACGGTTGTTTTATTCTGGATTAATCTACCCTTTTGACTTCAAAGCAATCCTGCCCCTCACATGAGTGTCAAGAAAAAAAGTGGGGAACATCTTAAATTCACATACAAGTTACTGTTGTGTACAGTAATAAAAACCTAAAGAGTTATAACCGGTTAAAGGGGGTCATTTTATAATCACAATCCACTTCCTTTGCAGTAAAAACTATACCATTCCTTTACATCTTCGTATGGAATGCACTAACCTGAACAGGAATCCCTGCTGAATCCAGCAGCATGCATTGAAAGGGAGGAAAAATCATTTTTAAAGAATAATAATTTTGTAATATAAATATAGGGGCACAAGACTGTATTCTGCCTTAACCCACAACAAAAACCCACCTGTTTGGGTACTGACAGGGAGGAATATTAACTTGGATAGTCATATGATGCATCGGAATGAGAGCTAGAATTTGACTGCCCCATGAATAGATGGGGGGGGGGAGATAGTGGGGGACCAGGAAACCTGACCAAGGTGCCCTCGCTGATCTCCAGGCCGCCCTTGCTGCTCCGTGGCTCTCATTCATTCTCATCCCACGGCTCCGGTGGTCAGTCCCGAAGTGACCATGATCACTGACTTCCACGAGGGGAAGGACATGAAGTCGCGGGACTTTCCAGTGTCCGAATTCTGCTAAATTCCCCGGGAGGACGCGGGGGAGAGAAGGCGACTGTCCAGCAGGCTGCCCGGAATGGGGCTGCCCCGAGGCGTGCCTCGCTTGTCCAGAAACTTCCTGGAAGTTTCCCAGGATCCCACACTTGCAGCGGGCATGGGTCCGATCTTGGGGGGGGGGGGGAGCGGGGACGGGACGGGGACGAGGGGGACGACTTCTTATCGTCCCCCCTCCCCCCGAAGAACTGGGGACAATCCACGGAGGTGTCACAGCCGAAGAGCTGAGTGGGGCGCCGGACTGTCTGACGGGTGCGAGACCAGGAAGGGGGAGGGAATGGGGCAGCGCCCTTGTGCTCACCTCTGCGGACCGATCTCCGCCGCAGGCTGTTTCGGAAAAAGCGGACGATCCCCTCCACCGCCATGAGCTCCGCCGCTCAGCTCGCAGTCCCCGTGTCACTCTGCGCTGCAGCGGGGCCCGCGCCTCCCGCCTCTCGCCTCCCGCCCACCCGCTCGCCCGGCGCACTTTCACTTTCAGCGGAGCGGCCTTTCACACCTGGAGGGGGGGGGAGTCGGGCAGGCGCGCGCGTGTGCGGGTCGCTCGCCTCTGCTCGGCAGGGTCAGCAGGGAGGGAGCGCCGTCCTTCACCTGGGGCTGGGCGGAGCCCCGTGGCTGCCCGGCGGAGAGGAAGAGAAGCGACCAGAGGGGAGCAGCAGCCCCTGCAGGAGGCGGCAAGGAACACCTGGAGGGACGGCGGGGGCCTGCGAACCTGCACGCCCGCCCAGCAAACGGGCTGACTGCCCCACCGACAGCAATGGTCTGCCCCCCCTTAAAAAAATAGAAATAAAACTACACGATATTTTACCTTTGTAGAATGATGTTTTTAAGAACAGGAAGGGTCCCCCCCCTCTCTTTTTTATAATTGAGACAGGCTGGCTATGTCACATGCAACAACTGCAGGCGTTTTTCTGCTCTGTGCTCTACCCTTAATCGGTTCATACATAGGTGTAATGTGGCATTTTGTGTGTGTTTAGGAACATGAGAAGAGTCCAGCTGGATCAGACCAGTGGTCCGTGTAGTCCAGGTATCCTGCTTCACACAGGCCCAACCAGTTCTCCTGGAGGGCCAACAACAGGGCACAGAAGCTGAGGCCTATTCCCTCCTTCTGGCCCTGGGATTCAGAGGTTTACTGCCTCCTAGTGTGGCTAGTAACCACCCTGTATCCCAGAAATCTGTCTAGTCCCTTTTGAATATTTATGAATACTCATAACATGTTTGCAGTTTTTAAGCCATCAGTTTTTATCTCTCTCTGCTTTTGTTAAGCTTTCCCGGAGATAAGAAACTTGCCACATCAAATTCAGGAATAGTTCTGATAACACAAGGAGACTATTCCAGAGCAAAAATCCACCTGCACCATAAAGACTAGCAACATTCCCCACCCCCATGCATTAAGTCCTGTTTATTTTTGCTGCAACTGATTAACATGGCTGCCATTCTAGAAGGATTCCACAGCAAACTGTTAAGGCAGTAGTCCCCAACCTTTTTATCACCGGGGACCAGTTAACGCTTGACAATTTGACTGAGACCCGGGGGGGGTAGTCTTTTGCCGAGGGACGTCGCCGCCACCTGAGCCCCTGCTCCGCTTGCTTTCCTCCCGCCGCCTGTTGGGCGGTGCTACCAGCAGCATCTGCACAGTGCCACGCCAAGGGGGAGCCCCAGCCATGGCGGCCGCTGGAGAGCACCAAAGGCGAGCTGGTGGCAGCGTGGCAGGGCAGCCCCCGAGGCAGCAGCCAGGGAGGAGGATGAAGAGGAGCCCCGGCCCGGTACTGACTGATCCACGGACCGGTACCGGTCCCCGGACCAGGGGTTGGGGATCACTGTGCTAAAGGATGCCAACTTGTTAAAGAAGATGGATTCAGGATGGCATTGCTCTGCATTTTCCTCTGGAATAGGCTGCTGCATTGTACCTGCACTGTCGGGAATGACGAATGTTTGGAATGTTCAGGTAGCAGCTGCTGAAGAAGGGAGGCTTGCTGCATAGAAGTCACTCTGATATTACAGGAACTACATCCCCCTCCCATTTATTTTCATACCCAAATCAGAGCTGATTTGAACTTTAGGGCACAATGCTAAGGCCAGCCTGGGAAAGGGTTTATCCTGCAACTCAGCCCCATGCGGGCATAACTCAAGGAGTCCTCGATGTATTTACTTACCTACCTACATAACTTCATTAATAGTGTATTCTTCTCACTTGAGACCTGGGGCAGATTATGCAGTTTAAAAACAATGTCATCAGAGGAGTACAATGCAGGTAATCAACAATGCCATAAAACAGGCTCACAGAATCAGAGAGTAGCACATTAAGGGCAGTCTACTACTTAAGACAGAATCCTTCTCCTATTAATTACTGTATCGGTGGAGGTGCCAGTGCAATGTCCCACTGGTGCTCTGCAACCCCAGGACCAGCGTGGCTGTACCAGGAATGGATGGTGCTAGAGGCATGCAAAAAGAAGCATGGGGTGAAGCAGGAATCATAGAGGTAGAAGGGACCTCCAAGGTCACCTAAACCAATCCCCTGCACAATGCAGGAACTCACAACTACCTGCCTACCACAGTGACCCCAATTTCATGCCCAAGTGATCCCCCCACACATACACACAAATACACTAAAAATCTCCAAAATCCAGCCTGGCCAGGAGGAAATTCATCTACCAACTCACAGTGGTGGTCAGCAATTCCCTGAGTATGCACAGAAGGGCCACAAGAGACAACACTGGCACATCCCTTCCAGCCTACCCACTCACAATCTGCCTAAGTTCATAAAATCAGCATCTCTGTCAGATGACTATCTCGCCTGTGCTTAAAAGCTTCCAAAGAAGGAGAACCCACCACCTCCCGAGGAAGCTTGTTCCAACGAGGAACCGCTCTAACTGTCAGGAACTTCTTCCGGACCTTCACCCTCCTAGGCCACTAGGACCACGATTGCAGCACCTGCTTGGGTTGCCCCAGTAAGAAGAGGCCTTAGTTTCCTCTTAGCCTTCCACTATGCAAGAGGAGACAAAGAGCCTGGTAGGCAGCTCTCCGGACTTCCTGGGCCCTTGCTCAGTCCTGTGTGCCTCCAGGGGACTCTTGTGCTCAGCTTATTCCCAGTGGAAGGGGCACCTGGGTGTTACCTCCTTGGAAGTGTGTTGTTGCTCCCTGGAGCTGGGGCAAGCAACGGAGGCTTTCAGTGTGCTCCTCGGGCTTGCCTTGCTCCCATCCAGCGTGAAGGATGGGAAGAGGCTGGTGGAGGGGGAGGAGGGTAAGTCAGGACAATCATCCCTCCTGGGCCTGCAGTGCTGCTGACCAGGGGCTGTTCTCTTTAGGCAGCAAAACAGCTTTAGCCAGATCTTCTTTGGAGCAACATTTGCATGTCATTGCACAATTGCCGAGTGTAAATGGTGTTACTGTGGGCTCCAGAAGTCCTTGCAAATCAGCATCCAGAGTTTAAGATTCTGCTGCAGATATCCGTAAGTATTTGTGATGGGAGGGGCGGGGTGACAGTGACAAGAGGCCAGTTTGATTCCCTTAATATTAAGTAAATGAAAATGTTGCTTTAATTGATGGGCATGTGGAGTTAGTTGTGAATGATAACCTTGTTACTTTCGTCAGCAGCTTTATTGCAGTTTTTTAAAAACTCAGTTATATACCTAGTTAGTAACCAGGGTATATGTGTGTCTGTTCCTGGCAGATAAGTCAATGCAAAGATTTTACACAATAAATATGATAGTTAACACTTCATTTATGTCTCAGAGTATAGCCATGGTGTTCTGCTGTAGAAGAGATAGAGTCTCTTCTTATACACATTAATGTAGATCTTACCTGTGTATCATCTGTTGGATGAAGCAAAGTGACTGACTACATGGGGGCTAGTTTTGTATTGCGGAAAGGTTAGTCTTTCATGGTTGAAGGAAATGTATTTGAATTGAGTTCCACCTAACACAAAATACCGTGCTATATTTCTCATAACATTGCAGCAGTGACCATCCCAGTGGGCAAAAGCCTGCTTCTGTTCATTCAGAAGTAAGTCCCATTCTGCAAAAGTTCTGCTTTTCCCACCAATTTGTCATTTTTATATACAGCTGAATCACTTACTTCCTATTCTTTCTATAAATGGCCAGAGCATTGTGTTTGACCTACAAAGTGAAAAAGAATGCATTAATTTTGTCCTTTTCACTTTGTACATCAAATGCTGCACATTTTATTAGTTTTATCTTAATTTCATAATAGCACTCTTAAATATAATAACATTTTAAAAGAAAAATGTGTCTTTGCCTGCAATATTGGAATAAACAAGATCTGTAGTGTGCATAAATCAATATATGAAGTATGTCCAACAGGGGGCATTGGAGGAGATGTGTATTTAGCATAGTTAGATCAGGAATTTCCTGATCATTTTCAAAGAGTCTCTTCCTATGTTCTGATTGGCTCATTGGAAACATCCTTCTCCTTTGAGCACACTTCTTCCCTGCTTGCCTCCAGAACAGATGGAATGAACAACAGACAGTTATCCTCTTTCTGTACAAATTTATTTTCAAAATGAAACTATTTTATTCTTTTAAGCAGCCTGGTGCTTTAACCCCCTTGCATATTTCAACTAACATGTAAAGTGTAAAGCAAAACGTAATGACAACCCCTCCCACAAAAGGACAGGCAATTGATTCATGAATGTTAATAGCAAGGCCTGGGAAAGAACAAGAAGTAATTACTTAAAATGGATGCAAAATGAAAGGAGAGAGTTTTCAAAGACATGGTGGTATATAAAACTCAAACTAAATATAAAGAATAGTAGTTGCAAGCAGGGGGTCCACTAGAGCTTGCAGCTCCCCGCACCCAGGTAAAGGTAAAGGTATCCCCTGTGCAAGCACCGAGTCATGTCTGACCCTTGGGGTGACGCCCTCTAGCGTTTTCATGGCAGACTCAATACGGGGTGGTTTGCCAGTGCCTTCCCCAGTCATGACCGTTTACCCCCCAGCAAGCTGGGTACTCATTTTACCGACCTCGGAAGGATGGAAGGCTGAGTCAACCTTGAACCGGCTGCTGGGATTGAACTCCCAGCCTCATGGGCAAAGCTTTCAGGCAGCTGCCTTACCACTCTGCGCCACAAGAGGCTCTTTCCCCCCCAACCCCCCCCCCCCATTGGAGGATGGTTAGGGCTGCCAGATCCAGGTTGGGTAACTCCTGAAGATTTGGGGGTGGAACCTGGGGAAGACAGGAACCTCAGTGGGGCACAAAGTCCACCCTCCTGAGCACCTATTTTCTCCAAGGGAACATCTCTGCAATCTTGAGATGTAATTCTGGGGAATCCCTAGGGCCCACAAAGCTCTATGTGTGGGAAGGGTGAGCATCTAATTTTCTCCTCCCCTGCTAATTCTTTACTTTCTGTGAAATCTCTCCACAGCCAATGTACCTATACCTCCCCACTCCCCATTTCCACTGTATCCCCCCCCACACACAGTATTGTTACTTTCTGGCAGACCCCATCTCCTCCCCTGTCTTCCTTTCTCCTTCCCACTTACCAACCACGCAACCTACATTTTATCTGCCCGCTATCTTCAGCTATATTTATTTACTATATATGTACTCCATTTTTCTCTACATAATGGAGACCCAAAGCAGCTTACATAATTCTCTTCCATTTTGTTTTCACAGTAACCCTGTGATGGAGTTTAGGCTGGGAGTGTGTGACTGACCCAAGGTGGTCAGCCAGCAAGTTTCCTTGGTAAAGTAGAGAATCAGACCTGAGTATCTTAGAGCCTTGTCCCATACCCTAACCACTACACCACACTGGCTATCATGTGTTGGCTGATGTTGAACAATAGCAAGGCTGGATGAGAAATGGAATTGGAATGCTACCAGTTTGCTGACCTGGCCTCAATACATCTTCCCCCAAAAGCCAAAGCGGCCCCTCCCCCCTTTTGCCTTTTGCTGACACAAAAAAGTACAGATCTGGCATTACCATTGTGGTTGTCTAGCCATTACCACAGAAGGCCTTTGTTTCTTAACATTACAGGTGCTTCCTCTATTATTTTAACGTGTTTGCATGTACCAGAATTCTAAGGTTGTTGTTTTTAGATTTTTGATTTTTCTGCAAACAGGCCTTTACTCAGGTTTGTTGAAAAAGCTGTTTTCCTCCATCTTTGGATTGATGTATCCTCAAATTTTGTGAGACTGAGAATTAGATATACTGATGACGAGGAACCTCACTAGTGCTTTGACTTCTGAACTAGACAGTCTTACAGTTTATGTTTTTAAAATGGCCACAAACCAGACCTGGCCACAAAAGCGGAATACAGTAGCTTACCAATACAGTAGCTTACTAATCACCTGGATTCTCTCTTGAAACTGAGAGAATGAAGTGCAGCAATTCACTATGAAGGCAATGAAAAAACTCCAAATTTCCTTCATGTAGAATATTCATTTTTAAGGCTGCCTCAGATAGTAGAAGAATAGACCAATGTTTCTTGCTCGGCTGCTGTGGGAAAAGGGTCCCCTTTGTGCAGGCTGTGCAGCTGAGCAAAATTCAAAGTACTAAAAGAGCTGAAGTTTACACTTTGAAGAGCTGTCCTGAAAGCCCTTTCTGGGGTGATAACAGCCACCCACAGTGTGAAGGAAGAATGGGCCCCTCATAGGACATGCCTTGTGTCCCACTGGGCTGGCAGCCAAAGCAGCCGAATGTTCAGCAAAATCACTTTCTCTACTGATACACGTTGGAAGGGAGATACTTCTCTAGAACTAATAGTCACACATTTAGTATTTTCTGGAAACACTGTGTGCTCCTAGGGAAATTCCTTGCTCTCTTAAGAGTGTAACAAGATCATACTTTATCAATGCAAACTTAAGAATACTCTCCTAAGAGAAAACCCCATTGAGCAGATTTTATTTATTTACATTCTCATCAAGTGGATTTAATGGTGTAAGTCAAATATGATCAACAGGGCAGCACATTCAATAAACAATGCAATAAGATTTGAATTGTGACATCTGAAAACAAGCAGAAATCTGAGAGCTGAACAAAGCATAAGCATTTAAACATGACACAGAGGAGAGTGGCTGTCCTGCAGATGTGATGGACCAAAGCTGTGAATAGTTTGTACTTTGAACTGAGCCTGACAACTGAAGGGCAGCCAGTGGAGTAGCTGCATAGTGATAACTCCCTACAGCTGCTGGTCACCCTCCTTCAAGGAAGAGGATGCTCTGGAGATGTCTGCTTGTTTAGGGAGAAACTCTTGCTGTTCCACAATTCCATTCAAGCCTGATGGATATAGCTCCTAGAAAAGGGGTGTTGGGTGATGTCTAATCTAAAGCAAAAAAGCATCTGACAGTATAATTGACTAGAACAGCTAGAGCCCACTTTCAAAGAAGAAAAAGGGGAAATGAGCTGCTCAGCCAAAAAGAAGATAAAAGGAAATCCTGTGAGAGGTGCAATCATCACAAGCTGTTATACCTGAACTCCATTTAGATGGCGGCCTTGGCCACTTGGAGCCAGCAAATGACTGGCAGTTCAAGCAAAGGCTTCATGGCAAGGAGAAGCTCTTAATGTTGCAACTGTTAAGTTTAAAAGGCCTGCCTTAGAACAAGACCAGCCAGGCCATATGTAAGGCTGAGAGACAGAGAACTGTGTATTCTTTTTTAACAAATCATTTTCTGTTTTAAATGCTGGTAGTTGCCCTCTTGATCACATAGATCTCCACAGTTTAAACATGCTAACTAAAAAGGGCATGGGGGGGGAGGTGGTTGGTTACTTGATTGATAGTCCCCTGGGAGACTGCTGGCCCTTTTGGTGGGAGTTTCTGAAACTAAAATGAATATGGAGTACCAGAGGCCACACAAAAGAAAGGGCTAAGCCAAAAATTAATATATACATTGCAAAAAGTTCAGTGTGATGACTGAAAACAGTCTCTGTGTACATTGCATAATACAGTAAAGTATGATCATTCAAATATTTTTTAATTCAGTGCATAATAAGGTGAATTATTACAAAAGGCAAGTATAACGATGGTCTGCTGACTACTTAAAACACCATTTTGATACCTTTTTTAGGATTGTTTCTGTTACAGTCACATTGCAGAACGACCTCGAATAGTTGTAGTAAATTGTCTATAAAAAACAAGATTCAAAACATCTTCAAGTATTATATAACTACTAAGCAGATGTGAACAGCAGAAAAAGGTTACACTTGTTTGGCATAATGGCAACAGCTTTTTGACTATACTGATGCTGAAAAAGAGAAATGATAATTTGCTGTCGTTTATTTGGATTTTAGTAAAGCTTTTGATAAGGTTCTCCATGATGTTCTGATGGATAAATTGAAGGACTGCAATCTGGATTTTCAGATAGTCAGGTGGATAGGGAATTGGTTAGAGAACTGCACTCAAAGAGTTGTTGTCAATGGTGTTTCATCAGACTGGAGGGAGGTGAGTAGTGGGGTACCCCAGGGCAGGATGCTGTTCCATTGGCTGCAGAGGAGAGGACATGTAGTAATGGGCTTAAACTACAAGTACAAAGATATAGGCTAGATATCAGGACAAAATTTTTCACAGTCAGAGTAGTTCAGCAGTGGAATAGGCTGCCTAAGGAGGTGGTGAGCTCCCCCTCACTGGCAGTCTTCAAGCAAAGGTTGGATACACACTTTTCTTGGATGCTTTAGGATGCTCTGGGCTGATCCTGCATTGAGCAGGGGGTTGGACTAGATGGCCTGTATGCCCCCTTCCAACTCTATGATTCTATGATTCTATGCTGGGAATGGAGAGTTCTGTCATTTGGAGTAACTACAAGCAATTGAAGAAGAGACATATGAAATACAGCCTTTGCACGTCTTCTCTTATTTAATATTGCTGTAATAATTGCTAGAGGTTTGCACATTAAGAAACCATGTGGCATGTGTGGCCCTTGGTACTCAGTATTCTTTTTCGTTTCTCACAAGAGTCTGTCCCCCCCTTTTTACTCTTTCTAATTTCTGAAACTGACCAGTTGGTGGCAGTATACCAAAGGAAAAGTGTGAGAAACCCAAGAGTTGGGCATATTCTAGAGAGCAGCATATGGTTTGGGATAACCTCAGAGGGCATGTCTCAAAGGGCCTTAAAGGAATGAACATCATAGGTCAATGGAGCTGTTCCACAACATGGGATGTGAGTCTTTTAAATATTTACATAAATCTGCAATCTTGTGCATAGTGTCATCGGCGTAAGCCTCATAGAACTGATTGCAACATTTTTTTTTAAGTTTCTATACCGTCCCCCTCACTATGAAGTCATCTTGGTGTGATGCACAGCACATTGGTATGTCAAAATGTATAAATATTTATTAAAAGCGCACAATTAAACCATGAAACAATGTAAAATGGTTTAAAAGCAATGGCCCCATAGAAAGGAGAGGTAAGAGGAGCAAGTGAGGGAGACCCAGATCAGATGTTTCAACTGGATTTCTGCTGGCCTCAACCACAGGCTTGGCGGAAGAGCTCCATTTTGCAGGCCTCCCCTGAGAGCTCATTCCACTAAGCGGGAGCTAGGGCCAGAAAGGCCTTGGCTCTGGTTGAGACCAAGTATACTCTGGAGCTGGGGGTGCCCAGCCAGTTAGCACTGGCCGATCAAAGTGCTCTCTGAGGGCTGCATTCAGATAGAGGGTCCCTCAGATATACAGGGCCCAGACCTGAAACATTCTTTCTGCCTAGGCTTGAATTCAGGAAGGTGCATACCTAGAATGGGCTCATTTGAGATTTCTGTTTTTACTGAAACACGATATACATAAATAAGAACTATAAATAAATAAGAAATATTGGAAATGGCCCCAATGAAACCAATATTCAGCCATTTAAAGTCGCTCTGATGTCAACTGGAGAGTCCTTCACACTTTTAATGTCTCATCATTTTGGTTGGATGGGTGCTGACAATTTGGCTACAGGTTATTTGTCACAGGTATGATGTAGTAGAGAGCAAAATACCCATCCCCTCCCAGCTTCCTCACAGCATCATGGCACATTCATGTACCTCACAGGGTTTCCCAAGCTTTTCTCTGGTCTTTCCTAAACTTAATTTGCTGGAAACGTTTGGGAAAGTTGACAGCAAAACCAGAGTCGAGGGGGCTGCCATGTGCCTGGGAAAGTTTAGATCAGGGGTAGTCAAACTGCGGCCCTCCAGATGTCCGTGGACTACAATTCCCATGAGCCCCTGCCAGCGAATGCCATTCCCTATGACTCTGTTCTTGTGCTGGCTATTCTTGTCCACCACCCAGCTAGATTAAAAAAAAAATCAGCTAATGGGTATCATTATTTGTTTGTTTGTTTGTTTATATTTCTTATATTTATATACTGCCCTCCCCTGTGGCTCAGTAGTCAACAGTAGTTTACACAGTAGTGAAAATAGGCATCAATAAACAACAGTAATAACATATAACAACGGTTTCATAACATCTCATAAGTGAAGGTAACAATATTAAACATATAACAGTAACCCCAAAGTTTAGTTGGTTCAGGATTCAGGTCAGGAGAGGGGTTCTGAGGGGCTCAGTAGATAGTGTTGGTTCAGCCAACCTCAACCAAAAGCTCTATTTTGCAGGCCCTGTAGAACTGTGCTAGTTTTGGCAGGGCCCTGATCTCTTCTAGGAGCTCCATCTGGGGCCAGGACAGAGGAGGATCTCGCCCTGGTTGAGGTCAGGTGTGCTTCTTTGGTGCCAGGCATCACTAGTCAGTCGGAAGTGGCAGAGCACAGAGCCTTTTGGGGGGTATAGACAATGAAGTGTTCCCTCAGGTACACTGGGCCTAGATCGTGTATGGCCTTAAAGGGGATTAAAGGTAAAGGTAAAGGTATCCCCTGTGCAAGCACCGAGTCATGTCTGACCCTTGGGGTGACACCCTCTAGTGTTTTCATGGCAGACTCAATACGGGGTGGTTTGCCAGTGCCTTCCCCAGTCATGACCGTTTACCCCCCAGCAAGCTGGGTACTCATTTTACCGACCTCGGAAGGATGGAAGGCTGAGTCAACCTGGAGCCGGCTGCTGGGATTGAACTCCCAGCCTTATGGGCAAAGCTTTCAGACGGCTGCCTTACCACTCTGCGCCACAAGAGGCTCTAAAGGGGATTACCAAAACCTTAAACCTGATCTGGAATTCAATTGGGAGCCAGGGCAGTTGTTGAAGAGCCGGCCGGATGTGAGACCTCCATGGTGTTCCTGTGGGGACCCTGACCATGGCATTCTGGACCAGTTGCAGTATCTGGGTCAAGGTTAAGGGTAGGCCTGTGCAGAGCAAGCTACAGAAATCCAGTCTAGAGGTGACCATCACATGGGTCACTGTGGCTAGGTGTTCCGGGTGTTATATCATTATAATAGTATAACAATGTGTGTATTAGGTTCTCTGAATTCCATTTTCAGACCAGTAAGTCTTTTCATCAGAAGATATATGGGGAAAGGCACAGCTCCATAATGAAGGGGTTAGAGACTTTAATACAATAAAACTCAAAATTAAGATAACCTAATATTTATTTTTATTTATTAGATTTTTTTTTAGTTGCCACGTACCCAAAGGATCTCATGGTGACTTACATCAATGAAACCACAGCTCACTCAATTACCTTTCCAATAAATGGCATATTAGGCAGTAATTGGCCGGTTCTTTTTTAGTTAAGGAGAGTTTCTTTAGCAAAGGTCTAACAATCCCCTCCTGAAGGGACCTGGGGAAACAGCTCAGTGAGAGAGACAAATTAATAATCTGTCTCAAAGGGCCACTTAGCACTTTGTGGCATGATTTTACCAGGCACAAGGGACAAGGATCTATGAAGCAGGTATTTTGCTTCGCAACTGTCAGGATCCAACCTGCAAGGCTGAGCAGGCCAAAAGAGTCCAAAAAAGAACCAGAACAGACAGTGCAAGTGGAGTCCTCATCTCCCTACTGTTATCAAATTCAGTAGCCAACTCCAGGGGGAGCTTAGCGATTTGACTGGCCCATAAGTTTGCAAACAAATCATAACTGAGAGCCAAATCAGTATCAGTTTTAGGACACAACAAAAAAGGGGTCAGTTGTGGAACCATCCTGAATAATTGGGCTAATTGTGAGCTAACAGTGGCAAGGTAAAAGGTAAAGGTAAAGGTATCCCCTGTGCAAGCACCGAGTCATGTCTGACCCTTGGGGTGACGCCCTCTAGCGTTTTCATGGCAGACTCAATACGGGGTGGTTTGCCAGTGCCTTCCCCAGTCATTACCGTTTTACCCCCCAGCAAGCTGGGTACTCATTTTACCGACCTCGGAAGGATGGAAGGCTGAGTCAACCTTGAGCCGGCTGCTGGGATTGAACTCCCAGCCTCATGGGCAAAGCTTTCAGACGGCTGCCTTACCACTCTGCGCCACAAGAGGCTCTCTACAGTGGCAAGGAAGGCACCTAAATAATCACTTTTTGTTACTTTCAGTTGGGCTCTAGAGGGTGTTCTCACACATTTATACTGTGCTTGTTGTTAATTCCTCTCTAGCTGTTGGAGCAACCTTTTAAAATCTCTTTGATTCTCATTATATTAAGGAGCCGCAGAGACGAAAGGGCATTGGGAAGCAGCCTAACCTATAGCTTCCTGAAGACCTCTATTCTAAATCTTAGCCAGTTTATCAGGGGAATTGCCAGCAGGTCCAAATAAATATACAGATTCTCCCAAGCAGGCTAACCCAATCTTGTCAGATATTGGAAGCTAAGCAAGGTTGGCCCTGGTTAACATTTGCATGGGAGACTATCAAGTAATACTAGGGTGCTATGCAGAAGAAGAAGGCAAACCACCTTTGCCCGTCTCTTACCTTGAAAATGAGCGGCTCAGCATGCCTGGACATTTGGGGGGGGGGGGGCGCTACGTCACTGTAAGGGCTTATGGGATGCCTCTGTCTTATTTGTGGAACTGGTTTTCTGGGCTGTGTGGCCATGTAGTTCTAAACTTGTAGTTCTAAACCTGTAGTTTTAGCCCCGGATTTTTCACCAGTAACTGTGATTGGAGAAACGTCACGGACTAAAACTGCCAGACCATGGCCGCGCAGCCTAGAATACCCACAACAGCCAGCTGACTGTGGCCATGGAAGACAATTCAAGAAACAATTGGTTCAGAAGCCTCCATTAAATCCCAACCGCAACATGGTATTCCCGGATGCAGTCATGCATTGTATTTTTCTCACCACGAGATGGCAGCACACTTACAGCGCAATCCTATGGCGTCTTACGCCGTTCTAAACCTGTCCTTTGGACTGTTGGTGGGATAGTTGACGGCTTTCCCGTCGGTATAATTAAGAAGGTGACAGGAACGTGAAACAAATCAGTTCCTTGTCGTTGGTGACTATTGGCGACTATTGCGAAGTGTCATTTGTATGGGATGCACGTCTGTGTGGTGGTCCGTATGCCTGGGGAGCATTATCGACCCCCTGAGTGGGGGGTGGGGGGCAGGGAGAGGCTGATTAAGTACTGGAAACAGTGCAAGGTAGGTTTGGGGAAAGAGCGGGGAGGGGAGGAGACAATGTGCAACGGGGGCAGTTGGGAGCGGGGGACACAACATGGAGCTAAAAGATTTCTCTGGAAACAGCCGAGATTTTATTCTACCATAATCTTGCATGGACTAGACTAGAGCACATTTCTACAAATAGGTGGAACCTACAAGTTAATTTCATATGCAGATTATTCCAGAAGACAACTAGTTCCAATATCTGATGTGCAGATGTTTCTTTATGTTCAGCTGGTGGTTAAATGTCAGATACCTACTCACTCATTCAGTAACCATGATCAAATTATCCATTGACCTGATAATTAGATGCAGCCGACCAGCTAGTTTTATGAGTTTACTGCAGGTGACTCATTAGTGGGAGTCAGTAAATAGCAAAGGTAAATAGCACAGGTAAGGTTTTCATGTTTTGAAAATTCCTGGAGATTGGGTGTGTGTGTGTGCTGGGAATCATGAAGATTTGTGGAGGGTACCACCTCAGCAGGAAATAATGCCATAGAGTGCCCCCCCCCCCAAAGCAACCATTTCCTCTAGGGCAGGGGTAGTCAACCTGTGGTCCTCCAGATGTTCATGGACTACAATTTCCATGAGCCCCTGCCAGCAACTGCTTATGCAACTGCTGGCAGGGGCTCATGAGAATTGTAGTCCATGGACATCTGGAGGACCACAGGTTGACTACCCCTGCTCTAGGGGAGCTGATCTCCTTAATCTGGAGTAATTTCTGGGAAATCTCCAGGTCCCACCCTCTGCCATCTTCTCCATGGTTTTCTGAAACTCCCACTAATATAACTCCTTTTGAGTGAGATGTTTCAAGGGTGCATCTCTGCTGGTCGTTTACTTGTGGGGTGGAGGGAGGTGCAGGAGGCGGCATGGTCCTCCTGCCTCAGTTTGCCAAGAGATAATTGCTACGGTTGAAAGCCTCCTTGACCCATCAGTTTGGAACTCTAGTCTGAGCCACTTAATAAGTTCTGATAATCCCGAAGTATTTGTTGGCATTTGAAGCAGTAATTTACTGTGCTCCTCGCCACATGGAGTACTTTCTGAAAGGCCATGCTAAGTTTACACTGGAGCCGATGGGATCAGATGTCGTGATGCTGATTTCTGCTTGCACACAATCTGGCTTTGCACAGTTTGAGGAAGCAGCCCAAATGGCGCATTATCATGCAAACCAAGCCGCCTACAAATCTTAGTTCTGCAGGAGAATATGAAATCCCTTTTAGAAGAGCTGCAGAGATAACCATAAAGGAAGCACATCGGTCCCCCAGCCACCATAATACTTACACTGAGGTGGGAGGAAGTGTGACTCAGGGATGGAGCATCTGCTTATTGTCTCTGACAATATCTGGCCTCCTTCTGAAATCATTTAACAACTCTTGCCTATTATTAAAATCTCTGCCCATTTAACACCGGGAATGCACTTTATGTTCTCCCCTCTCCCACCAGAGACAAGGTGGTGACTTGATATGGCTTTTAACTAAATCACGTGACAGATTTTAACATGTTTTTAGTGTATTTATAAGTATGTATTTAATATTATGTGTTTAACAGAATGCTATAAGCCGCTTTTAAGTCCTTGACAAAGGTGGCATACAAGTCTCAACAGGAAGAAAGAAAGAAAGTCCCAAGTTCCATTCCTTGCATCTCCTGTTAGAAGCATCACATAGTAGGTGAAGTGAAAGAAGTGAGACCTGAAGAGTCACTGCCAGTCACTCAGACTTGGTAGACCAATGATCGGACTTTGTGTGGAGCAGCTTTGCGGGTTGTGTCTGCTGGTCTTGTGTGGCCTTAATAACTACCCGGCAAGCAGAAATGCTGCAAGATCACCTTTTCTCACACAAGAACCAAAGAAGAGCCCAGCTAGATCTGACCGGTATTCTATCTAATTCCTCACCCTGTTTCACTGAGCAGCCAGACCAGTGACCCTGGACAGCTGGCAAGCACCGGAGAGGAGCTAAGGCCTTCCCTTGGTATTGAGTCCCAGCACTGTATTTCAGATGTTTAATGCCTCTGAGTGTGGAGGTTCCCTTTAATCACTGTGGTTGTTGTCCACTGATGAGCCTATGCTCCATTAATTCCTTTCACTTTTCAAGACATGTATAGCAGAGAACATCTACTGGCAGTGAATTCCATGCGTTAATTACTCTTTGAACAAAGAAGGGTTTTGTTTACTCTGTCCTTAACATATTGCCTACCAATTTCATTCAATTTAATTCTCGTCTGCATCTCCTAACACTTGCCTATGCTTCAAAACTTCATTTGCTGCATTGTTGCCCTGCCATTCCACAGGGACTCTTCACAGCTAGCCAAGGTTTTAATCGTCCTGAATATTTTGGTATGAATTGCAAACATGGCCAGTACACTGCTCGCCCGCAATTCCAAATAACCATTTATGAAGAAATAAAATTGCAGCATCCCTCATATTGGTCCTTGTGGGACTTCACTACTCCCTCCCGTCCCCTCCACTGTGACAATTGTCCATATATTCCTGCTTTCTGCTTCCTGTCATCTCACCAAATTTTAATCTATAAAAGAACTCAGAATGAGTTCTTTTATCCAGCTGGCCATTATGTGGGTGTGCCTAGGAAGCTGGAAATCCTGATAGTTTGTAGTTTTAAGATATGGGGGGAGGATATTAAGTCAGTAACCCAGGGGAAGTCTGCTGATAATAATACTATGCCATTTTAATAAGGGTGAACACATGTGATTTTAGAGCTCTTCCAATGGAACTCCCAAGCTGTATCCATGTAGTACTGGGTGCTGTGGAATCATTTCAGAACAGCAAAAATTTGTGTGTGGATTTTTAAAATCCACCCAAGTACGAAGTCCAGTCACAAATGACTGCCGCATTGAAGCAACAACACAATAGCCAGCAATGTGTGAATGCAACCCTCATCCTCTATTTGTTGTGCAGTCTTATGCAAAGGTACACCCTTTGATGAAATCCTAAGCAGAGTTACGCCCTTCGACGCCCATTGACTGAACTTAGGATGGCATTTTCAGTCCTAAAGTGTGTATGTGTGTGCACATGGGGGTGGGGGAGTGTCTGAGTCAGGACCATTAGACGGAGGAGAGTTTTAACCTTGTTCTCAAATGGTAGTTCCCAAACTGACCTTCTGGTCTTGGTAGAGAAAAAGGGCAGACATGTGCCATGATGATCCACAGTGGGATAGTTGACTGTGCGCATTAAGTGCTTCTAAACTAGAAAGATCCCTCATAATGGAGCGGGACTTGTGTCAACTTAAATAAAACTTTGGGATAAGGTGCCCTATCTCATTCCAGTTATGGCGACAATATAATGGTGTCTTGTAAACCCAAGTTTAATTTGGTGTCAGATGCCATCTCTATGTTGGTTTTTCAGTCTTGTTGGTGATGAATTTCAGGGGAGGCTTATTCCAGAAAGATACCCACAGTACTGACTGTATCCATCGTTGATTGCCAAAAGATACACAGACCATCTGCATTGCCATATGTTTGTTTCAACAGATGGATGTAAATCTTGAATATCATACATTTGGGTTGAAATGAACTTTCAATCCCCAATTTTTCAGAATCAGTTAGAGTACACGGGAGTTCCTTCAAACTATTGGGATTGGTTGCCATGTTTTGGAGTTTTTATTTTTATTCATTTATTTATTTGTCAAACTTATAATCCGCCCTTATCAGCCCTGCCATCTTGAGAAATACAATATGAATACAGCAACAATATCACAGTAACATACAGTAATATCTTCCCAGGAGAGATAATGGTCTTCAGTTAGTGCACTAGTATGCTATAGATTCTATAGAAATAGATTATATTTCTCTACTGACTCCTGATATGCAAAATGGAAACATTGCTTGGCACTACAAAATGAGTGGATAAGTGGGATGAAAGACAGGACAGATTCTTTTGAGGCTGTTTTTCCACAAATATGAGACTTGTTTGCCGGAAAGGGTAATTTGCCCAAGTTACTTTGTTTTTTTTCTGTATCTGTAAAATATACACTGCACGTATGAACAATTGGTACACACAGCGAGAAAACAGGTGGAGCACATGCATCAGTATGTACTAAGCAGAACTAATGTAAACTCAGCTAGTGACTCCTATGAAACTATCAATGGAAACATTTAGATTTAAGTTTCCACATGAAGCACATTGTGTGGCTGCGAAGGAAACTAGCCTCTTGTAGGGGACTTCAGGGCCTCACTGGCTGTGAAAATTAAAATAAATCTCATTATTTATTTGTTTGCTTAGAATGTTTAATACTTTCACTCCTTTCACATAGGCACATGTACCCCGTCTGTTGATGCCAGATCTCTCAAGGTTTTCAGCACTTAAAAAAATGAACCAGCCACTTAAATTCTATGGTACTTCACCCTCAACCCACCCCCCAGGGTCCCAGAGATTTACAGCCCAGGTAATAATGCAGGCACTGCGTTCCCGCAGTTCTCACCCCACAAGATCCTAAAAGGCTTTACAGGCTGTGAAGGGAAACTCATCTCAGGCATTCCTGCCCAGACTCCTTTTGGCAAGGGCCCAGGACATTTATAGAGCATGTAATAACTAGCAGCAGCCCTTCACCCTTCACAGGTTTGTCAGCTCGTGCAAAACAGGCATCCTTCTGGTTTGTTGGTTAACACTTTCCCCTTTAGCAGCTTTTCCCTCCACAGGGCTTCTGTTGCTGGTTTACCCTCCTGATGGGGTCTCCTTTGATCCAGAGCTCAGTCAAACCAAATGACAGCTTAGCAGAGAGGACAGAGTGACAATCATCATTCAATGTCACTAAAAATCTGATCAGTTAACTATAGTGGAAATTGGTGTACATCTTTCCATGGTGAAGGTGTAAGAGTTCCCTATTGGCATGTTAATGTGGAAGTGTAACATTGTCAGGATCCTAAAGGGAGCTGTGCCCTTCTAAAGCTCTCTGGTGATTGCAGTATGGAAGAAAAACATTGGATTGCTCTGAGTTGTTCAGCAATGCCAAACTTGAACCAAATGTGGAAAAGCAAATGTAGATTAGTTACATCTATCATCTTTCCACTTATGGTTGTGAAAGTTGGACAGTGAAAAAAATCAGACAAGAGAAGAATTGACTCATTTGAACTCTGGTGTTGGAAAAGGCTACTGTAGGTTCCATGGATGGCAAAAGTCACAAATAAGGAAATACTACAGTGCATAAAGCCTGATCTATCACTGGTAGGCAAAATCACGAAACTCTGGTTCACTTACTTTGGCCATATCATGTGATCCAACTTAATGGAGAGAGCAGTTATGCTAGGACTGGTCAGTGGCAAAAGGAAACCAGGCCAACAAAGAATACGGTGGTCAGACATGATCAAAATGGACACCGGTCAGAACATTACACAACTAAAAGAAGGGGTGCAAGATCAGAAATTGTGACGGCGGTTGTGTGATAGGATCGCCAAGAGTCAGACTCACATGACTCACATCATCCAACCTCATTGATGTCAGTGGACTTAAAGGGGCATAACTCTGCTGTGAGCTCCCCCTCACTGACAATCTTCAAGCAGCGGCTGGACAGATACTTATCCTGGATGCTTTAGGCTGATCCTGCATTGAGCACGAGGTTGGACTAAGTGGCCTGTATGGCTCTTTAAGATTATGATTCTATCACTCCAATACACAGAAAGGCCCTGAAAAGAGTCACAAAGCTGGAGGGTCTCATCCTGTCCATATGTCTGAAAATGAAAGTCTCTGCTTGAAGCAATCTGACAGTCATCTATGAGGATTTCCCTGAATATCACAAAGGAAAGCAGGATTTATGGATTCGTCTTTGAAGATGGCAGTGAGTATCTGTGTGTTATGTTAACTCATTCAGCCCCCATCATTCAAGCAGATTACACTTATACACACTTAGAGTGATGTGGTATGCAGAATCACTCAGTCCAATCACTAGGACGCAAGGCTGTCACATTTCAAAAGGACTGTTGTGCAGGCCTGATCACATGAATCATCCCGTAAGAAAGGAGATTTCTTTTGTATCTGCTTATACATTTTTAGGATCCAACGGAAAGCAAATAAAGGAGGCATCTTGGATGTCAGCCTTAAACAAAGAAATAATATGGGCTTGTTTAGATGCTGCGAACCCTTAACCATATGGTGGTGCCTCTTTTCTGTTCAGTTGGCTCTACGACCCAGTCGGGGAGGGGGTGTGGAAGTGAGATGCAGTGTATTAGTGGAGGCAGTGAGGTCCTTTTCCGGGGCCAATGAGGCTTCCCAGTCTGCTGGAATCCTTTGGAATTATGGGCTTCATATCTCCTTAGCTTTTTTCAGTGTAAAATGTAAAGACTGAGCTACGATTACCATTCATCCTACACTGAACGCCACACTTCCAGGGAATGCCATTAGGAGGGTGGTGTTGCTGGAGAGGACTAGTTCTGGGTTTTGGATCTGAAGATCTAGCTACTTCCTGGGCAGAGCTCCGTGGGTGTTATAATGAGCCTGCTACTATGTTTTGGTTCCCACCCAGCCCAGACTACTCTACAATTTCTCCTCAACAAATAGTCATTTAGCAGGAAGCACAGTCCTGTTGAGGATGGGCAATGGGGCTTCGTAATGGTTATGCATAGAGTGTTATGAGGATTTGGGCATTTGTGGAAAACAGTTCTATGAACTATTATTTCTATTGCATTTGGTTGTTTTTATTCTGCAAACCGTTTAGTTAGATTGTGATTTTCCCTTCAGTTTGCATTTAGGAAAGAAAGAAAAAAAGCTGCTTACAGAGCCCATAAGACAGAGTGGGTTATATGTAAAGTAAATACACACAATATTCAGTAGATCTCTTGCTATGGCTAACTCTTGTTTCGAAAACCATCCATATGATCCTATGCAAAATTAATGGGCTTAGAGTACCTCCTGGAGTAACTCCTCACAGGCTTGTCCTGTGTGTGTCTCTCTTTTGTACTTAATACAAACAGTTGTGACTATCCTATCTCTTGAACATTCTAGCCTAGGACAACAAGTCCTTGATCATTATTGGCTCAGATTTATGGAATACAGGTAGGGCATGCCTGGGTTTAGGAATAATGTCCTTCACAGCTGTAATGTAGTAATTCCTCTAGACATTTTCAAGTTATACACAGAGAGAGCTGTAGGGATGGAAAACAAAATGGAGGGGAATGATGTAATATCAAGAACATGCAAAATCTTTCTGGGTTCTTTAGTGGGGGCATTTTGTAGGTGATGAAGCGGGCAAAAGAAGCGGGCTGGTTTCTGTTAAAATTTGTTTTAGTACTTTTTACTGACTTTAATTTGTTTTCTGCTTTAAGATCTTTCAGTGTCTGTTTTCATTTCTCATGATCCAAAGTTTGCACTTGACCATTTTTGGTCAGTTGCTTCATGCAATTTACAATGTATATGGCACAGCCTTATTCCAGCTATCGGTTTTCACCATCTCGTGTCAACCTCATGCCTGGAAGCATATTAGTGTTTTAAGGCTTAGCAATCAAGACGGGAGTACGTTCAGATGCTTATGAATGGAGTCCAGATGGCAGAGCATTCAGAGAATGCATGTCACAGCTCACTCCTTTTTTTGACAGGCTCAATAAACTTTTGTTTACTGTCTGAAATTGCACTATGATCCTAGTAAAATACATGTGCTTAAACAAATCAGACTGTTCAAAGAAACATGTATTTACAGCTTGCAATTACAGGGTACTGTTGTGCCAGTAGTCTAACTGGTGCAGTAGAACTTGCAATTGTACCTATCAGGAATGGAAACAGCAACGGGATCATGGGCTTTGCACAGGAAATGTCCAATGTGGTGTTGTACTTAGTTTTAATGGAACAGCAGGCAGTAGGCAATGTGAGAGGCCTCTACCTAAGGCCCTGGAGATCTCCTGCCAGTCTGAGCAGACCACACATGTGGGCTAGGAACTGGCTGAGTCCCGGTTTGAATCTCAACTCTGCCTTGGAGGATTGCTGGACGACCTTCTTGGACCAGCCACCCATTCTCAGCCTAACCTACTGCACAGGGTGATTTTGAAGATGAAATGAATGCTATTAGCTGATTTGGGAGGGTATACTTGAGGGACCTCCTTTTGCCTTATGTCCCCCGCAGGACCTTGCGCTCTGAGGGGACAAATCTGTTGGTCATCCCCAGCCCCAGGGAAGTGTGCCTGGCCTCGACCAGGGTCAGGACCTTTTTGGTCCTGGCCCCTACCTGGTAGAATGAGCTCCCGGAAGAGCTACGGGCCCTGCGGGAGCTTCCGGTGTTCCAAAGGGCCTGCAAGATGGAGCTCTTCCACCAGGTCTATGGTTGAGGCCGGCACGCAGAAGATCTGGAACCCCCCCTTGCCATTAAGCTCTATTGGAGCTATTGTTGTTGTTGTTGTTGTTATGTGCGAAGTCGTGTCCGACCCATCGCGACCCCATGGACAATGATCCTCCAGGCCTTCCTGTCCTCTACCATTCCCCGGAGTCCATTTAAGTTTGCACCTACTGCTTCAGTAACTCCATCCATCCACCTCATTCTCTGTCGTCCCCTTCTTCTTTTGCCCTCGATCTCTCCCAGCATTAGGCTCTTCTCCAGGGAGTCCTTCCTTCTCATGAGGTGGCCAAAATATTTGAGTTTCATCTTCAGGATCTGGCCTTCTAAAGAGCAGTCAGGGCTGATCTCCTCTAGGACTGACTGGTTTGTTCGCCTTGCAGTCCAAGGGACTCGCAAGAGTCTTCTCCAGCACCAGAGTTCAAAAGCCTCAATTCTTTGACGCTCGGCCTTCCTTATGGTCCAACTTTCGCAGCCATACATTGCAACTGGGAAGACCATAGCCTTGACTAAACGCACTTTTGTTGGCAGGGTGATGTCTCTGCTTTTTAGGATGCTGTCTAGATTTGCCATAGCTTTCCTCCCCAGGAGCAAGCGTCTTTTAATTTCTTTGCTGCAGTCCCCATCTGCAGTGATCTTGGAGCCCAGGAAAATAAAATCTGTCACTATCTCCATTTCTTCCCCTTCTATTTGCCAGGAATTGAGAGGGCCGGATGCCATGATCTTTGTTTTCTTGATGTTGAGTTTCAAGCCAACTTTGGCACTCTCCTCCTTCACCCGCATCAACAGGCTCTTTAGTTCCTCTTCACTTTCTGCCATTAATTGGAGCTATTAAGGGCGGATTAAAGGGAAAGATCAGCCCCTCTGTCCACCCTGAGGTTTTTAAATAATTATTAGTATGGGGTTTTGGCCGCCAAATGAATGTATGATTTTTAATTGATTAGCTAGTTTGATCGAAATTGTTATTTATTTTATTGGGGTTTTTATGTATTAGTGTTTTATCTCGTTAGCCGCCACAAGCCCTTGTGGGAGTGGCGGTATATAAATGTAATGAATTACTGACTGAATGAATGAATTACTGAATTAATGAATGAATGGAATAGGCTGCCTAAGGAGGTGGTGAACTCCCCTCACTGGCAGTCTTCAAGCAAAGGTTGGATACACACTTTTCTTGGATGCTTTAGGATGCTTAGAGCTGATCCTGCGTTGAGCAGGGGGTTGGACTAGATGGCCTGTACGGCCCCTTCCAACTCTATGATTCTATGATTCTAGTGAATGAATGAATGAAAATGAAGTAAATATAAATGAAAAACAAAAAACATTGATTCAAGTGATACTTCCTCCAGACGTCCATGGACTACAAATCCCATGCAGTTTGAATACCTCTCCTGTCCTAAATATTAAACACTAGGAAACAGGGTTGCTACGTTCTTGTCAATTGCACACAAGGTAAGAAGAGGATTTGGTGCCATGAGCCCTACCAAAGAACAGCTGGAGCAATGAGTCATTGCCTCCTGGATACTCTTGAGAGCAGTTCATGTTTGTCCCTGTCCCAGCCCATCATAGACTATTTTTGTGCAAATGAGGACATTGACTCCTTCACAGTGCCGCCTTGACTGTCCTCGAATGGCAGCATCCACACATGGAAAATGAGATCAGAAATAGTGTAGGAAGAGGTATCTCTCCCCTTTTCTACAGAAAAAGTGCCTATTTAGCTTTCTAGCAATGCCTGTCATATAGGGCAGGGGTACAATTTGACCTGAGACCTATTGCTCAGGTCATATAGTTGGATCCAAAAGAACTCAGTTCACTTGCTGGACAGCACGTCTGTGCGTCAGACCCTTATTACAGTTCCCAGCTGTTATCTCGAGTTCAGCATTACATAGGATTGAGGTGGTCTAAGTAAGGAGGGCGGGCAGGGTGGCTGTAGGTCAGCAAGAGACCCTGAAGATCCCTCTTTATACAACATGCTATACATAGGCTGGGTCGGGGGTCACCACCTTGTATTGGAAGTAACAGTCAGGTGTGAATCATACCCACAATTTGTGCATGTGTGGTGCCCAATTAGGCTCAGAACCAAAGTGAACTTGGAGCTGGCAAGGGCTCATGGTAATTGTAGTCCATGGACATCTGGAGAGCCACAGTTTGGCCACCCCCTGCCCTACAGCAGTGGTCCCCAACCTGCGGGCCGCGGCTCGGTGTCAGGCCGTGAAGGCCATGGCGCCGGGCCGCGGTTCCCTCTCCCCGCCCCGCCCCCCCGCAGTAAAAAACTTCCCAGGCCGCAAGCTTGCGGCCTGGGAAGCTTCTTACTGCGGGAGGGGGGGAGAGGGAATCAGGGCCGCACATGCGCACATGCACCATGCGTGGCTGAAATAGCGCATGTGCGGCACTTTCGCGCATGTGCAAAAGTGCCGCGCATGCGCGGCCATGCATGCACGATGCGTGGCCACGCATGCACGATGTGCAGGTGGGGCAGTTGGCCTGCCGGTCCCCAGCCTAAAAAAGGTTAGGGACCACTACCCTACAGCATTCCCTCTAGCTGTGTATAACTGTGTTTGAAGAGAGAGGGGACTACCGATGAAAATCAAGAAAATGTTTATTCCATACTATTGGAATAGTGAACCTTGTACTAATGAATTCTGTGGATTTTTTTTGTCTTACATAATACCATTTATCATTTCACTACATCTAATCCTGCCATTTAGTCTGATTTTAGAACATTCCTATTCAATCATTGATGACTGGTTGGTTTAAAACTTGCTACCAGCTGTACTGGACTGCGAATTCTGTTGTTAATAAGATTATGAATTTTTAAAATGACTATCCCCCAATGTAAGCACTGGGGGAAAGGCCAGACTGCGCCAAGTGGCCAGCTCCTGAGGAACAAGCTTTTCATATTGCCAAGACTCACACCTGCCATCATTGTTCTCAAGTGAGGCACAGAATTGTGCGTCACACAAAATGAGCCTCTCTCTTTACGGCCCACCTGCTGAGTATCCTGGATAATATGACTAAGCCTGTTCTCAATGTTGTGATGACACCAAGGCTAGAAATGCTGGTTCCCCATGTGTAGAGACACACACAATAACACACAGTTTTGCATTTATGTGGCCTTTTCTTGCACTGGCACTTGTAAACAATATTTGGATACTTTCCTCCATGATTTTTTGTGTTTTTAATCATTCTTTTTTGCTATTAATGGGGAAGGGTACAGGGAGAAGGACATGCACAAGAATATAAGGCAGCCTTTCTCAACACTTTTACCATTGAGAAACCCCAGAAACATTCTTCAGGCTTTGAGAATCCCTGAAAATGGCATGATTGTGCAGAATATGGTTGGGAAGTATAGCTGTGTACATGCCTACATGGGGCCCCTCCCCTTACCACCCCTTCCAAGTAAATCATTGGCCATTTTGGGAGAGAGTGGCGGTTTGACATAACCATATATGGCCATATCACCCAATAAATATTGAACAATTTTTTAAAATATATAGAAATTAATTAACTCTCATCCATTCAGGAAACCTTTCCAGGGCAACAAGAAACCCCAAGGTTTCACGAAACCCTGGTTGAGAAAGCCTGATATAAGGAGAGCTTTGCTAGATCTGACCAGTCCAGTCCAGTCCTCCATCCTGTTTCAGCAAACCAGTAGCTGAGCAGTTGCCCTGAGAGGAGCAATGACCAGGCATAAAGGCCAAGGCCGTCCCCTGATGTTGTTTTTCCACCACTTGTCTTTGAAGGTTTGAGGCCTCTAAGAATGGAGGTTCCCTTTAGTCCCCATGGGTGGTAGCCATTGAGGGACCTCTCCTCTGTTAATCTGTTTCATTCCCTTTCAAAGCCAAGCAAGGGCTCAAAATGGTTGGGGAATCAAAAGGGACAGACTCTGAAGCTTAATCCAAATATGCTATCTCTTCTCCCAGTATTTAAGGCAACCCCCTGGGATCAACCACAGACCATTGCTTCCCCGCTGCAGCATGGGCTCTCAGAGAAAGTGAGGGGAGCCCCACCATCTTCAGGAGGAAGAAGAAGAAGAGTTGGTTCTTATATGCCGCTTTTCCCTACCCGAAGGAGGCTCAAAGCAGCTTACAGTCGCCTTCCCATTCCTCTCCCCACAACAGACACCCTGTGAGGTGGGTGAGGCTGAGAGAGCCCTGATATCACTGCTTGGTCAGAACAGTTTTATCAGTGCTGTGGCGAGCCCAAGGTCACCCAACTGGATGCATATGAGGGAGCGCAGGGGCTACTGGGAGGTTTGTGTTAGAGAGAATGAAAGTCCCTGTCCTATGTGAATGCCTACAGATATGAGACAGTGTACATACGAGAAAGTGTGCATGTTATGTATGGTGTCCTTCTGTGTACACATGAAGGAGAGCAACTTTCTTTCCATGTGCGTGTACCATAAGAGGCCATGAGTCTCTGTCCTTCACCAGTGTGGGTGTGTGAACACAAACCTCTCTTATGCTGATTCAGACTTTTCTGTCTGGCAGTGGCTCTCCATGGTCTCTAATAAATATGTTTTACGTCACCTACTACCTAATCCTTTTAACTGGAGATGGCACAAACTGTGTCTGGGATTTTCTGTGTGCAAAGTGAGGACTCTACCACAAAGCCACGGCCCCTCTCCCTGTGCTTTACATTCACTCATATTTACAAAAGCCATTCTCTGTTCAGCACAATTTGAGGGTCAAACCAAACAGGACATGGGAGGGGGGATGAGATGTGTTGGCTGGAAGGGGGCTCGATTTGGACTGGGTCAATGATGCAGTGGCAGACTTTGTTGAACTTTTCCATTATTTTCCTGACTTCAAATAATTCCTGACTGGTTTAAGTCCTGGGAGGGGAAATGGTACCTGTCCCTCTTCCTTCCTGTGGTTTAAAGCACTCAAGGGGGGTCATTTCCAATCAGGGGAAAGAATGGAGAAAGGGAGTATCTTCAGCTCTCTCTCTCTCTCTCTCTCTCTCTCTCTCTCTCTCTCTCTCTCTCTCTCTCTCTCTCTCTCTCTCTCTCTCTCTCTCTCTCTTTTCAGCCTGTTAGGTGTTTGGTGTGTAAACATGGATCCCCATCATCATGTGATGTCCATCCCTTATTCTCAGATAAATATTCATAGAATCACTGCATGGATTTCTTTTATATTACCATTTCCCAACCAAAGTGACCTTGAAAGAGAAGGACAAAGATTTTCACTGGCTTTCATATGTACCTCTCAGCCTGAGGGCCATTTCGCACGGCTTCAAAGTAGCACAATGGTTGCTATTTGGAAACGCTACTAATTTGCCATAACCCACGACGTCGTAGACAATCTGCAACAATCCTGAAACCAATCAGCAAAAAGCGCTTCGTTGTGGCGCTTTCAGGGGAATCCAGAAAAGTGGATTCACCCTCCGGATAGCGATACACTCCTGCAACCAATCTGCAACAGTAGCGCTAAAGACCTGTGCGTTACCATTGTTGCTGGTTCTTCAAAGTCCCTCCCCCTGGCTCTCTCCTCCAAACTTCCGGCGAAGCGATCGCCATTTTTTTTTCTCCGAGCGAGCGGGGATAAACGCACCGGCGAGCCTCTTTCTGTTTAGAGGCTTCCCTGGCTTCAGTCCTTCACCTTTAGTCACTAAGCACAAACCACTGAAAAGCCCGTTTGCTGAAATAAAGTCCCTTTATTTTTTACAAATAAATTCAGCCGAAAATCGGGCCCGTGAGAGGGGGGGGGGGATTTTTTTTTATCACTCGAGGCAGCGTGCAAACGATCATACAATCAAACGACAGCTCACATTAGGCAGCTGGATGGGTCTCTCCGTAGCAACGAATCTACCTAGATTCGTTGCTATGGGTCGTTTTTTTTTTTTAAAAACCTTTCTTAAAGGGAAAGGGGCTGTTTGGGAGCATGCTAACGGCTGCCCATTGGCTGCTTGACGGCCAGGGGCGGGACGAGCTTGGCAATAGCGCTTCCTTTCTAGCGATTTCTGCCGAGACCGGAAGCCTGTGGGAAACGCTAAAAAACGCAACTGATTCCACTACAAAGGCAGGTATGCATAACGACGAATTCCACTATTTTAAATGGCGATTTTTCATTCCGCAAACAATTTGCAACAAAGATCCCTGTGCGAAAAGGCCCTCAATATTCCTCAGCTGTAAAAGGGGACTAGGAGAGCTGTGCATCAATGACTTGTAGCCTTTTGCCTTGTCACATTTTCTTTTGTTACCTCCACTGTCTGTGGTTGATTCTTTGCTATGGACCCACTGATTTTTCTTTCAGGCTAGCTGCATTTGTGATTGGCTTCAATCCCAAACTGTTATTTAGTTACTGGCTCTACACCAAATTGACATTTTATGTCAGGGTCCTGTTGATGGTGACAGAGCTCTAGTTGACCGGAAAAGGTTCTCTGGCCATAAAACATTTGAAAACCATGGTGACAGAATGGATTACAGAGAGTAATCCCAAATGGATAACAAGACCTCCTCCCCCCTTTTATTTTAGGTGTTGGAATTGGGAGGTAGAATATTTTACTAGGAGGTTCTGCCACTGTATTTTGGCAGCATCTCACACATCCCTTGCCCTTTTTCAGATTTCCTCCCCCCCCCCCCCCCATGCAGAAGCACTGAGAGGAGCTATATGTCCCAGGGAGATCTCAAGTTTGGTCATAATAAGATATTTGGCCCTGACTCCTGGAGATGTTTGATGTTTATCTCTGCATAACGTACCACCTTGGCTATCAGGATTATATATTAAGAAACACATTTAGTATAGTTAACTGATAAACACAACTTGATCTGAAATAAAGTGGGAAGGGAGTATGAACACAAAACACCTTAAGAGATGTTTTTGGACCTCTAAGAGCTTACTCATCAAGTGCTTTCCCGTGCTCCAGAAAAACTGCTGGCTGCTTCTTAACTGAGCCAATTGACATGAACATATATCAAATCAAACACCTGTTAGGGTGCTAGTGCAAAGTTAAACATATGCCCAGGCAGGCAGGCAACTGAGATGCATCTGTACACCATAGCTTGTAGTACCATCACAAGAACACTTTCCTGGGAGTAAGCCCCACTGTTTAGGATTGCACTGTTGGAAAACCAGAAGCAAATTTAGCTGAAACAGTCCTTTGTTTCTTTCTAATAATCAATTCAATAAACATTTTTTTTCAAGAGCAATACTTGGTATCTACTTGGATACCTAGTTTGTCCCAAGGAAATGAAGTTACTCTGTGTTAAGTTACTAATCAAGGCATTTTATTTATTTATTTATTTATTTATTTATTTATTTATTTATTTATTTATTTATTTATTTATTTATTTATTTATCATACTTCTATACCGCCCTCCCCGGAGGCTCAGGGCGGTTTACATTATAACAAAGAACCTTACATAAAACAGTCTGTAGAACATGTACATATGTCTTCCACAACAGATCCTTTTACAAGGATTCTATAGGCCAGTGAGGTGCAAATATCACAGGATAAAACAAAGTAATATTCTACAACAGTGAGCTTTTTGATACACTCCATTTCACATTATCCCAGGCAAGTATTACAAAGAGAAGACCTCAAATCAGGACCTTGGTGATGCTGCAACTAGCCTCCTCTTACTCCAAGGAGAACAAGAGTTGGTTCTTATATGCTGCTCTTCTCTACCAGGAATCACGAAGCTGCTTACGTTCGCCTTCCCTTTTCTTTCCCCACAACAGACATCCTGTGAGAGCCCTGATATCACTGCTCGGTCAGAACAGCTTTATCAGTGCTGTGGTGAGCCCAAGGTCACCCAGCTGGCTGCATGTGGGGGGAGCGGGGAATCAAACTCGGCTCTCCAGTTTAGAAGTTGGCACCAAGCTGGCTCTTCAGCACCACTGGGTCAAAAAGATCCCCTACCTCTCACCCAAACTTCAAAACCTTTACACACACCAAATATTCTGTACTTTACAAAATATAAAAAGGTAAAGGTATGCCCTGTGCAAGCACCGAGTCATGTCTGACCCTTGGGGTGACGCCCTCCAGCGTTTTCATGGCAGACTCAATACGGGGTGGTTTGCCAGTGCCTTCCCCAGTCATTACCGTTTACCCCCCAGCAAGCTGGGTACTCATTTTACCGACCTGGGAAGGATGGAAGGCTGAGTCAACCTTGAGCCGGCTGCTGGGATTGAACTCCCAGCCTCACGGGCAAAGCTTTCAGACGGCTGCCTTACCACTCTGCGCCACAAGAGGCTCTTACAAAATGTAGTTTAAGATAATTTCTGCTCCCTTAGGCATTCTTGGTTCCATTAAAAATAACAATTGTATATGCATGCACAGTTCTGCCTCCTCCCATTGGTACAAAGATTTCTGCAGTATAACATCATTATACATTCATCTAGTCCTTATTTGCTACTGATGGATGAGAAAGAGCCACTTTCGTGATACTTTTAGTCCATGAAAGCTAATGCTACAATTATTTATGGACTTGAAAGATTTATATACCGTGAGCTCTCAGCCTTTGTTAAATCATTAAATTGCTCTATTGTGTGTGTGTATGTGTTGTTCTTGTTGCAACAGGCAGGCAGTGGAATCCTAAACAGAGTCGCACCTTGCTAAATCCATTGAAATCAATAGGATTAGAAAAATGCAACTGTTTAAGAGTGCACTGTAACAAAGGTACCTTTTGGGATTCTATAATTTGAGTGTTTGTAGGATTTGACTACAATTCTAATCCTTTTAAAAATGCCCTCCTGAATATTTCTGTCTTGTACATTCTGTGGAATGCATATTAACAAGCAGCTGCTCTTCTGACCCAACTGTCCAAGGCCATTAAGTGCTTTGGAGGTGATAACCAGAACCTTGAACTCAGTAACTGTCCAGTAACTACTGCAGAATCTGCAGAATGGGTATGATATATGTTCCACCTAGCACCCAACAGCAACTGGATTCTGGCATTATGCACCAACTGGAATGTCCAAGTTGTCTTTAATGCCAGACTCTAAGTAACCATAGCATGGGTCCACGTGGCTAAATCAGCTGAGTCAAGGCTAAGTAAACCTGGAAGAATGCTTGTTTTGATGCTGCGTTGAGTTGCATCTCCACCACTAGTGCTGGGTCTAGTTTAACCCCATGGCTTAATTGAGTCAGCATGTCAGCTGGACCCTTTCAAAAGCAGGAAGCACTGCTTTTCTTCAAGATCTCAGCCTTTACTAACCATTTAATGTCCATCTTGGAATCTCAACTTGTTCATCCTCAAGCATTTAACTGCAACATTAAGGCACAGGTTTAGGACCTTTAACACCAAATTTCAATTTGGATAAAGAAGTATAGAGCTGGAAGTCATCAGCATATTTACAGCAACCTGCTCCAAATCCACAAATCACTTCTCCGAGGGCTTTAAATAGAGACTGAAGAGCATGGTGGATAAGAACGAGAAGGACTGAAGGAACTGTTGGGTACGTGGCCATTCAGCCTGGAACTGGCGGCATGCAAATGAAGGACTGTAAACTAGCCAATAACAAACTTGTCTGAGACTCTGAGCATGGTCTGATAGTAAAGTCCCATTAAGGGCCAATTGGGGTTCTGAAATGTATGTAAATTCAGTGAGTTCTGTTGTTTGCCATTTGGTATTGCTAATTGGAGTTGGTGTTAATAAAAAGCGGTTGTTTTCAAAGAACTCTTGTCCGTGTCTGCTGAACCCTTCAAGATAAATCACACACCGATGATGGTCAGTCTCCAACAGCAACCCTTTGAAGCCTGCTCACAAGGAATGATCTAAAAACCAATCTAAAACACAACCCTAATCCTTCCTTCTGCCTCCAGGTGCCTCGACAAGATGGCTGCTGATATAGTCAGTAAAAGAGAGGCATGACCCTCATCCACATTCAAAAGGAGATTGTCAGCTAAAGCCACCAACTCTGTTTCTGCTTTATAAGCCCAGCCTGAAGAAGGACAGAAGGTCTGAAGCATGAGTCATCCAGGAAGACCTTAGTTGTTCTATTGTCTTGCTGAGGAAGGGCAAATTAGAGACTGGGTAATACTTGGCCATTTCCCTCTAGTGCTGTTTTTTAAAGTAGTGGACAGATGACTGCCTGTATTAGTGACTGAAGAAAAATGACTAGTGACTGATTAATTATGGGCATCATGGCCTCATGGATATGACACTGATGAATGTTCCGTAACCAGGATGGATGGAGGGCCAAGGTACAAGAGGTAACAGTAGCTTGCAACCTGCTTCCTTTGACAAACCACTGAGTTTGCATGGCAGCCCATGTAAATGTGCTGTTAGTGAGGTGGGACAATGTACAGTGGGAAAGGATGCACAAACCCATATAACAGAGTCCTTTAAGGAGAAGGAGGAAAGTGCTCCCCACATCTCCACTTCTATGCAAAGGTGCTGAACAGAAAGATTGTGAATTTCCCATGAGCCACCCCTGCATCATTGTGTGGGACTCTCCGGATGACCGCTGTGCGTGCTTGGGAGGGTTTAAGTTCCCTGGATCTCCTAAAAGAGATTCTGCACATTCTCTGAGGCGATCCTCGGTCTGCTTCAGGGCCAGGCTCAGGCATTTAAAAAGAAAAGCAGGTTGCAGAGCTTAAATCCTGGCCAGAGGAAGCTCAGATTAATCCTTGCTAACCCCCAGCTCAGCCTTGCTTTGGTGCCTGGCGAGGGAGGTCCGTAGGAAATTACCCGCGGGCTAGTCCCGGTGCCCCACAGACCGCAGCGACTCCCGAGGAGGTGCTGAATTTGCAGCTCGCAGCTGCTGGGCGTCTATTCCTGGCTCCCCCTCCCGCCCAGACAGGTGGGCCAGGGCGCGCGGGAGAGGAGGGGGAGGCCTGGAGGGTGGATGCGGGTAATATAAAACCCCCCAGATGCCCCTGCTGGGCGCAAAGGGACACCCCTTCCGCGGCGCCTGGAGCAGAGACCCACCGCCGCACGCCTTCCGTCTCCGAATCCGGTGTCCTCCCCGCCACGCCAAGTAACCGCCCCCCGCGCCGATCCCCCCGATCCCCCCGCGCCCCCACACCGAGGCAGCGAGCGGAGCCCCAGTCTCTACTGGTCTACCGATGTCCGACCAAGAGGCGGCCCCGGCGGCCCCAGAGGCCGGCCCACCCGAAGGCCAGCCTGCCCCCGCAGCGGAACCTGCGGCGGCCCCTGCGCCCGATCCAGAGGCCGCGCCACCAAGCCCGGCTCCGCCCGCTCCCGCGCCCCAGAAGCCCAAAGGACGTGAGTGAGGCGGCAGGGTTGGGTGGGTGGGTGGGTGGGGAGGAGAACCCTTCCCCCTGCGCCGAGCGGGCACCCGAGGGGGCAGGCGCGCGCGTCTTTTGCGCCTCTCATTACTGACAACCCTTCGCAAGCGGCTTCCGAGATCGCTTCTCCAAGCGGCTCATCCCGCACACCTTGGCCAATGCACTTTAGGAGCAGATTTTCCGCACAGGACAGTCCAGCTGCAAAAGCACGTGGGAAATGCTCAGGAGGAGAGGATTTCTGCGCGCACCTGCAACAATTATTAATAAAAACAGGGTGGAAAGCAACTGGCCCTGGGGAGGCAGGAGAAGGCAGCCTGAAAGTGAGGGGAGGCCTGCTTGCCACTGCGGTGGGCACACGCTTGGATTTCCTATCTGGTTTTGGCAGTTTCCTCTCCCCTCCCGTGTTAAATATTGAACTAAAGGTAGTGGTAGAGCTGCCAGGTCCCCTCAGGTCAATGATAGGCAATGTGTGTAAGATTGCCACATTCAGATTGGGACACTCCTGAAGATTTGGGGATGGTGCCACAGAGTCCGCCCTCCAAATCATCCCTTTTCTCCAGGGAGTCTGAAGATGAGCTAGAATTCTGGGGATTTCCACCGGGAGGCTGGCTTCCCCATACTATGGCTTTTCTGTTGCCCACATTGGCAGGATTTTGTGTATGATTTAAAAATGGCTCCCCCATTTTCTTCCACTCATTAATTGTAAGTGATGCATCTAAAATACATCATAGCATCTGTGATAATGTCCTGTGAAATGCATAGGAGGGAAAATAGAGAAGCCACAATTGGCAAAAGGCCCCTTCTGTGAGAACCATGAACATCCTTACCCAGGGAAATATTAATTGCCACTGTGGGATGGTAGGTGAATTTCCTCCAGGCCAGGCTGGATTCTGGAGATTTTTGGTGGGGGGATCACCTGAGCATGAAATTGGGGTCACCATAGGTGGACAGGTAGTTGTGAGTGTCCTGCATAGTGCAGGGGGTTGGACTAAATGACCCTGGAGGTCCCTTCCAACTCTGCGATTCCCACGCGCAGCAGGGCTTCTCTTAATCTTCTCCTTCCCAATTCCATCATGTTCTAACTGGCTTGTGTGTTCTTGAGTCTGAAGAAGGATCTTGGCTTGCACAGCATGGTGGGAAAGAGCCCGAAAAGTTGAGAGATGGAATTTTCCAGGCCAAATCCGAGCAGACTGAAGGCAAGCCACTACCTCTCCGCTTCAGACTTTAGGAGTTGTGAACATTACTGAGGTGATGTTTAAAGAGATCTTTGGCTGCCTAGGGAATGATAACTTTTATTACTATTCTGAAAAATCTCAAGTATGGTTGGGGCAGCTGCTCACTGATAGTCCAACACATGATACTGCCATTTCGTGACTGGAAAGCCATCAGTGCAGGAGAGCAATATGGAGGGGGCATGATGCAGGGGAATGAAAGTCATAACTCTTCTTCCCGTTCCATTTCCCTGACAGTAAATTCCCCAGGAAACGAAAATAGAGAGGCAATGTTTGTGCCTGTCTTTTTTCCCTACTGAGGTTTAAAGCAGTTCAGGGGAGAAGGGTGTTTCTGCTCAGAGAAGGTAAGGCAAAGGGAGAATTAAAGCCTGCAAGGAGTAGCAGTCATACAATTTAGTGTAACATGTTGTTGGACCTAAGTCATTGACCATAATTTCTAGGAGGAGAGTGCTGTGGATTAGTACAGCAGAAAGGATATGCTGGTAAGAAGGGAAGGGCAAATACCATGCTAATGCATTTGTATCTGTGGTGGCAGCCTCGCCTGGTCAGCCGGTGAATCTGATAGTGGACGATGTGAATGACAGCTCGGTGACTCTGACGTGGGACGCACCAGAACAAGTGGGCCCCAAGGGCCTGGATGGATATTTGGTGGAATACTGCAAAGACGGAAGTAGGCTTTACTCCCTTGTAAGCATGGAGCTGCATGTACTAATATGGAAAGCAGCACTGCATGTTGAGTGTCATTGCTTTATTCCGTATTGATGTATCCAAAAACCCTCACTGAACTGAAAGTTCTGAGGTTAGGAGACACGACCTAGGATAGCTTCTCCTGTTGACAGTACAGTCCTAATCAGAAATACATTCCTGCAAGCCCACTGAAGTCAGTGAGGCTTAGAGAGATGTAATTCTGCTGTGGGCTGCACTGTGAGGCTCTGCTCTTAAAACCAACTTCCCGGGAGTAAGCAAGCCCTGCTGAATAAAATGAGGCTTATTACTGAATACAATGCAGCCTAAGTGTTGCTGTGCTTCTCTTCCGTGCGTGAGAAACAGGGAAAGTTGCACATGCAGAACATCTGCTTACCATGGAATTATTTAAAAAAAGGAAAACTGCCTGTCACTCAGGAAGTTACTGCATATTCCTCACAGCTATGATCTTAGCATGCAGACTCTTGCACGGGGCAACATGGGAGGGGCTTTCAAAATGGAAGGAAGAAGCATGGGCAGTCCCCCTTAGCTCCAGTTTTTGGGTCACCAGATCCCTTTTGTGTAGTGATCATTGGTACAATGCCAGACTTTGCTCCCCAGCAATGTTTCTTTCCTGAAGCATAAAAAATACAACACAGCTATATTTTGTATTGGGAAAGGTGTCGACTCTGTATAAAGAGTCACAATTTAAAATGGAATGATACTAAGATGTTTCATTTATGAGTTGTTTGATTTACCGACCACTGATCAATTGATCGTGGCAGGCTCTCCACCCCCATCCCAAGAGGCAGCCTTATACAAGGAATATGCCATTATTATAAATAATCATCCTTTCTCTTTGAATGGGACAATTTATTCCAAAAATAAAAAAGCTGATGGATTTGAAGCTGGTTGGCTAGCGGGGGGCCTGATGAGCTGCAGCTGGATGGATAAGTTCTCATAAATAAATAATTTTGTTGTTTCATTCTTTCATGGTTGTAGATTGCTTTCTGTATTTCAGATTGTGTGTTGAATATTTTATTTGAACCAGATTCAACCTGCATAAATGCCTCACCCTGTATCTATCACGCTGTAGCTGCCTGGCCTTCTTAGAGGCCTTTTGTCATAGTTTTCATGGGTTTTATTGGTTGCTTGAGACCATGGTAAAACTTACCTTTGCTGTGGTTAGAATCTGTTGAATTTGAGGCCAGAAATATTCACTGTCAGTAGAACACAAAGGTTTACAATGATGGACTGGACATGATCATAGAAGAAATCTGTCTAGATGTTACCATGAGAATGTTCCATCTCCAGTAGGGCTAGATGGAAAGTAAGAAGAAAACAATCTTGGTTCTTTGAGACATCTCGCTCCATCAGATTTGTTTGGAAGAGGACAGATCAGCTCAGAAATGGCTAGCTTTTTTTTTTTTTTTTAAGGAGCCTAAAGCAGTGGTCTCCAACCACCGGGTCTCGTCACCGGACTGCAGCTCCCTCTCCCTGCCCCCCCCCCGCAGTGAGAAACTTCCTGGTGGGAGGGGAGGGCGATCTGCCGGCTGCACATGCGTGGCAGGTCCATGCATGCACGTTTGCGCCATGTGCGGCTGCAAACGCACATGCACAACCGTTTCATGCAAGTGCGCATGCACAGAAGTGCCATGCATGCACATTTGCAGCCATGCATGGCGCAAATGCGCACGCGTGGCCGCTGGATCGCCCTCCCCCCCTGGTTTGCAGCCTTAGAAAGGTTGTGGACCACTGTCCTAAAGGTTGAGCTGCAAATAATATACATATACATATACATATACATATACATATACATATACATATACATATACATATACATATACATATACATATACATATACATATACATATACATATACATATACATATACATATACATATACATATACATATACATATACATATACATATACATATACAAGAGCCTCTTGTGGCGCAGGGTGGTAAGGTCTGTCTGAAGCTCTGTCTGAAGCTCTGACCATGAGGCTGGGAGTTCAATCCCAGCAGCCGGCTCAAGGTTGACTCAGCCTTCCATCCTTCCGAGGTCGGTAAAATGAGTACCCAGCTTGCTGGGGGGTAAACGGTCATGACTGGGGAAGGCACTGGCAAACCACCCTGTATTGAGTCTGCCATGAAAACGCTGGAGGGCGTCACCCCAAGGGTCAGACATGACTTGGTGCCTGCACAGGGGATACCTTTACCTTTACCTTTACATATAAATTTTACAAATATTTATTATATAAAGTGCACTCATTCCACATATTAAAAACATGGTCATCATGATTTAAAAATAACACATTTCTAACTGCACATGAAATAGGCCAGCAGAATGGAACAAATGTTTTTCGATCCCGAGGCGTCTTCCCCAGTGGTCAAATTATTGTGTTGGTTAGTGTACTTTATATAATAAATATTTGTAAAATTAAAAAAAAATATTTCTGCAGCTCAACCTTTGGGTTCCTAGCTTTTCTGGTTAGGTTGGGTTTTGGTTTCCCTTTTAAGTTTAGCTTTTTATTTAAAAAAAATTCTAATCCTTTGCATGTCTGTTTTGATCCATTGAATTCAATGTGCTTCGCTCTCTTGTAACTGACATAGGACTGTAGACTGTGACTTCTTGTTGTCAAGAAAGAACTCTGCGGGTGGATAATGTTTTAAGGTTTCATTATTTTATTTGCTTCATTTATATTTATATGCTATCTCTTCCCCCCAGTGGGCTTGTGCTCTTTTCCTTTCCATTCTGTCCTTACACCCACCCTGTGAGTAGGTTAGCCTGAGAGTGTGACTAGCCCAAAGGCAACCAGCAAGCTTCCGTGGCAGAGTGGAGATTTGAACCTGGATCTCCCAGATCGTAGTCCTGACATTCCAATCACTGCACCACACTGGCTGACGTGATGATGTTTTATTTAGAGCAACTTCCTCGTCCATTTTTTAAACAAGTGTTCTTTGCTCGTGAACTGCTTGCTTCTAATAACATCTCTCAACTGTCTTTGTATTTTTGCTTTAGCTACCGACTGGGTGGCTGCCAATGAAAAACCGTTCCTCTCTACTCGCTACGTAATCCGCAACCTAACTTCTGGAGATAAACTTCATTTTCGTGTAAAAGCCGTGAAGGGTGATGGAATTAGTGAACCTACTGTCCTGGACCAGCCCCTCCTCATCAGAGAGATTCTCGGTATGTATCTTCATCCAGACATATACACATGTAGTGTGTTAGAAAACATCACTATCTGAGTTACACTTCAGTCACATTGATTGTACAAAGAGGCTGCTTGGTCAACTGTGACTCAGTTTTAAATCCGTATGTATTGGCTTCCTGAATCAATTGATAGCCATGCAGGAAGGATGAAATACAGAGCTATTTCAACCATCTTGCACTTTACAATGCAAATCAATTTCAGCCTCATTTTTTTTTAAACAACAACATTTGTATGCCACTTGCTCACCCAAATACGGTATTCAAGGCCAATCTGGTTCCCTTTATGGCTTTCATAAGCTTCAGGAACCTACGTAATGGTGATCCTAGCATCCTCAGTCTACGATGTCATCATTACGACCGTTTATGCACTGAGAACTTCACTGCCCCAGTTCCTGTGCAGGAACACAAATCAGGGGCAGATGACATGCACCAGGCCAAATGCTCCCCCATATGGGTGCAGGAAAAGGTGGGCCAACCTGCCACAACTAAAACTCCAACCTGCAGCCCAGCATGAAACCTCCAGTGCATAAACGGTCTACAGTTAGAACTTGCTTTGGTGGACTATTGTAGTCGGAATATTACATGCTGTATGCAGTGAAGGTTGTGCAATTTGGCTTTAGCCAGTTTGCTTTTGCCTATTTGACATTTCTTTTTCCTTCTAAAATTTGTTACAATAAGATAAAAGGGAGACACAGTCCATTCCTAAACCACTGACTTTAATGGGTTTAGAAGAGTGTAACTCTGTTTAGGGTTGCATTGTACATGTTATGTGTGAAATCATCTTTAATAAATAACCTTTTCCTGCATCCCCTTCATTCAAAGTTCAGTTCATTTTTCCTACTTATTTATTTATTTGCCAAAAGTGGTATATTTAGAACCATATATATGTGATAACATTGGAATAGGCACCACACTATGGAAAACTTGCATTACTGGTCATGCTCTTAGACACATTTTCATACCTAAATTAAATGCATGTTTGGGAATTATAAAAACTTATTATCATGAACACAAACCTGTTCTTCAGAATACAGAAGTAAAATGACCTAGCTGTTAGCAACAAGGACTTAGCGAATAAGCTTTATGACCAAATTACTCGCTTCACAAAGCTCATAGGATTTTTTTCCAGTTTAAAACAATTTTGTCAGTCTCACCTCTGACAGTAAAATGTATTATATGAGGGTTATGGCAGCTTCCTGTGCTTTAAGCGTGACATTTTCAGCATGCAGTTGGAAGCACTGGGCACATCCCTGAGAAAAGGTTGATCCTCTTGACACCAAGAAGGCCCTTAAGATAACCTACCCAGCTCCTTCATCTGCCTCCAACTGTACAGGTGACTAGAGAGAAGACTGCGATTATGTGTTCTGCATAAACACAACCCAATTCTGAAAATAAGATCTGCTCAGTTATGTCTTCAGTCCTGTCAAACAAAAATGGCAAGAACAGCCTGGCCTGAAAGTCCTGTACTTGTATCACCACTCTCACCAAAGAAATGATGATTACATTGCTGAGATCAACACAATAACATGAGAATAAATTCACTGCATTTTTGCAATCATACCTAATGAAGCAGCAACTCTGTTCAGTGCCATGATGTGCCTTGGAAGCTGTATATCCCAGATCTCTTCCCCAGCTAGGAACCAGGGAGCTGTTTTAAAGGATGATATTTTTGAAATTGCAGCTTTCCTCTCCCTTGCATGGCAAGCTGCACCTGCCACCACCCTCCTTTTTACAAATCTATTCAGGGGCACAGGAGTCCTATCTTCCTCTGCATCTGGTCTCCCTGGTTCCTTCAATTTAAATTATGACCTTCATTACATTTTATATGTTTAGAAGTACCTTCAGCTTTTTCCGGGGATAGCTACCCCTCTGCTATGGGATGAGAAAGTATCTTGTGTGGAGTGTGACCCTGTATAACCTGGATAGCAGGATCGCACTTCTGACTAACCTAATTTCAGTTTCCACTGTGGAGAGGAATTATTTTTAGACAAACCTGTTAATGGAAAATGATGAACGCTGGTGATGGACATCCTTTCCCATCAGCCAGTTTGGAGCTGGGTACTCGGCTGAAATGTGGCACGTCACTGTGCATTGGCTTGAGTTTACTGAAGAACTGCCTTCCCCAACTGTGTACCCTAATAGTAGACAAAGAAGGGTTCAGCAACACTTTTAAGAATTCAAAAGCAGTGTTTTTTATATCTAGCCTGATTGAGTCAAATGCACAGTTACTTTTAAGATCTTGGCAAGACTTTTCCTGGCAGTCATGTTGGCACTGACAAAGCTGAGCAGATGGACAATTTTAGCAAAATCTTTTGATGTGAGCAAATCATGTACCATAGCTATATTTGATTCACACCTAAATCTGAATATAGTTCTAAGTACATGCTTTAAAACATGCAGTGCATTACTGGGAGGGCTCAGATTCACAAGATTTGCAATAAAAATAATTATGTCCCACATAATACAATACAAGATGTATTTTGAAACTAATGTTGTTCGTGTTTTCCTAAAAGTCAAATTAATTGGGAGCCCAAATCTTGGTGAACTAACTCAAAATACAGGCAACCGCTTTATGCTCTCGGATCCTAGTTAATGTGTAAAAAACTGTTGTTCTGTGGATGCAGTTCAAGGGTTTGGGTGTCAGAAGATGTCTCTGAGGTTGTCTACTGGCCGTGAAATCATGCAGTAACTACTATGAATATGACTGGCAAAAGAGTATGTTTTCACCACATGCCTGTGTTTGAAGTGTGTAAATGCATTGGCAAAGTCAATTCTTTTATTTCATAGAATCATAGAGTTGGAAGGGGCCATACAGGCCATCTAGTCCAACCCCCTGCTCAATGCAGGATCAGCCCAAAGCATCCTAAAGCATCCAAGAAAAGTGTGTATCCAACCTTTGCTTGAAGACTGCCAGTGAGGGGGAGTTCACCACCTCCTTAGACAGTCTATTCCACTGCTGAACTACTCTGACTGTGAAAAATTTTTTTCCTGATATCTAGCCTATATCATTGTAGTTTAAACCCATTACTGCATGTCCTTTCCTCTGCAGCCAACAGAAACAGCATCCTGCCCTCCTCCAAATGACAAGCTTTCAAATACTTAAAGAGGGCTATCATGTCCCCTCTCAACCTCCTTTTCTCCAGGCTGAACATTCCCAAGTCCCTCAACCTATCTTCATAGGGCTTGGTCCCTTGGCCCCAGATAATCCTCGTCGCTCTCCTCTGTACCCTTTCAATTTTATCTACGTCCTTCTTGAAGTGAGGCCTCCAGAACTGCACACAGTACTCCAGGTGTGGTCTGACCAGTGCCGTATACAATGGGACTATGACATCTTGTGATTTTGATGTGATGCCCCTGTTGATACAGCCCAAAATGGCATTCGCCTTTTTTACTGCTGCATCACACTGCCTGCTCATGTTTAGTTTACGATCCACAAGTACCCCATGTCTCGTTCATACACAGTGTTACCTAGAAGCGTATCCCCCATCCACTAGGCATGCTTTTCATTTTTCTGACCCAGATGCAGAACTTTACACTTATCTTTATTAAATTGCATCTTGTTATCATTTCCCTTCAGTGCTTTAAATTCAGAACTGAGTTTGAGAAAACCATGGATTGACTGCACTATACAGCATATTGTGATTGTGCTGGATTTTTATGTACTTGATTGGCAGCTTGAAAATCAATACCATGTTGTTGTTGTTGTAGTTTACAGTTATGGTGCTTAGTTCATACTGCTGCTTTAAGTACACTTCCAGAAAGAAATTCGGGTTGACCACCTGTGTGTTGTGCTGTAGGATCAAGTGTTCCCAAAGAGTGCTACAGCCCTTTGGAGACTGAGGGACTATTTACCCAGTTGGTAATCACACACCCAGTTTTGTGATTACCTGTTGGTCTTAGCCAAGCCATCTTCTTGTAGCGCATGTTTAATGCTAGTGTGGTGTAGTCAACAGAATGGTGGATTAGGACTCTGGGTGACCCTGGTTTGAATCTCCACCTCTAGCATGGAAACTTGCTGGGTGGCCTTGGGCCCAACCCAAGAGGGCTGTTGTGAGAAAGCTGAGGAAGTTTTAAAAGCTGATTTGCATTTCAGCGAGGGAGAAAGACAGGATATAAATAAGTAAGTGGATCATAAATGCAATTATACGTGCTTTTTGTGTCTTAAAATTGGTCTGTAGTCTTGCCTTGGGGACCAGACTAATAAAAGTGGCTTAATATCACAGTCATATAATACTTGTACTGGAATATCTTCCCCCTGTGGTGACCTCAGACCAGTATTCTAAAGGAGCTCTTTCTCTGTTACCTTAACTACAGCTGTCTACTGACAGACACACACTAACTTAAAATTATGATGATGATGAAGAAGAAAAGTTGATTTTTATACCCTGCTTTTCACTACCTAAAGGAGGCTCAAATCGTTTACATTTGTCTTCTCTTCCTCTCCCCACAATAGACACCTTGTGAGGTAGGTGGGGCTGAGAGAGCTCTGAGATAACAGCTGTGTGAGAACAGCCCTAAGAGAACTGTGACTAGCTCAAGGTCACCCAGCTGGCTGCATGTGAAGGGGATCAAACCCAGTTCCTTAGATTAGAAGTCACCACTCTTAACCACTATACCAAGCTGGCTCTCACCAAGGTGCAGATTTAATAAAGTTAGGCATTTCGACTCAAGAATCTGTTGGTGGGGAAAGTTTTAAATGGTCATTGTATTTAGCATTCCTGGCACACTTTGGCCAATAGATAGGTTGGTTGTCCTACTGTATTCTCACAACAGCTGTGGGGTGGGCTGACCTGAGAGAAAAAGTTATTGAACTGGCTTCACCGAGAGAGCTTCATGGCAAAACTGGGATTAAAAGCCAGATATTAATCATTCAGATCACGTAATGTTACATAGTACAGGGACATTTGCAGAGAAATAATTCTGGGTATGTACAGATTTTAAAAACTAGCATGGCACCTTCAACTGCAGCTAAATTGTGCATTGTGGTTTATGCAGAAGTCTGCAAAGTTATATATAAATCAGGTCTTTTCCACTGCAATATTGGATTTCTCAAGACTGTCATGGAGAAGTGTCAGGAAAGGATTCCAGAACTAGTTAAATGGCTAGATGAAAATGCTGATTTAGTTGTTGGCTGCAGCATTTGCGTTTGTCTCTCTTCTTGTATTGCCTATGTGTCATGCACACAATTGCTGAAATATCATTCCCCTTCATTTTAATCCGGGACCCTTCTGCACATGATCTCTTTGGAACGTATAAGTCCCAGAAGCACACATGGATCTTCTATTAAACCCCAACATAATTCCTTTCGCACTCGGGGGACTGCTTGTAATGAAGCAAGCTAGAATTGCATCCCTGTTATTTGGATTCTAGGGAAGGTGATGACAAGGCATTAAACAGACACAGACATCTTCTGCCTCTCAAGGGAACATATAAAGGTACAGTTCTACCATATGTTAATAGACACACAACCTCTTGCCTTAAGCCTAGGGATTCAGACACTGCAAGGAATGTGCTGTAGGGTGAAGGACAGACTGTCCTTGATGTTTAGGTACTGAATCAATTACCCAAGAATGTTAATAGAAGCATTCTGCTATAACAGAGCATGTCGTAACATATGCAGCTCTGGTTTAGGGTGAATGCAACTGACCATTTAGCAAGTCGTAATTTCCCATGGTTGGCATGAACTCAGGGATTTGTACAATCTTCCTTCGACAACAATAGTCTGTATTTAGTCATAGTGCTGCTAGAGTACCATAGCGGGAGACACTCAGTGCAGTCACCATCCACAGCCCATTCACTTCAGTGGATGTAGAAGGGTGCAGTTCTTTTTAGGATTGCACTGATAAGTGAGACAAAAGTAGGAGTGGCTGTAGGGTGCTTTCCATTTAGAAGAAGAAGAAAAGTTGGTTCTTATATGCCGCTTTTCCCTACCTGAAGGAGGCTCAAAGCGGCTTACAGTCATATAATCATAGAATCATAGAATTATAGAGTTGGAAGGGGCCATACAGGCCATCTAGTCCAACCCCCTGCTCAACGCAGGATTAGCCCTAAGCATCCTAAAGCATATAAGTCACCTTCCCTTTCCTCTCCCCACAACAGACACCCTGTGAAGTGGGTGAGGCTGAGAGAGCCCTGATATTCCTGCTCGGTCGGAACAGTTTTATCAGTGCCATGGCAAGCCAAAGGTCACCCAGCTGGCTGCATGTGGGGGAGTGCAGAATTGAACCTGGCATGCCAGATTAGAAGTCCGCACTCCTAACCATTACACTACGAGCTGGTGATACCATAAGCCCTAAAAATTAAAAAAGTATGCCAAAGTATGATTACAGAATAAAACCCCGAAAATCAACAATTTTGTATAGCTATGCCATGTAAAGCTGATGCTATGCCAAGGGAATGGTGTTAAGGTATCCAGGCTTCTTGGACTGTGATTGGGTAGTGAAGCTCAGAGTATTATGTGCCATCTGATTCAGACTCAGTTCAGTCTACTCCCATTGATTTCAGTAACTGAAAGGGTCACTTACCAGACAGGAAAAAGGACTGTCATCTTCAGGAAAAACAATCCTCTTAGTCGTACTCAGTTAGCCATACCATAAGGCAGTAGTCTACAACCTCCAGATCAGCCCTTTTCAGTCTTTTGACCATGGAGGAGCTCCTGAAATTTCCCAGGCTTTGAGGAGCCCTGGAAGTGATGTCAGTTGGCCACACCCCCTGGAAGTGACATGTCACCAAAAGTGACATCACTATCCACATTAACAGGCAGGCCTGAGGAGGACTGGGGGTGGGAGAGACAGGAGGCGGTTTAAGGAAGGAGTAGGCTTTCAGGCTCCACCCCCTCCCAGGTACAGAAACCATGAGAGAACTCACAGTCGGAAGAGGGAGCAATGGAAGTGATCAGTTCTCTAGCTTGTGACCGAGTCCACTAAGACAGGAGGGGAAAGGCTGAAGACCCCCTCTGAAGCTCCGGCAGACCCCTGGTTGGGAATCCCTGCTCTGCTCTAGAGCCAAATGTGGCTCAGTAGGATGGCTCCTTATGAAAAGAAAATTAAACATTAAGGTATATTGGTGAGGAGGGTGGGATGGTAGAATAACCAGTATGTGAAGGGAACGACAGGCGAGGATTCTTATGAGGCTAAGAGCTTTTTAAGGGATATTCTATGGAAAGAAAAATGATAGATGTGAACAGTTGCCAAAAATCCAAGGGCAAACGATGCCCTTTCACTAAACAGTGCAAGTGTTATGCCAGTGCACTAAAACAATTGTTTGGAATGCTCTTGTGTATATTTAGTGCTTATTTTTGAGAATTAGTGTGTGCCCTTTACTCAAAACAAAGCCTTTGGGTTGTAGAAGCTTTATGGATTATTAATCCACATGTTAATTTTGAGTTATGTTAAATTGTCTGTTTTCAGGTATGCAAGGGGAGTTTCTTATATTGGCTCTTCGTGAATCTCTTGCTCTGGTTTTTGACAGTTTATCTTTTTAAGAATAAAAGTTTGCTGACCCCTGCTATAAAATAAGAGGGAAAATGTTTTAGTTTCCCTCGTAATATTGTGGCATTCCTCTGAAAATTGGCAATATGTATGGGTGGGAGGGGCTCAGTCCTGCACTGAGGGTCCCATAATGAGGGGATTCCTTTGTGATTTCATGGTAAGAGGTCTACAGTCCCATTGACTGCTTGGTATAATTCTGCTTTGTCTAGAGCATCCCAAGATCCGATTGCCACGCTATTTGAGGCAGGTATATATGAGGACTGTGGGACAGGCAGTGAACCTGCTGATTCCTTTCCGGGTAAGTGGATAATGTTTCCAGTTAACGGCTGGTTGTAATTTGGACACTGCTTGAGAAAAGCTTTTTCATAATAGTTAAGAAACTAATGAAGGGGGGGGAGAGAGAGAGGACAACTAAAAAGATGCAGACTAAGTCATAGGCGGGTTTCTTCGGGCAGAAAATTTCAGCTACTGAGGCATGATGACTGAGTCGTTTAAGCCAGGGATAGTCAATTTGTGGTCCTCCAGATGTTCATGGACTACAATTCTTATGAGCCCTTGCCAACAAACGCATTTGCTGAGCGTTTACTGGCAAGGGCTCATAGAAATTGTAGTCCATGAACATCTGGAGGACCACAGGTTGACTACCCCTGTATGCTACTTAAAATGGGGTATGTGTTAAAGTTCTGGAAAGAAACCCAGCTAGCTGGCTGGAGGTGTTTAGTGAGAGAGAGGAGGCATGCAGAGAAGACATAAAAGGATGTTTTGGAGCTTGAGAAGACTGTAAACAGTTCTGTAAAAGCTACTGAATCTGGGTGTGTCCGGTGTTCACAATCCCAAGCACTGTGTGGCTGACACAAATAGTTCAGAAAGGTTTTTCTTTGCAATACGGGAAGCAATGCAAAATCTGCCCTCAGACCTCTTATCCACATCCTAATCTCCGGAGACAGATCAAGATGGGGAGCCTTGTTAGTCTGCCTGTAGCAAGAGTGCCCTGCCTCAAATTTTGTTAGTCTTTAAACTGCTACTGGACTCTTGTTCTTTTTGACTTCTAATCCCTTTTCGACTTCTAATGCGTCCTATTTGAATCACCTCTGCACCGCGTTCTGACAGTTTCTTTTTAAATCTTCTGATAATAAAGAGCACTTGCAAAACAAACTAATTTGGCAATCAAGTCTGTTATGCATGTTCTGAAGGCAGAGGTGATATGCTTCAGTCTAACTCTCAGGGGCTGGGACCCAGAACCTAAAATAACTCCCTGTCAAAAATAGCAAGCCATATGGCTTACAGTATGATATGGAACTGATAGCAGTCCATGCCTTTCCTCGGTTCCTGAGTAGATGCATTTGTAGACAGAATCTACACCCCTTCCTTAAAGAGGCCAGCTGCCAGAAGTGCCTTTGAAACACAGTCGTTCTGGTAATCCACAAGGGTCCTATGAAAGGATGTTGTTAAGATGAAGCTCCCATGGCTAGGATGGAAATATGCCTGCTGTTCAAGACATCTAGGATATGGGTGGTGTTAAAATAAATGTGTCTGCAACTGTCCCCCCTTGATGAATAAGAATCTGAAAAAATGTAAGGTTGTTTTGTGCTTCATAGCTGAGTCACAACATAAAGCTCAGCAATAGCGGGTAAAGTTTTTGCTGCCAAACAGTAGAGACAAACCAATTTTTTGAAAAAATATTGTTCATTCTTATCAATCAATCTGATTTAGAGTAGAACTGCATGCTACATGGAATTCTATTGTTATTCTAAATGACTTTATTTTTCACTTGCATTCTTGGGCTGTTTTTTGGAAGAAGAGCGCAGCTGTGAGGGGCGGGGTTAATGGAAGAATGTTAAACTCTTTTCTCCATTGCCATTATCACACTGGGGGGAAAACCCACCCCTGAGCCACTTATATCCTCAATGGGGGGCAATCTGCTAGTAAAATTAACCTCCCTCCCCCATCATTCTCCCCTTTCAGGAAGCAGCCCTATTATGAGCATTTGAGCAAAAGTTGGATGCCAAGTTCAGTTTCTGTGAGAGGAATGGATTTTTCTCTCTTCCCTTTTGCTGCGGCCCTATCTTTTCTCCAAAATAGTCCCCCGGGCCCAGGAGACGCATTTTGGGAAGATCAGTGGCAACAGGAAAATATAAAGCAGGAAAATTCTATTCCTTTGATGGAAATGATTTCTTTTAATAGGAAAAAAGTGTGACTGGATCCAACCCAGAGTCTTTAAAAATGATCAAGCAAGTAAAAGTAATGTGTAGTTCTGCCTTGAGATTTACCATATAAAGACAGCCTATAAAATCTTACTCCAGCTGTCTTTTTCATAGTGTTTTACTCTGGACCAACAGATTATAAGCAATAGTAACCAGATGGACAGAACACTACTGAACTTTACCATTATCTCCCCATGTACCTTCCTTAGGGAAAGCCAAAGCCACAAGTGACCTGGACCAAAGTAGGTGAGCCCCTGGATGCCAAGAGAGTGAATCTGCGGAACTCTGAAAAGGATTCAGTTTTCTTCATCCGCCAAGCGCAACGTAGTGATACAGGAAAATATGAAATAACTGTTAGGATCTTGGATGAGTTAGAAGACAAGGCCATCATTGATCTCCTTGTGATTGGTAAGGACTGCAGCAGCATTAACTTTGTAAAGCACATTTCCCCAACATGGGGCCCATGATCACCCTTTCTCAGAATTCCAAAAGAGTCCACAAGCTCAATAAAGGTTGGGGCCCCCTGATCTAAAGGATGATGAGCTCAATGCAAGCGTCCCCAGAATCTCCCTTCGTGTCTGGTAGTTAACTGGACCAGGTATGACTGAATATTGGATCACATGGCACTTATCGTGTCAGGGAGTTGTTTACAGTGATGACTCCTCTTTTAGGGGATTATATAATTAGGTGGGAGGAAGGTGTTGTGCAAAAGACATTGAAGTGTTTGTTTCCAGCAGGAAGGCTACAGTGAAGTGGCAGAAAATGGGATTTAGAAGGCTTCTCGTCACAATCAAGGAAATTATTATAACGTACATCCTTATTCATAGCTGAGTGACTGCTGCACATGTTGTCTGGTGATTCTTCTACATTGCACTACCCCGTGTACTAATAGCATTGCTGTGATGATGCCTTGACAATAAAATGTCTACCTTGTGTCTCCTTTTCAGAAAAACCCGGCCCACCTGAGAACCTGAAGCTGCTGGATGTGTGGGGCTTTAATGTGGCGCTGGAATGGAGCCCACCCAAAGATAATGGCAATGCTGATTTGAAAGGTTACACAGTCCAAAAGGCAGATATGAAGACTAAGGTGGGGCTATGGCTCACTAGTAGAGCATCTGCTTTGCATGCAGAAGGTCCCTGGTTCAATCTCTGGCACTGCTGGTATAAAAAGATCAGGTAGTACACGATGTGAAAGACCTCTACATGATGTGAAAGACTCACTGGCAGTCTTCAAGCAGCGGCTGGACAGATACATATCCTGGATACTTTAGGCCAGCCTTTCTCAATTTTATTTACCATTGAGAAACCCCTGAAATGTTCTTCAGGCTTTGAGAATCCCCAAAAGTGGTGTGATTGTGCAGAATATGCCCCCTTCCAATTCTATGATTCTATAGTTCTCTACCTTGGGCCCTGCCAATATTTTGACTCAATATAAGGCAGTTAGGGATGGAGAAGGACCCAGCCCCGAAAATGGAGCAAACTGGTAATTGCAAGAATTGGCCATTATCTCTGCCCATGTTTTATTAGCTAACTCAGTCTAAAATCTGTGATCCCGCAGAGGAGGATCAAAAGTGGGGTGGAACTGGCCACCTCTCTCACAGGCTTGGAGATTAGATGTTGTGTCCAAAGAAACGAGGACGGTAGAGATGGGAATAGCTACGAATAGATGTGGGCTAACTGAAGGAGCAAGGCAGCAGAGCAGGCAGCCAAGCTCCAAGTGTGCAGTTAGAACAATAACATTTTATTCCTGACCCCTTCAGGCATCTGTTCCAAGAACACTATTGAATGACATCTGGGGTGCCGGGTTGCAAGGCAAACGTCACGCAGAGCAGTAATGGCGAGACCCTGTGAGGTGAACTGGCAGACAACTGCTGTCTGTTGTGTCAGCAGCAACTGCTGCCTCTCTGCAGGCAAGGGTGCCCCTCAGCATTACAGGCTTCAGCTGTCCAAGGCTTTGTGGGACAGTGTTGGGCATTTGATGCTGTTTGTGTGAGCAAAGGCTCCTGGCATAGCCCTGCTCCTTTCCCTCTCTGGAGGTGGCAGAAGGGAGATGTAGGGAAGATGCCAAATGTAAGCCAATGGCAGATGCTGAAGAAGCTCAGAATGGTCACATTACTTGCCACGGGGGGTTCCACGGTGCTGGTTTTGAATGCCACTCTGAATTGCTTAATGAAGGCTAGGGGGGGCTAGTCCAGAATGAGGGGCCATATTGGAAGAATGTGGGACACAACCAATTGTTTGTCTGGATTTTTATACCACCTTTTATATAAAACATCATGAGGTAATTACATGGAACATCACAACAAATTTAACAATCATAACATATCAAGTAGGATATTTCAACAGAACATTGTTCAACAAAGATAGCAACTTTAACAGAATCCTTAGGTAGGTCATATTTAGTCATGTATGGGGGGTGTCAGGCATGATATGGTTAAAGTAAGTGAGCTGGAGTTTTGTGATTTTGCCTACGTGATACATCGGGCTTTATGTCCATGGAGCCTTCTCCAACACCAGAGTTCAAACGAATTCATTCTCCTCTTGTCCATTTTTTTTGATGTCCAACTTTTACAGCCATAAGTGGCTCCTGGAAATGATAGATTGAACTAATCTACAGTCACTAGGCTTGTCTTTGCTTTTCCACATTTGGTTCAAGTTCATCATTGCTGAGCAACACAGAGCAATTTGATGTTTTAATTCCATACTGCAAACACTACTCTGATCGATTTGTGATCCAAGAAAAGTGCAATGCAAAATCCAATGCATGGAGATTCCTTTCTGCTTTGTGGGTGAAACTTGCACAGTTTATAGATAAGCATCAGAAACTGTCAAAGAAGAACAGATGCCCCAAACTGACTGCCTCCAAGAGAGGATGTTGCCAAGGTCCCTGACAGGTTAAAACAGCCATGAGGGCTTGACCCTGACGGGGCCTGCATCATGGTGGTGCCATGTGCTTTCTCTCCACCCTCGTTTTTCAACTGCCGAAATAGCCCTAATGATTATTTTGGCACTTGGAAAGGTGTGTGTGGGGGTGGGAAACAAGGTCACATGGTGTCACTGTGCCATCAGCCCCATGTCACAGTTTTTAAACTGATAAATTCATGCCTAAAATGGCAGTGGCCACAAGTTGTCCTGCAATGTGTAGCTTGGTTCCTAGAGGAGTATTGATTGTGGTGAGGAGTAGATGCAGAATATTTACTTGATGATCCAGAATGTTCAGTTAACCAGCATCCCCTAGAGCAGAGGTAGTCAAACTGCGGCCTTCCAGATGCCCATGGACTACAATTCCCATGAGCCCCTGCCAGCATTCGCTGGCAGGGGCTCATGGGAATTGTAGTCCACGGACATCTGGAGGGCCGCAGTTTGACTATCCCTGCCCTAGAGTGCAAGCTTTGCCCCCTCAGCCAACATACCTCTGTCTCTTCAGCTAGGCACACCTCCCTCCCACCTCTCCAGCCAGCCAGCTTGATACCTCTGGCTGTTGCTGGGTTTCAGGTGGTTGGCACCTGTTTATTTATCATAGGGCATGTGTAGCATAGCCAGGAGATCTGAGGGTTGTCTGGCAGCCAGGCAAAGGATGTTTGGATGGTATGGTATTGCCTGCCTCTGCATCATGACCCTTAGCATCCCTTGGAGGAATTGCCCTCCAAATATAAGCCAGGGTCAGCCCTACTTAGCTTCTGCGATCGGGCTTGCCTGGCTAGCAGTCGGTACTGTTGGCTGACATCACCCTCAGCTGTTTCTGTAACCCTGCTGAAAACCCTCCTGAAAACCCTGCTGTGTTTTTATTCCTACTGCTCAGTTTTTTTTTTGTTTGTTTTTTTTTTTTTTTGACAAAATAAATTTTATTCAATCTTTGATTATTGACAATAGTTGTTCATGTTATAATTACATTTCTCATTTTCTCCCTCCCTCACTCCACCCCCACCCTCCACCCTACCTGCCGTTTCCTTATAACTCTTTCAACCATGTACACAGCTTCTTGATCCCGCTCAAGGCTTTATTCTTACTCTCCCTGTTCCCAGTCGACCTCAACCAATGGAAATACTTTGTCCAATTACTATTTATCCTTTCCTTTTTCTCTTCCCATAAGGCCTCCCCTCTTAAACAGATCACAATTTCAGAGCTAACATCCTCATAGAGATACTGAAACCAGCTTTCCCATGTCCACTTTGATTTATCTTTCCATCCCCTAGCAACAGCGGCTTGTATTGCAAGTACCATGGCTTTATATAATTTGAGATCCTTTTTTTCCTTTAAATCGTATCCCAAAATACCTGCAAACAGCATATTTGCTTCTTTCACTATTGTAATTCCTAGAATATTTTCCATTTCCTGAATTATATTTCTCCAATATCCAGAAACTTCGGTACACTCCCACCACATATGTATATAATATCCCTTATCCTTTCCACAGTGCCAACATTTTGGGGTCAGCCCTTTTATCATATACGCCAACTGGGCCGGCGTTCTATACCATTTCCAAATTAACTTTCTAGTCATTTCCTTATATTTGTCTAATTTTATCTGTTTATTTCCCTTTATAATTTTATGTACTACTTGATCAGGCAATTGGATGTCCCTCTGCCATTTTATTTGAATCACACGTCCTATATAATCCTCATCGCTTACCATTAGCTTATATAACACCCCCACTACTCCTTTTTTTGCAGTTTCCATTCTTTGCATAATCCCCTTCATCCGACTATCCTTAGATAATATCCCTAAGCGTGAGAGTTTACTCATTGCCTCGTATAGTCCGTGGACCCTCAACCAATTCCTTTCCCCCAACAATTCCATACATTTTTCTTTTGATATCATTACTCCCGATTGGTCTAATAAATCCTTTACTCTATTCAACCCTTTCTTTTTTAAATTTTCCCACCATATAGGGTCATCTAGTTCTTGTAGTAATTCTACTGGTATCCATTTCACGAAGTCTGCTGACCATACTCCTTCCCATCTTTTCCAGGCTCTGAGGGCAACCGCCCTCGGCCCTGTTGTTTCTTTAGTTTCTAATGTTAAATTCTTTGTAAACACCCCCCATTTTCCTTTCCCCTTATTTACTTCGTTTTCTATCCTTACCCATTTTCTTTCTCTGTTTATCTCCGCATCCAATAAATGTTTAATTTGAAATGCCTCAAAGTATCTCTCTAAATTTATTAGGCCCCATCCCAACTCCTCTTGTGGAATATAAATTAATTTTTGTTTAAACCTAGCTATTTTGCTTCCAAAAGTCCAATCCCTCAGCTGTCTATTCCATTCCTTAGCTTGTATTCTTGGTACTTCTGATGGGAGTACCTGGTATAAATAGCTAAGCTTTGGAATTAAAAACATTTTAATTGCTCTAATTTTAGTTAATATATTCATTGTTTTAGACTTCCAAGCCTTCATGTTTCTGCGTATCTTCTTCCATATTTCCTGGTAGTTATTTTTTCCTATTTTGTTTATTCTTTTAAAAATTTTTATGCCTAAGTATTTTAACATTTTACATCCCTTTGGTATATCTGTTTCTTTCTCCACTAATATCTGATCCCCCTTAGGTATGTTAAAATATATAATTTCGGATTTCCCCATATTGACTCCTAACCCTGAATATTGTTCAAAGTCCTTTAATATTATCTTAATTTCCTTGGCTGCTGTTAGTGGATCTTTAAGTACCAGAAGAATATCGTCTGCAAAAAGATTAAGTTTAACCTCTTCCTGACCCACCTTATATCCTTCTATTCTAGGGGAGTTCCTTATTCTATCTGCCAAGATTTCTATAGCCATTACAAATAATAAGGGTGACAATGGGCAACCCTGCTTTACCCCCCTTGAGATTGGAAATTCTTTTGATCTGCCTCCATTTATCCATAGTGTTGCGATTCCTTGTTTATAAAGCTCTTTTACAGCTTCCAAGAAGCTCCCTTCTATTCCACTATCCCTTAGTGTTTCCCAGAGAAAATTATGTTCGACGGTATCGAAGGCTTTGAATATATCTAGTTTCAATAGTGCCAATTTTTTTTCTTTATGTTGCTGTTTATGTGCTAGTACATTTAAAATATTCCTTATTGGGTGGAAAATTTGTCTGTTTTTAATAAATCCATACTGGTCCTCCCCTATTATTTTTGGTAATATTTTTTCTAATCTGTTAGCTAAGACCTTGGCGAATATTTTGTAATCTTGATTCATCAAACTAATAGGCCTATATGAGCCAACATCTTTGGGATCCTTAGACTGCTTTAGTATCACCACCATCTCTACCTGTTTCCATGTATTGGGGATGTTTCCGCCTGTCATTATATCGTTAAACAAATATGCCATTTCTGATATTAATATTCCACTCATTTCTTTATAATATTCGGCCGTATATCCATCTGTCCCCGGGGATTTTCCTATTTTTAATTGTCTAATTACCCCTTCTATTTCGGATGCACTTATATCCTTATTAAGGGATTCCTGATCTTCTTTAGTTATTTTTGTGTACCACTTCTCCTTGAGTTGCCCTTTTCCTGAGGACTCATATAAACTTTGGTAATATTTGACAAACGCTTCTCTTATTAGGTGCGAATCCACCAGCTCCTTCTGGCCCTGTCTTATGCTTTTTATTCTCTGTTTGTCTTTTTTCCTCTTTAAATATTTGGCTAATTTCTTTTGTGAGTTTATATTTGATCTATGCCATTCACTTTTAATTAGGGTTTCCCTTTTCCACACTAATACTAAATCTTGGGAGTCTAAATCATTTTTTAAGATCTGGATTTGTCTTTGCCGTTGTGTGTCAAATTTATTTTGCTGGTGTGCTTGCAGAATTTTTATCTGCCCCAATTTACTTTCAATTTCTTCATCTCTCTGACGTTTTAATAACTTTTCCGTCCAGATTAGGTGTCCCCTCATAACGGCCTTCGCTGCGTCCCACACAATATGGGGCTCCGCCGATCCTATATTTTCTTTAAAATAATATTTTAGCTGTTTCACTATATTTTCCCTGTTTTCTTTTTTACTTAGAACTATGTTTTTGTATCTCCACCTCCCTTCCGATTTTTCCTTTTGTATCGTCAAGTCCACAATAATTGGAGCATGATCCGAGATCAATATTGGCTGTACTCCTGCGTCATTAATCTTCAGTTCCTGTGAATCTGAGATCAAGACATAATCAATGCAAGTATATTTTTTATGTCTCGCGGAAAAAAAGGTTGGTCCCGATTTTTTGCCCATTGCTTCAAACACTTCGATTAGGCCCCATTTCCTGACCTTCAATGCCGAGAGATCCATATTAAAGTCCCCTGCCATGACTATTTCTCCTTCGCTATAAGCCTGTATTCTTTGCAGGATTCCCCGCATGAAACTCTTTGATCCCACATTTGGTGCATACACATTAACCAAAGTAAATATTTTTTTATCTATCTTGCACTTCAAGAAAATATATCTACCTTCCTTATCCACTTTACGCTCCAGTACCTCCAGATTCATATCCCTTTTTGCCAAGATGGCTACCCCCCTTGCCTTTGCCGTTCCCCTTGCCTCTGCCACTACTTCCCAAAGTGGAGAGGAAAGAATTGGTTTAGTATCTTTTCTGGCCTTATGAGTCTCTTGAAGGTATATTAATCCTACCTTTAGTTTCCTAGCCAGAGCTATGAGTCTATATCTTTTCACGTTTGAGGTCAGACCGTTCACATTCAGAGACAAAAGTTTGACCATGACCCGAACTGTACCTTTTATAGTTGAACAAAGTAACAGCAGTAATCCCCACCCTGTGCAAAGAGTTCGTACACACAGAAAGAACCTTCCTGTTCCCTTTCCACTCTTCTAGGTTCCACTGGTCTTTTCCCTCTCCCCCATCCCTACTTATCTATTTTTATTTATTTTTACTATTGAAACCCAACACTTTCTCCCCCAAAATTAATATTACAGCTTTGGACTAGTTTGCACTCGACGTTTTTTACCCCTCCCGCCTGAAATGGGAGAGCTGCTGCACTCTTCTTCTATCATTCCCTCCTCTTCTTCCTCTTCTTCTTCGTCAGGGGGCTGAACCCCCAAATCAGCTAGCATTTTTGACGCTTCCTTCTCGTTTCTTGCCATGTATCTTTGTCCGTCTCTGAACACTATCAGAGTAGCCGGATATCCCCAGGAAAAGAGAATGCCTTTTTCCAAAAGTTTTTGAGTCCATGGCTGTAGCCTCTTCCTTTCCTGGAGTGTCTCTGGAGAGAAATCTTGACGTACAATCACTTTCCGGTCTTTATACTGAGGCTCCTTTTTCTTTTTAAGTTCCTTGAAAATTGATGCTGCTTGCTTCTCCCGTGCAAACCTCACTATAATTTCCCTTGGAGTCCCAGAAGCTCTCCTTTCTCTCGCCCGATAGGCTCTTTCTATATCGTTCTCCTGCAGTTCCAAACCTTGGTTTTGCAGCCATTTTAACAGCTCTTTCTCCACCTCTTGCCGTGGGATATCTTCTGAGAAGCCCGTAAATCTCAAGTTTGATCTTCTTGTTCTATCACTCAGTCGCCCCATCTGGGCAGTAAGTTGATTTATCCTTCGGTCATTGTTATCTGCTTTCCTCTTTGCTTCCGCCGCCACCTTTTTTGCCTCTGCCATCTCTGCACCGACAGAATTCACTTCAGCCTGCAGGTTACTAAGGTCCCCTCTTATATTCTGTTCCATTTTAAACAGCATTTCTCCCACTTCCTTTAGGTTTTTCGGTGGATTGAATTGTGCAGGTGTGGCCATTTCCACGCTTGTTACCAGCAGCCTTGAGAGCAAGAGAAGCTAATTAGCAGGCTTTTTAGTCTTCACTTACAGATTCTGAAGTTTTCCTTGGCAGCCGTCCAGATGAGGCTTCCGAAGATAACAAATTTATTTCCCAAAAAGCTGTTTTGTTAATTTGTTGGGTTATAATCTCTTCTGTTGTCGGAGCGGGGAAAAAGGCGACCTCTTCCTTCTACCGCATGCGCAGAACCCCCCCTACTGCTCAGTTGACACGAGAACTGTGTGCATGTATGCATCCAAATACTCATGGCCATTTCACATGGTAGTAGAGTGCTGCACTGAGATTATGAAGTTCAAGTTTTGAAATGTTGTTTTCCAAACAAATGGACATTTCATTTAATGTTTTATTAAAGTTTTAAACAAAATCTTCTGAGACTGCATATTTTAATAAAGCAGGGGAACTTCTGAACAGAAGCATGATTATCATGCAGTATGGAGTCCAACTAGGTGTGAATAGGCAGGCATGTTTGCTGTTCACTTGTCTCTATGATTCCTATATCAAGAGAGAGGTCAAGCGATTCATTTTAACTTTGAAAGAGAACATGGGCGAGAGGCATTGAATCTTCATTCCTCCTCTTCTGCATTTCCCCCCTGCAGTCAGTCACCTCAGCCATTTCCCCCTGGTCCAGCTCTGCTACTGGAGGTGAAGCAAGTTGGGAATAATAGTTTCTGTGGGAAATGACTCCAGAATTCTGCTTCTACCAGCCATGTGTCATGAGTGCCCTACTCAGTGTAAAAATTAAATCCTCACTAACTGTATAACCCTACAAAACCACCATGGCTACTCCTTATGTAGTCTGGCTTTGATTTCCATCATCCAGTTACATCCTTGATGGTACATTAGTTGTCTGTTCATGATAACTTGGGGTTCCATAATTCTTGGCTTGGGAAAGTTTTGGCCGTGCTGTCAGTATATTTAGCAAACCGGTGTGCTAGTATGACAGACAGCCAAATGTCCTAACTTGGACACCTTCATGATTAATGGTTGCTCTTTCCTGCCTTTCAGCAATGGTTCACAGTCCTGGAACACTATAATCGTACCAACTGCACTGTGTCTGATCTCATAATGGGCAACAGCTACTCCTTCCGGGTCTTCTCGGAGAACCCCTGTGGCCTCAGTGAGAAAGCTGCCATCACCAAGGATGTAGCACACATCAAAAAAACAGGTGTGGATGCAGTAGGAAGACTAGTGATCCAAGTTCCAAACTGTTCCAGTCAGCTCTGTTGAAGCCAGAGAAGCCTGGGTAGAGATTATGAGGACTGACCGAGTGAGGAATAGGGGAATGAGTGAGGGAAGTGTAGTATTGTTTCTTCACCAGCTTGGTGTAGTGGTTAGGAATGTAGACTTCTAATCTGGCAAGCCGGGTTTGATCCTGCACTTCCCCACATGCAGCCAGCTGGGTGACCTTGGGCTCACCACAGCACTGATAAAGTTGTTCTGACCAGTAATATCAGGGCTCTCTCCTTCTAGTAGAGAAAAGTGGCATATAAGAACCAACTCTTCTTCTTATAAATAAATCAATTAAAAGTATCTAGAGAGGGTTTTTTTCAAACAGTTAAATGTGCTATGAAAGAGCAACCATTGCTTATGGTGTGTGAACCTGCCTTCAGAGTTTTTGTATGGTTTTTTTTGCATTGTTTCAAATAAGCTCAATAAATGTTAAAGGAATGCTTCTCAAAGCATTTTCAACTGTCTCACGCTGCAGGCAGACCTCAAACCCCCAAAGAATT